>NW_011495080.1:8274839-8361532 GCF_000754665.1 Bison bison bison | reverse complement strand
TCCCAGGAATGGATCACTGGTGAGGCTAGGAGCGGCTTGGCATGGACCAGGCCCCTCCCCACCGGGTTTGATTTCCTCACCCGATCCTGGTTCTTGGCTCCGTGAATGTAGGTCAGGTGACCCAGTGAATGTAGGTCGGGTGACCCAGGGAGGGGAGCGCCGTGGGGTCAAGGGCGGTGTCCCCAGTGATTGCTGGTGGCTGTGTGGCCTTTCCCTCTGTGTTTGGGCAGCTCTGGGCAGGAGAGAAGCCACCTGGAGCTCTGAAGCCTCCCTCTCCCCTCCTGACTCCCTTCCGGTCTTTCATTTCTGTCTTCCTCTGCAGAGTCACAGCCCAGTGAGGATAACGCTGAGGAAGAAGAAGAGGAAGAGGTGAGCTTAGGGGCGCACTTGGCAGCCTGTGCCGCCGCCCTGGGCCTTGCTAGGCCTGGCTGCTTGTCCCACTCCACTGCAGGACTGGGCAGTTCCATTCCTCTGGAGCCTGCTGCTGTTTCTGCAGCCCTTCTCTGGGTTTCTTCTCTTGGGATTCTGGGGACAAGAACAAAGTCACCACCTTGAACCTCCCTGGGACTCTGTTGGTAGAAAACATGCTCGCGCATGGTCTCAGCCTCAGTAGTTGGGGCTTAGCAGGTATTCCCACCTGCAGAGGCAGAAACTGGGGTACCAAGAGCCTACTGACATGCCTGGGATGGCAGAGTTGGGCCTGAGTGTCTGGCCTCGCCTAAGCTGAAGACCAGGGAGTTGCCTTGTGGGTCTCATTCTTCAGCATTGGATCAGTTTAATAACCTGTCTTCCTTCTCTCTCTGGCCTCCTCGCTCCTCCTTTGCCTGTGTCTTCTCTTCAGCTCCAGAAGATGTTACCAGGCCTGAGCATCACAGGTGGGGCTGGGAGGTGGTGTGGTTGGGGGTCTAGTATAAGGAGGAGCTGCGGGGACCACAGGTACCTGGGAGGGGGCTGAAGGGAGGCTGGGGGCTGGCCCAGGGCTGGGAGTAGGTGAGCCTGGAGGCAGTTCCTAGAAGTGACATTAAAATTTTGTCCACTCCCACCTTCTATAGAAGCAGTGCAGCCCGGCCCTGCCATGGCACCCTATTCTTTACCCAAAGAGGATGTCAAGTGGCCACCCACTCTCCAGCCACCTGTGGTGTTGGCCCCCCCTGCTCCAGGCCCCAACCTGCTGGTCCCTGCTCCTGGCAATGCCGCTGACTTTGGGGAGGTGTTTTCTGAGGTTCTGCCGAGCTCGCAACCGCAGCCTGGGTCCCTGTCTACCAGCCTGGCCCCCACAGGCGAACAACTCCTGCCCGACCTGTTGATCAGCCCCCACATGCTGCCTCGTAAGAACCCACGGGAGGTGGGGGGGGGGAGGGCGGGCACGGAGGAGCAGCTAGGAGGGTGGAGGATGATGAAGAGAAGAACAAAAATGCCCATACCAGTCCCTGCTTGGCTGGGAGGGAAGTGGGGAGGACTGATGATGGCCTGGCCGCAGGGGAGAGAGGGAGAGATCAGTGGGCAGCAGAATGGGGAGGCATGGGGCTCATGGGGGGCGGTGGGCTTGCCTCTCTGTCCTGCAGTGACCGACCTGGAGATCAAGTTCCAGTACCGGGGACGGCCACCCCGGGCTCTCACCATCAGCAACCCTCAAGGCTGCCGGCTCTTCTACAGCCAACTGGAAGCCACCCAGGAGCAGGTGGAGCTCTTTGGCCCGGTGAGCCTGGAGCAAGTGCGCTTCCCCAGCCCCGAGGACATCCCCAGCGAGAAGCAACGCTTTTATACCAACCAGCTGCTGGACGTCCTGGACCGTGGGCTCATCCTTCAGCTACAAGGCCAGGATCTGTATGCCATCCGCCTGTGCCAGTGCAAGGTGTTCTGGAGCGGGCCCTGCGCCTCAGCCCAGGGCTCACACCCCAACCCCATCCAGCGGGAGGTCAAGACCAAGCTCTTCAGCCTGGAGGACTTCCTCAATGGTGAGGGCCCCGCCTCATGTTCCTCTGGGTCTCTTTTCATCCAGGGGCCTGGTGTCCGCCTCTGACTTAGGGTCTTACTGTCAATGCAGAGCTCATCCTATTCCAGAAGGGCCAGACCAACACCCCACCTCCATTCGAGATCTTCTTCTGCTTTGGGGAGGAGTGGCCTGACTGCAAACCCCGGGAGAAGAAGCTCATCACTGTACAGGTATACTCCCATCATCAACCTCCTGAACTCTGCTTTGAATATTGGGAAATCCTGGGCCCTTGCCCCAGGAGGGGCAGGGCTGTCTGGGTAGGGTGAATTCAGTGGTCAGAGTTAATTGATGACTGGCACTGCTCACACATAAGCTGCCTTTCTACGAAGTAGAAATTGGTGCCCCTTCTTCTGGCGGATGTAAACTACCACCTGCCCTCTGGTGGATCCCCTCATGCATAACTCAATCGGACAGCCCTGCCGATCCAGACAGTTCACCCCATCCTGTCTCCTCTTCACCCGCTTAGGTGGTACCCGTAGCAGCCCGGATGTTGCTGGAGATGTTCTCGGGGGAGCTTTCTTGGTCAGCTGATAGCATCCGGCTACAGATCTCAAACCCAGACCTCAAAGACCGCATGGTGGAACAGTTCAAGGAGCTCCATCACATCTGGCTGTCCCAGCAGCATCTGCAGCCTGTAGCCCAAACCCCTGCCATGCCAGGCCTCAGTGCTGCACAGGGACCCTGGCCCATGCACCCAGTTGGCATGCAGTAAGGAGGCTGCAGGTAGTGACTGGCCCAGGTTTCCTGGGTGGCTGTGCAGAGATGTGGAGGGCAAAAGTTCCTGGGGGCACCTGATGAGCAGCATGGTCCTATCTTGGGGTCTCCAGAAATGGATCTGGGTCATGAAGAAGAGGTAAAAGAGGCCTGAGTTCCAGGTTCTCCTCAGAAGCTGAGGGAAGCTGGAAGCCAGTTTTGCTTTGAGGACTCTGTCTTCCTGCATATGTCTCTCCTGGACTGGCTCTGGGGGAACTCGGCCATCAGCACCATTGTGGAGGGAAGGAACTCTGCCAACTCAGGGGGCCTAGTTGTACAGAGGGAGTTGCCCCAGAGCAGTCCCTTCTTGTGGGTGCCTCATTTCTTTGGGCAAGAAGAGCCAAGTGCTGGGGGTCAGACCTCCCTGGCAGGTCCTCTGCAGGGCATGGGCCTGACTTCGGAGTTCCCTAGCTTTAGCGTTGATACCCTGGGGGAGGAAATGGCAGCCTACTCCAGTATTCTTGCCTGGAAAATCCCATGGACAGAGGAGCCTGCTGGGCTACAATCCTTGGGTTCACAGTCAGACATGACTGAACGACTGAGCGCGCGTGCGCGCGTGCACACACACACACACACAGTTTGAGCCTCATTTCCTCACAACATCCAGAGACAGATTAAGTATTACACCAGATACTAAGTCTGGCAGCTACCTCCCTTGAGAAACTAAGAACCTGGGATAGAAAGGGGACATTTATGTATTTTTGGATTAATAAATATTAAAAACAGACTCAGTCATTATTTTTCAGCACCAGTTGCTCCCATGCTGTTCTACTGGGCCGTATTTCTCCTGCCAGTTAGCTTTCTTTACCCCAGCACCTGCCCTCCTGCTCTAGGGCTGTTGACACAGGGAGGACCTGCCTTCCAGGCTGATGAGTCAGTGAGGCCTTCACAAGCACTCGGCTGGCTGGCTGTGCTTTCCAGGAGGAAGCCGGCTGAAGCAAGGGCGTGGACTTTTAAATGTGTGCAGAGTCTAAGATTCTGTCCAAATCAATTTTCCCATAAGAAATGGTGAAAAGGGGCTGGATCTCACCTAAGGACCATTACTATCTGTTAGCCTCATGTATGTTCATATGCTATTAAATATATTAGGACAATGCATACAAATTGGGAGCTCACTGTTTGAATCTGGCTTACAGATGTAATTTTCTGACCTGAACAATTTTGCTGTTATCTTTTTATTATGGAATATCTTTAACATCTGTGAAAGTAGGGAGAATGGTATAAAATTCCCATGTAGTAGCTTCAATAATTATCAATTCACAGTCCTTCTCATCTAAATTCCCAACACTACAGTGGATAAGCTTGTGCCTATTTATGTCTTTTTATTACTTTTGCCAGTATATCTTTAGGATGAATCCACAGAAATGGGATTTCTGGGTCAAAGGATAAAAATGTGTCGAATTTTAAATATTTGCAAAATCCAGGTAAATCTCTGAGTGTAGCTGTTTCCCCACAATCTCAACAGATTATAATGCCAATTTTTTGGATTTTGCCAATCTGATAGGTGAGAAATAGTATCTCTACCATTTCTCATTATGAACAAGGATGAGCATCTTCATATGGTTAAGTGGCCTGTGCAGATTTTAGTGATTAAAAGAAAATAATAATCTTAGAATAGTTTTAGATTTACAGGAAAGTAGCTAATAGAGTGCCTATATGACCCACACTCAGTTCCCCCAACTGTTGACATCTCACACTGTACCTTACATTACTATGGAGCATTTGTCACAACTAATGAACAAAGTGAACACATCGTTATTAACTAAATTCCACTCTTTATTCAGATTTCATTAGTTTTTAATCTCATACTTCTTCTGTTCTAGCACCCTATCCAAAGGATCACTTTACATTTAGTGATCGTGTCTCCCTAGCTATCACTGATTTAACTGGTTCTCAGACTTCCCTGGTTTTGGATGACTTGGATGGCTTGGAGGGTACATTTTAGAATGTCTCTCAGTCTGGATTTACCTGATGTCTCTCATGGTTTTTTGCAAGGAAGACACAGAGATGAACTGCCATTCTCACCAGAGTAGATGAAATAATGAAGTAGGCAACCATCCCTGGACTGACTTCTCCAATACTGCAGGCAGTGCAGTGGCTGCTGAGGATCCTCCTTTGGCTTCTACTTACATTTTGATTTCTTATATAAAACAAAAATGAAAGCAAAAAGCAAAAACCCCAGCACACCTGGCCATCATTTCCTGTAGGGTAACTGTGCTGTAGTAGCCAGTGGTGGATGGAACACTAGCCGCTACACTCCCGCCCCCTCCCCGCTCTGCCGGCCCCACAGTAGCAGATATTGAGTATCATTAAGTTCCAGAGTTAAAGCCAGGAGCGTTGCCATTCACTGCTCCACTAGGCTCCAGATCCACTTGGTAGTGGCCTTTGCCCTGGTGGCCTCTGCTAGCGTGCAGGTTGGAATCCAGAATACTGATGCTCATGATCCCGGGGATGAATACATCTCTTTAGCATGAGGTAGTTTCCCTCAGTTCTTCAAGGCTTCTTCTCCCCAAGTTCATCCTTGTATCCGACATAATACTCCCTTTTAATTCAAGACTCCTTCCTCTTATTCAGCTTTTCACTAACCTGAAGAACTTTTCAGTCTTTGTCCAGTAGGAGAGAATATTGATAGCTTTCCCCCATTTTTGTCAGAGGAGTGTTCTCACAAGGCAACCCTCTCACTTGCTGGTAATACATCTCACCACAATTGGGCATACCTTGTTGCAAAATCTTGGATATTTAACTTCTCTGGATTTTTGGCTTTCATCCTTGTAAAGCGACTTAGTACCAGGGCTACACAATGTGGACACGTACTTTTCATGAGGTGTGGATGCCATCCAAAAGATCCTATCTTATTTACAATACACTCTCAAGTTATTGATCTTTATAGAACAGGTACATAAAATTACAAGTTACTTCTTAGTAAAATCTTGCTGGGAATAGGCCGAATGGGTGATTTGTGTTTCACACAATCATGACTAAAATCTCTTGGCTAAGTCAGTCATGGAAACAAGGGAACAGCTCCGTGGGAATTTTATGACAGGTTAATTCAGGTGTAAGACTCATTCTACTCCCACTAGACAATGTCAAGCAGGAAGACAGTATTATATTAGGATACCTGATCCCAGACGGTAAACTGATCCTTTTAAACTGAAATATAGGTGGGTATCCTTGCTATGACAAAAGTTGTTAGCAAGACTATTTGTATTAAGTAGTCTAAACAATCTGACACTGAAAAGTACAGTGAGAACCATTAGTAACAGTTTTGGTTTTCAATATTGTAGCTGTGGAGATGTTCTTGATATATACTAAGATATATATTTCAAAGGCTATTTTGTGGTGGCTGGGGAGTCGTATTAAGTCTTCTACATCTTTTAGTCCCAGATACGACTTTCTGTGATAAAAGCCAAATTCCTTAAACAGACCAAAGTCAATGGGTCATTGTAAGGATCTAAGGCTGAATTAGGCTTCAAACTTTTGTTTAGCCAGAAAATGAGCAGGATGGCTAAGGTAAGGTGCTGATCCCCAGAATTTGATCATCTTATTCCAAATATTGTTCCATACTCGTTTTTTTCTCCATTAATAACACTGCCTCTTTAGAGAATAAAACTCAGAGCTGATATTATACAGAGAGGTTTGTTTCAAGGACTCCAAATGCTAGATGCAACTTTGTGGTCAAGGTTATTAGCTCTAAGCCCAATTACTATAACATACTGTATGATCTCATTTACATAAAGCTCAGGAAAATGCAAACTAACTCACAATGACAGGAGAGCAGTGGGTACTTGAGTGTGGCAGAGGATGGGAAGAGGCATGAAGAAACTTTTGGGAAAAGAACTTATGTTCATTGTCTTTATGGTTTCATGCGTGTACCCTATGTCAAAGCTTACCAACTGTACACCTTAAACACATGCAGCTTATTTTATGTCAATGACTCTTCATTACAGGGCTCTTTTTTTTTAAGACTGACTATTCAGTAGTTAGGAAACAATCTACTTGGATGGCCACTGCAAAAAGAACACACTACATTTTGTTTAACATGCCAAATGACCCATTCTCCTACCCACTGAGGCCATACAGGAGGACAGAATGTAGCAGGAGTTTTAGGGTAAGCTGGAAGAATGAAAGACGCAGAGCGAGCCACTACCCTGAAATATGAACAGTCTGGGCAGTGGGCGGGGCCTGGCTTTCAACCTCCGTACCCAGACATCTATTAGAGAACAACTAAGACTCTTCACTCAGGCAGTCACCAGCTGTACATCTCAGATTTATGAGGCAGTGAAAGGAAGGAAAAACAAACACTGATTAAATTTTAAAAATTTATTGTTTTTCTTTCTCTTTCTTTTGTTGCTGTTGACTTGTTCTTGAGATGGCGACACCACCAGACAGAACGTGTTCTTGTGTCCAGTGCCTGTGCAGGGCTACAGTTCCTTGAAAGCATCAGGGCTTGCTTCAGCTTTCCTCTCCTGCCTCACCCCCCATTAAGTCAAATGATTTCCACATTTTTTAGTAATATAGTTAGCCCTGTAAACACTTTTTTCCATTCTCCCACCTTCTGTTTTCCTCTCTCAAGTCTATGGGTAAAAAATTAACAAAAAAGGAAAAAAAAACTAAAAGAAAAAAGTATTTGTATCCCACTCACCCTAATTTTGGCTCTTCTCTCCAAAGATGACAATCCAAGGTAGATTGGAAGTGGACTTAAAGAGATTGAGTAGGGTCAGAATTGGGGTATACATGAATTTTGGCCCTGGCAGGTCCTAATATCATTGATGTGACCATGATAAAAAGCAGAACAGGCGCCTTGCTTACTTCTCCTTATGTGAACAACTCTAAAGGTGAGAATAAACAGTTGGGACCAGACACGAGTTGGGACACGAGGAGAAATTTTGACTCACTTTCATTAAAAGAGGAAGGGGAAAGGAAAAGAAGAGAGGGGAGGAGAGAAGGAAAGGACAAAAGAAAACCTTAAGAGATGATCCTGCCCCTTTCCTTCCAATTGCAGCTGTTTAATTCATTTGAATTCCCATCTTCCCTAAGTAAATGCCTTTGTTTCACAGACAGTTCTGTACTTGTATTTCTCTGTGTGCACACATGCGTGCTAGCATGTGTGTGTGTGGGTGCATGTATGTAAGTGTGCGTGTCATTTGCTACCAGGAGAATGTTTCAATTGTAGTTTCAGTTTAGTTTTCCTTTTTTTTTTCTTTTTTATTTCCTTAAAATTATTTTTCCTTTTAGAAACAAGTTCACCAGGAAACCAGCTCCCCTCCCACCACGCTGGACAGGCCACAGCCATTTCTCTAAACAGCTGATTCTTCCTCACATCCCCAAACAGGAACTCGGCAGGGTGGCCTTGGAAGGCTGCAGTCTCTCCCTGTCTGGCGGGATGCCCTGGTGGCGGGTGAAGGCCCCTCTGCCACAATGGAGGTTTCTGATTGTGGGACACAGTCTGGTTTTTGTTTTCTTCCTGTCTTCTAATTAAAAAAGACATTCCTGACAAAAGAAAGAAGACAGTCAATTAACTGTGGTCCGGGAGATGGCAAGCACGTCATAAAGTCAACCACAAGGCAGAAATTTCTATACCTGCTCCAGTACCTCACTCTGGCCTCTGATGTAAGAACTTCAGTTTAAAAACAAAGGAAAAGTAGTAGTTGGATTTTTTACCTTGTGATTTTAAAGGAGCTACTGGTTTAATGAAATACTGTCTGCCGTTTTCCAATTCTGAGCGTGCTCAGGGGTAATATGTAGGAGTAAGGAGTAGCCAGCAGATCCAGGCTGCCCACTCCAAAACCAAACCCGGAAACCTCCATTTAAGTCTGCTTAAATAAATACTGGGGTTTCATGCAAGATTTTATTTTGAAAGAAGGCTTTGCCTACTAAAAAAAGGTTTAAAAACCATTGATCTAGACTTTATGTAAAGGGTACTATGTAAAAGCTTTAAGTAGAGTGGGTAAAGGTGAAGATTCTGACACCAGAAAAGTGAACTGTGGGTCTATCAATTACTGACTGTGGCATCAAGCAAATTACTTAACATCTTCAAACTTCATTTACAAATTTCCTCATTTGTAAAATGGAAATAATAATAGTAACTAATCCAGAGGACTGTGTGAGGACTATCTTACAGTTAGTATATAATATGCTTTGTACATGATACAAAGTACTGAGGATAGTACCAGACATGCAATCAGGGCTCCATAAATGTTAGCTATGAATACCCACAGCTATGCACAAATAACCCTATGTGCATCAATATTAGCTATTCAGACACTGCAAAACTTGAGAATTCCAAATGATATTACTAATTAAAAAATCAAAGTTTAGAACAATTTCTGGTATGGAAGGCACCACTGAACAGCATCTTCACCCATAAAGCATTTAATCCCAAAACCACCAATGAGAGGGCTGCACTTTTATCAAGAATTACCTCCAAGAAGGATAAATTTGGCTTAAGACATCACAGAGTGGGCTTACAGGAGAGCTGCCTTTCTTCTCTCAGTCAAGAAACAGGCACCCAGATCCCACCACTCGGTCCTTCCCTCCCTCAGCTAAGCTTCTCTGCTTTACTTTGGAATCAGAAAGTCCATGGAGAAAACTGATGATGATCAGGGGCTAGACAAATAGGCCAGCTCCTTTCCTATACCTCCTGCCTCGGTCAAAAACCTGGCATTTCAGTGTTAAAATTACAAAAATTGGTAAGAACAAGCCTCTTTGCTCCTCAAATCTGAAAGATCAGTTTTAGGAGGGCAGTGCCATGTATCATGGCTTTAAGGCCAGCACTGTTTTCACCAAAACAGCCAGGTTGAAAAGTACTCTCATCTGTCACCACACATACTTACCATTCTGGAAATATCTGTAAGAAGAGGAAGGGAGGAATTTTTTAAAAAAGATATTCTGCAACAGTAACTTTCTTATGGGGGTGAATGGCATCCACAACTCCAGCTATAGTACTAGTCCCATGATGGGCATTAAAACCTGTGCCCACCCTCAAGTACTCCTGACAGCCACCACTCACCTGGGTGACAGGCACAGAACAGGAGTGTGAGCTATCGAAACAACCTGGTGAAGTCTCGCAAGGCCCAGCAAACTTGTTTACATTCCTCAGCACTAGAAAAGAAAAGAAAGGTAGGTTGGTCCCTGCCTGATAAGAAAAGTATATACACTGAAAAGCAACCACAACTTTGAGGGACCCTGAGAACTGTCCCAGCTCTGCTCCTGACCCAACTTTTGATCTTTCTGTAACTCAGGGGTAAATATTAACTACTGTATATGGGAATAATTATAAGCTATGTGGCCCTTAAAGAGTGGGCTTTGGAGAAAAAATTGCTTAGGTCTAAATCTTGGTTTCATTGTGTCTTTGAGCAAGTTATCAATCTGCCTCAGTTTCCTCATCCATTATCTACCCCACGATGTTCTGAGGATTAAATCAATTCCTGTATGTAAAGTGCTTAGGATAACAGAATAGGAACAAAAGAGCATTTGACAAATATAGGCTGCTGTAACAATAAAACTTGTTTGTGGGACTTCCCTGGTAGAACAGTGGAAGACTTTGCACTTCCACTGTAGGGGTGCAAAGTTTTGATCCCTGATCAGGGAACTAAGATCCCATATGCTGTGCGGCCAAATAACAATAACAATACTTGGTTAAAGTCCTTGATAAATCTAAGAAAAGTCAGAACCCTCAAAGTAAAAAAGCAAGCATATTCACCTAAGGTGGATCATTTTAACTCTATGAACTGAGCTAACTTAGGTACCCTGGTTTCCTCATTCTTTTCCAAAAGCAGATTTTGTTTTAAAGCCCAATTCAGCAAGTAACTCTCAATCAGTCTAGTTGAACAGGCTGCTCAAGATTTCATGCTGTGGGAGGAGAAGGGAGAGGAGAGAGGAAAGGGTTAAGGTATGAACAAAGGGAGGAGGAGGAAGCTGGTCTTGGTCTTCAGGCAAGCACAGAGATGCCTAGGTGGTATGAATAGCCCAATATTCATTTGACCCTGTTTTTTCAAAAGGCTTCCTTTGTCTAAAGACTGTCACCAAAAAAACCTGTTGATGCCAGCTGCATTCTTTTCTGCCAGTCTTCATAATATGGTAACTGAACACGAGGCTCAGCTAAAATTGTGGAAAACAAAGCACATTCAATTAATAATATGCTCACACTATGTGGCACTCTCTTTGGCGCTGAAAAAATCAGGGACCACAGCCTATAGCCTAGGAGTCAATGTCAGAAGAAAGCTCTCTCCTTCCTGTAATGGTTAAATGTCAGAGCGGGAATCACTAACCATGATCCAGCATAAAAGAAGGTAATGAGAGCCATCACCTTAAGTGCCTATATCTGGATTCCCCAGCTATTTATTATAGGGTCTGAAACATCACTAAGAACTTTGATTTAGATTTCAGGACTTGATTAAACAGAAACTTTCCTCTAGTCTCCCTCCATCCTAAAAATGTAAGGAAATTAAAGAAGATCTTCTAGTTTTATGGAAATTCTGCCATTTGCCCTGTGAATTTAACATGTTTCAATAAAAGCATAACATTTCTCTATTTCCAAATTAACACTGACTCTAAGTAGGCAGCCTTGGTGAGTGAACCCCTATCACGCATGCTTCTGAAAGTCATGAAGGAGGAAGATATGTAACTCTAGAAAAGTCACTGTGTGGTGTGCTACTGTTATTATAAGGGACTAAAACAACAGGAAAGAGAGAAACTCAGGATAATGTTAGAGACTCAAAATCTTTTGTGATCCTAAAGCCTTACATGTTCTTCAATTCTACCCTTCTTCAGCCAGAGATCCTGGTTAACTATGGAAAAGAAATGACAACTCCATTCTTAGCCTCTTTCATGACACAAGAAAAAGTACTGAAACCCAAATACAAGTACAGGAGAACTGTGCTGAGACAGGGTGAAATGAGGTATAGTCAGTCTCTCGAATCAGCTCAGCTTCTGCCCCGAATCCTGTCAGAACTGCTCTGCTGTCAGGAGTTTTAGTCAATGTTTAACTTAAGTGTCCTTGGTGATTAAGTCCAAAGAAATGGATTTAAAATAAATAAATAAAATAAAAACTTCCTTAAAAACTAGAACTATTTTCTGTTTTATGCCTCAGTCCTCCTGGCATTTAATATTTTGGGATTGTTTTAATTTACACTTATTTATTTATAGTCATTAATTCAAAATTGCCATTATTTTTGTAGAATTTTCTGACTTCTAGTCCCACCATCCTAATCCTTATCCTTTATTTATTTATTTTTAAATAATCAAAGTAGAGTTGATTGAAAATGTATAATTTATCCCTCCCTCAACCCTTTCCCCTTTGGTAAATATAAGTTTGTTTTCTATATCTGTCTGTTGTTGTTTAAATATGTTCATTTGTGTCATATTTTAGATTCCACATAATGTTATTTGTCTTTCTCTTTCTGACTTTCTTTACTCAGTATGATAATCTCTAGCTCCTTCCATGTTGCTGCAAAAGGCATTTATTTCATTCCTTTTAATGGCTGAGTAGAACTTCATTGTGTATATACACCACATCTTCATCCACTCATCCGCTGACAGACATTTAGAGGTTGCTTCCGTGACCTGGCTACTGTAAATAGTGTTGCTATGAACACTGGGGTGCATGTATCTTTTCAAATTATAGTTTTCTCCAGATACATGCCCAGGAGACTTTCATTGTACCTTTGAATAATTTCATGGTCACTATTCCTCAAGCCCCATAATCCCAGTAGTGTGCTGAGAAATGTAGCTCTTTTCATCTGATGTGCATATGGAAAGTAATCAAGCTCTAACTACTGACTTCATTCAGAAAGAAGACACCCCCATACCGGCCTATTCTAGTGTCAGGGCTTTGTATTCCTATCTTCTGACCTTGAGATCCTCATGCAAGTGACACTCACAGAGTAAGTACCAAGACAAGAGAAATGGGAAATGACAGCAAAAATTCTTCTGGACATGCTTAGTAGTATCTGGAAAGCAAGAATGATATTTCAGAATGAAAAACTCCAGTTTTCTTCAAGTTGGCCAGCTAAACATGCCAGGGAATTAATTACCAGTACATATGAGAAACAGGCTTGGACTTGCTGAAATGAAACGGAACCAGTTTACCCTCCCTGCTAGGATGGCAAACAAAGCAGCATGTTGAAGCAGGAGTAACAGGACCTTAAAACCAAAAGGGAGACTGAGTCATGTGTGGAACAGAAGGTTCAAGGGCAATACACGCACTAGAGAAAGAGAATTACTAAGAGGAGGTGAGCAATTTCAAATCCTTTCTCTAGAACCTCAATATTACCTCTTACTTCTGTTCATTTCCCACCATATGTCACAGTCTGCTAAAGGAGGAGCTGTAAAACTTGCTTAGCAGTAAGAAATCAAGCAGCCCAGGTTGATAATGTATCTTATTTTCCTGTATTACAGGACAAAGATCACAGATATTTTTGTTTAAAGCGATGCATTATTTGGGTTCATTTTCCTAGCCTCAAGATTTTCCTTACATTACGGAATGTCCATGACTTCTATTTCAGACTTATGCTGTATTTCTATCTATCACGTATTAGTCTGGATGAGGAAATGTGAACTTGGTAGAGACTTATTCCATGTGTGGGTGGCTGCCTTAGAGCTGAGGGAGACATGCTCTAGCTAGTTTTGCAAGTACATAATGACATTCTGGCAGGCTCTTTTCCAAGAAGAGAACTAACATTCACTGATCACCTACTATGTGCCAGATCATCTTTAAATTTCTACTTGGTATTTCACCATAACCCTATAAGCTAGGTATCACTAACCCTATTTTACAGATAAAAAATTTCCTGCAAAGTAACAGTAAGTGGCAAGATTCAAACCAACAGCCTTGACTTTAAGCCCAGTCCTCCTTTGAAGGTTCTCCCCATTCTCTCATTTGCCCTAATCTAGGGCCAATACGATCCTGTCCTTCTAAAGAACAGCACTGGATAAAACAGAGAAAAATAGAAGCAGAGAGAAACAACTGTTATACTTCTTTCCCCTGAGACACCTTGTAGGTAGAATACTACTTCTACTGGGAAGATTCATAGTTTAAAAAAAAAACAAAAAGAGAGAGTTTTTTAAGGTTATCCAAATTAGTATATGACTCTCTACTAGAGAGGAGATCTTCTCCTTTGGCAAAATATGTCATGAAGGCAGTCACATGCTATTTTTAAGTCATGCATGTCACTTGATCTGTGGCCCAAAGTCAGTTATTTCTGGGACATGAAGTTAGGCCACTTTGTAAACTACAAAAAGTAATACTCAAAGATTAGGGATTTTAACATTAACAAAATTATTGGAGACTCTGGGGAATGAGAAAGTAAACTATTTTTGAGAGTAACAAGAAATCAATTCTCACAAAAAAAGATTAACATTTAGTTTTATCTCCTTTTAAAAACCTAGGTCTGGTTTTAATTGTAAAAGTATATATATACTATGCTCATGAAAAAAAAAAACAACAAATAGCACAGGTTAGGAAAATCTTATGTACATCTTTCCATAAATTTACTACTGATTATTTGTAATAAAGTAGCCTGTGTGTGTGTGTGTGTATAATAGAACAGCTTTTAAAAGTACAAGTTGGTTCATTTACAACAGCATGAAAAAGAGTAAAATAAATTATAAAATGTGACTGAAAGAAATTAAAGACACCAATAAATGGAAAGACATCTTATGTTCACAGATTAGAAAACCCAATATTGTTAAGGAGTCAATGCTATAATGAAGTGATCAACAGATACGATGCAATCCCAGTCAAAAATGCCAATGACATTTTTTTGTGGAAACAGAAAAACCTATCCTAAAAGTCATATGAACACAGTTCCCCCTGCTGTGCTGGTATTCATGGTGGCGAGGCAGCTTACCTCAGCAATGTGTACACTGCTTCTTTGGCCTTTATTGTTGACTCAGTACTATAAATTTTCTGTTTTGAGTTTTGTAACTTTGTAGTATTTTAGATAATGTTGTGTTTGTACTACTTTGTTGTGTAGAGTAAAAGGATTATGTTGAATAAACCTAGGATTAGAGTCCAAAAAAGAAATCATATGAAATCTCAAGGGACTCCAAATAGCCAAAAACCTCTTGAAAACAAACAAACAAACAAAGTTGGAGGTCTCAATTTCCCAATTTCAAAACTTATTACAAAGCTATAATAATCAAAACAGTATGGGACTGAAATAAAGACAACCACTGGGATAGAATAGAGAGTCCAGAAATAAATCCCTTACATATAAATGACTTTCAATAAGGGTACCAAGACCATTCAATGAAAAATGGACAGTGCAGGGAAAACTGCAAAAGAATGAAGTCAGACCCTTAACATACATCACATACAGAAATTATCTCAAAATGAATCAAAGACCTAAGTGTAAATCCCAAAACTATAAAACTCTCAGAAGAAAATACTGGGGAAAAGCTTCATGACATTATATTTGGTAATGATTTCTTGAATGTAACACCAAAAGCACATGCAACAAAAATAAAAACAGATATGGAGAAATTAGAACCTGTGCACCATTGATGGGAATGCAAAATGGTATAGCTGCTATGGAAAACAGTATGGCAGTTATGCGAAAAAAAAAAAATTAAACACAGAATTGCCGTATGATTCAGCAATTCCACTTCTGGGTATACGTCCAGAAGAACTGAAAGTGGGGTCTTGAAGTAATATTTATACACTCATGTTTATAGCAGAATCATTCACAATAGCCAAGAGGCAGAATCAACCAAATGTCCATCAAAGGATGAATGGATGAAGATACAACATATACATACAAGGGAATGTTATTCAGCCTTTAAAAGGAAGGAAATTCTGATTCCTGCTACAATGCTGGATGAACCTTAAGGACATTATGCTAAGTCAATCGCAAAAGGACAAAAACTATATGATTTCATTTTATGAGTAAAGAGTCAGACACGACTGAGCGACGGAACTGAACTGAAACTTAAGACAGTAGACCAATGATTATTAGGGGCTAGAGGAAGGGGGAGAAAGGGGAGTTGTTTAATAAATATACTTTCAGTTTTGCAAGATAAAAAACATTTGGGGTTAATTCCGCAACAGTGTGAATGTAGTAATACTACTGAATAATACACTTAAAAATGGTTTTAAAAAAGTCAAGACAGTAAATTTTGTTTGTATTTTATCAAAATTTTAAATCAAAAAAATCTTAAGTGCAAATTGGGTTATATGATAGTTTTTTCTCCCTTTATATCTTATATATATTTTCTGTATCATCACATGTATTTTTTTCCTTTTTCTTTTCCACTATTACAAACATTACTGCAATAACTCACTTTTGGACCTAAAATCATTACACAACTGTATGAATATAAGCCATTGCCTAAAATTTAGTCAAAATTCTAAAGACTAGACAGAAAAAGAAATATCAGAGCAAGGTTAACACACAGTTACAAAATCCAGTTTAAGCTGCTGTTGTTAATACTATCAAGAACCATAAAAGTCACCTAAGTTTGAGTCAGTGATTATTTCTTAAGGAAAAGAGTCAAAAGAAGTTAAAGGCTAGATATTCAATATTACTCATAATACTAAAAAAATGAAAATTAATAGAGGCACTGTAAGGAAATCAATGTCTTACAGCTATAAAACTGTAATTAGGAAGACTACGTAGCTATATTTAAAATGTTTATGTTTACAGTAAGAAAAAAAAACCAACCCAACAAACCCGTACATGTATACTTAACATTTTAACTAGGTTGTAAGCAAGTGGCTCATGGGACTAATGTGTCCCAGAGAGGTTTCGTTTGGCCTGCATTCAATTAGAATTTGCCTATCTTCTAAGTTAGGCATGGCAAAAATTTCCCAATCAGTCTACATCACTCCATAATATTTTACAACCACTGGTTCACCTAGTCAGACACCTGCATTCTTGACCCCTGAATATGGATAAGGGCTGGGAAGGACTTTAAAAGATACAGATTTCCTGAAGGATAGTGAGCTGTTCACTAGATAGCATATTGGACCTAGATAGCATATTGAAAAGCAGAGACATTACTTTGCCAACAAAGGTCCGTCTAGTCAAGGCTACGGTTTTTCCAGTGGTCATATATGTATGTGAGAGTTGGACTGTGAAGAAGGCTGAGTGCCAAAGAATTGATGTTTTTGAACTATGGTGTTGGTAAAGACTCTTGAGAGTCCCTTGGACTGCAAGGAGATCCAACCAGTCCATTCTGAAGGAGATCAGCCCTGGGATTTCTTTGGAAGGAATGATGCTAAAGCTGAAACTCCAGTACTTTGGCCACCTCATGTGAAGAGTTGACTCATTGGAAAAGACTCTGATGCTGGGAGGGATTGGGGGCAGGAGGAGAAGGGGACGACAGAGGATGAGATGGCTGGATGGCATCACTGACTCGATGGACGTGAGTTTGAGTGAACTCTGGGAGTTGGTGATGGACAGGGAGGCCTGGCGTGCTGTGATTCATGGGGTCACAAAGAGTCAGACACGACTGAGCGACTGAACTGAACTGAACTGAACTGAACTGAGTGAGCTGTTCAAGGCACTGTTGTTCTCTTGGAAGACACAATGCTTCCACTTACCTATTAGGATATGTTTGATACATATGAACAATAAAACAGGCACACATGGTGGTATTTCCCCACAGATTGGTTTCCAACACCAAATTGTGCAATTCAAGAGTTAAGAAGACACAAAATTTTAATTTATAAAGGTATACACACAAAAATATTACTGGGTATATTTGTAACTAAGATGATATAAGAAACAAAGATATTCTTTCCACATACGCCAGCTGCTGTTGATCACTCACCTGGTGACTTGTTTGTGGAAATCTGTAAGTTGTTTGTGTGTCACTGTAACGGCTCCCCCTGTTGTCTCCTTTGGCAAACCTTTCAAAGAATTCTCTAACCACCGACAAAAAGTCTGTACAGAGAAGAAGGATAAGCATTTTAAAAGGAGACAGGGCTTACTCAATTGAGACCCTACAGGTAATAACAAAAACCCACAAGTTTTCCTTTGTAGCATTAGTGCTCCACTTGGAAGTAAATAAAGGAGTTAACAGAAGTACTGTTTTTGGCCTTCCAACCTACTGAAGGTTGGAACAGTCTATAAAGGCATGCCCAGGCTCCCTTCAAGGGGGCAGCAGACATCAGTTCAGATGAAGCCCTCTACCTTGGAAGTAAAGTCTCTTCTGGATGAAGTTATTATTGTTTCTATCATTAAACTTATGCAATATTTTAAAAATCAGACTGCTGCCAAAAATCTTTTGAGCTTAGAGATCAAGGGCAACCCAAAGCAAAAGTTCGGGTACTAGAAAGAGCAGGGTCAAAAAGTAAAACAAGTAAACATTTAAAAAAGTGTATATACAAATATGAATCCAGAATCTTAAGGACTTTAAGGTCATTTCTCTCAGTAGAAGTCACATCCAGTCAGTTCCTTTGTGATAACTGCCTAGTCTTTGGGTTAAGAAAATTCTGTCTTGTTGCTCTTTTTGTTTTCTTTTTTGGCTCTAATTTTTCTTCATGTCTTTAAGTAGGATGTATGCTTTGGTCACAGTTTTTAGCTGTAAAAGAACTTTTTTATACCTAAATTTTTTACATTATGTGTTTTTCCACTATGTTAATTTATGATCACAATGGGGTTTCCTAGGTAGCACAGTGGAAAACAATCTGCCTGCCAATCCAGGAGACACAAGAGATATAGGTTCGAGCTCTTAGGTCAGGAAGACCCCCTGGAGAAGGAAATGGCAACCCACTCCAGTATTCTTGCCTGGAAAATCCCATGGACACACGCGCCTGTGGACTACAGTCCATGGGGTCGCAAAGAGTCGGACACAGACTGAGTGACTAAGCACATGATCACCACAGACTAGACCAAAAGTAATATTCCACTATAAATGTTTAAAGTACCACAGAATGCTCGAAGTGTTGCCTCCAAGGAAGACAACACACCACTTAGACAGAAACAAGCAGAGGCAAACAGGAAGAACAAACTCTTAATTGACAACATTCTGGCATCCAAAATGACCCATAAGTTAACCACAGTATCCCCCGAAAAAAAACACTACGAAACTAAATTGTATACTGTCAACTAATATAGGACAAAGGAGATGAGAATATCCAAAGTAGGAAAGATAGCTTTCTCAATAAACAATGCTGGGATAGTTGAATATTTTCATGTAAAACAAAGAAACTAGACTCTTACTTTTCACCACTCACAAAAAGTAACTCAAAACAGGTTAAAGACTGAACACAGACCTGAAATCATGAAACTCCTTGAAGAATACAAAAGCCTAAAGTACTGTGACATAGGTCTTGGTAATGATTTTTTGGCAACGACACCTAAAGCACAAGTGGCAAAATAAACACAGGAAACTACATCAAACTTGAAAGCTTCTGCACAGAAACCATCAACAAAGTAAAAAGAAAACCTAAGGAATGGGAAAAAATATATATCTGTGAGCCATATACCTGGTAAGAGGTTAGTATCTAAAATACATAAAGAACCAACCCACAGAAGTCTAGCAAAAAACCAAATAACCCAGTTAAAAAACGGGCAAAGGACCTCAACAAACGTTTCTTGAAAGAAGATACATGAAAAGCCAACAGATACACCAAAATGCTCAGCGTCACCAATCATAATGGGAATGCAAATTAAAACTATAAAGACATATCATCTTAACGCCTGTTAGAAAGGTCATGATCAGAAAGATAAGAGATAACAAAGGCTTACAAATTCAACATTTTTTGTAAAGTTAAATGTATATAATAAGGTTTTTGTTACCTGGAAACCAAATATATTTATTAAAAAGAGTACAGAAATTTTATTTCTCTTATCAATGATGTTTGGAATAAACTTGTCACGCCGCAAGGGCTCAAAGAGTACTTTTTTGAAAAACAAAAATACTACTGTATTAGATTCTTACAGTGACACAAACGTATTCTCTAGAATCCTTCTATTGGCTCCTTTATTTAACAATTAAACTTAGCAATGTGCCTAAATTATGTTCCAAGAGCATACAATAGGACTAGGTTCAAAGTTAGAGTCAGCCTCTCAAGAAACTGTCCAGGACTGGAAGTGGGTTCCTTATGAAAACAGTCTTACCGGTCTGTCAACCTGCATGATCTCCCAGAGCACTTCGGCCACATCGGGTAGGGTATATGGGGGGAGGCAGAAGCAGCACGTGTGAAGCAGCTGGCTTACAAGCTGCTGTCCAAGCTGGTTCATCACCTGTCCAATTAGTTCTTTCCGTACTTCAAAGTCTTCTTCATGCTGTAAGAAAACAGGAACAACAGGGAAGTGCTAATTTCAACTTTCTGAAGAGCAAGTACTCTTTCCCCTTTAATAATTTCCTTTCTCAGAAAAGAAACTATATATAATAGCTGGACTCACAAGGTACACTGTCTTGTCACAAGGAAGAAAATATTAAGAATTTAGTTTCAAGGAAACGGGTAAGGGCTTCAGTTGAGATTAACATTAACTCTAAGGTTTTTCATGAATAGAACACAGAAGAGAAACAATGGTTAGAGATTAAGGGTAGTGATCCTTTTAACCTTTTATTCTGGTAAAAAATAAAGTATTCCTATTTTCTTTTTTAAAAAGCAACTGAAAAAAGAAGACTTCTATCAAATATCTAATCTTCTCTATCAAAAAAATCTTACTTAGGAACTTCCCTGGGGATCCATGGTTAAGATCCTGCACTTCCATTGCTGGAGGTTTGGGTTTGATCCTTGGTCAAGGAACTAAGATCCCACATGCTGTTGTGTGGCCACAAAAATAATAAATTAAAAAAAAAAAAATCTTACTTATTTTATTCCTTTTAGTCTTTGAATATACATATTTCTAATATGTTGAAAAAAACCTTTAAAAGTGCCTTTCACTTCTAGCTATTTGTCTTCTTTCCCTCTCTTTTTTTTTACTGTCAAAACTCTTCAATTAGTCTATCACATACTTACTTCTTCACTGTTCTTCCTTACTTTCAATTCTACTCTACATCTAGTCAAATCAACGCTTGAAAATTCTGTGAACCACTTTACCTCCAGCCAAAAAGGTCTCTGAAGTATCTACTAACAAACTTAGTCCTTTCTCTGATTATGATTTATATACCCATTTAGATTTTCCTCCAATCCATCCAAATGGCTCCACTGTGGTCTCTCCTAGTCCAAAAAGTTATCCCAACCTACTTCTTTCCAAAGAGTTTTCCCTCCTCTGATCTCAGCAATCACAACTTTTATCACTTATCTGACAATCAAATATTGCCTTGCTGCTGTTGTTTAGTTCTTTACAACTCTATTTCTCTCTTCAATTAGACACCAAATGGCTTGGAAGCAGAGACAGTTTAGACTAGTTTACACCGCTTACAACACGTAGTATAGGTTGTCTTAAATCTACTAGTTGATATTTTGGTTAGTGAATGATCCACTATGGAATATACCTACCAACACAGATCAAATGAGATATTTCTTTTTCCCTAAGGAATGATATATGAGGTGATAATGAGATACAAGTAGAAAAACTATTTAATACATTGTTTGTACTTACATCATTGGCTACCCCTGTATGGATGAGGTCTCGTAGGAACCTCATGACACTACAATTGGCATCCCGGTGGTCCAAGGTAGTAGAGGCAATGGCCCACTGTAAGATAGGGATGACAACTTGGCTCCTCAGCAAAGTAACAGGGCTACGCTGAATAAACCTGGTATGGAAAGATAGGCAAGGTAAAAATTACAAAATTAGGCTATACAAATGTAGCCAGGGTAAAAGGCAAAACTAGGGAGATAGTAAAAAGATCAGTGGTTGTTAGGGATTGACTGAGTGGAGGGTAGGAACATGAATAGGTAAAACATAGGGGATACTGACAGTACTAAAACTATGCTCTATGCTACTGTAATGATGGTTATGTCATACACTTGTCCAAACCCATAGAAAGACCTTGGCTTCCCTGGTGGCTCAATGGTAAAGAATTGGCCTGCAATGTAGGAGATACAGATTTGATCCCTGGGTTGGAAAGATCCCCTGGAGAAGGGAATGGCAACCCACTCCAGTATTCTTGCCTGGAAAATCCCACGGAGAGAGGAGCCTGGTGGGCTATGGTCCATGGGGTCGCAAAGAGTCAGACACGACTTAGAGACTAAACAAGACGCTTGGAAGACAACCACCAAGACAGAATCCTAATGTAAAGTAAGTACTTTAAAAATGATGTGGCAATGGAAGTTCATTAATTTTAATAAATGGGCCACTCTGGTGGGGGATGTTGATAGCAAGGTAGGCTGTGAGGGAAGGAAGGGGGAAGCTAAAGGTATATGGGAACTCTAAAACTTCCCAATTTTCTCAGATCCTCTAATGTTTATAGAAAATCTCCAAGAAAAAGTAAAATAACATTCCAAATTTATTTTACCAGGCAATCATTTGTACAAAGAGAATCTCTTGAGATTAATTTTTCAAGAAACACACCAGGAAAACAGGTTGACGGCCCACCCAATTTTTCTCATACCAACTCAAAAAATTAATAAATAAATAAAAAGGGTTTTCTAACTTGTCCAAAAACTAACCAAAAAAAGTGTTCATTACCAACTGATTTGGATCAAATTCCTGAGCTAGGGACTAAGAATGAATACAAACAAGCAACAAATAGGGCTGCAGGCTAGGAGCAGAAATGGGAAGTACAGTACCAGATAATTTTTAAAGTACCTTAAAAGTCTAAAAAAATTGTATTCTGAGATATGATTATATTTTAAGGATGCCAAGCTTCTCAAGGAAAAAGCTGAAGTAAAGCATGACATCATAGTAGCACAAAACATTAAAACCACACAGGATTCTAGAGACTGTCTAGTCAAATGTTCTTGCAAAACTCATTTTTATTGTCTTGGGTGTGTTCCCTCCTTTATGAAAGGAGCTCAGTTATTTCCCCTTGTACTTATCCAACTCTTCTTCATTTATGGGAATAGTCTGGTTCACGATTTAACTTTGGATTATGAATAATTACTCTACCTACTTCTCTTACCTCATTTTACAGAGAAGGAAACAGGTAAGTGTTAGGTGACAAGACCAAGCAATGATGAGGATGATCAATAAAAGAAAAGGTTGCTTTTCAGAAGGACTGACCTTGTGGCTAGCCTGAATAGGTCATCCACTGTGTCAGGGTGATTCTGGAGTCCATTCTGCTGTTCTAAGAGCTGAAAGGTGGGGATGCACAGTGCCTAAAACAGAAATGATTTTAAAACAAATGCTTGTAAATAAATGCCATGGGATTCAGACTTGCTAAATATCACAACATAAACAGAGAACAAAGAGGTAAAGCACAGATAAGAAAAAGACTGTGATGAGATTCAGATCAAGAAAGGGAAGACAAAAATCCTTCTCAGTTGACATAAACAGTCTTCACATATGAGGTCTACATTTCAGAAAGGGTTTAGGGTACAGACTTCTGTTGATGAAATTGGATAGATGTCATCTCAAAGTTTTAGAAGTTTCTGAAAGTGACAACTGTGCTTATATACTAGATATGATCTGGTCAACTAAGAGAGTAGCTGACATTTTAATAATAATAATTATGAAATGGCAATTTTAAAGGGAAAGACATCTTGGGAAAAGGAGCACCATGATTTAACTCCCTAATATATTTTCCCCTCTTTGACTAGGAGAGGGTAAAAGCAGTATATGAGAAGCCTTTTCCAATGCCTGCTATTTACCCTAAGGTGAGACCATCCCTGCTAAGTAAACTAGTTCACTGGCTGTTCAGGCAAGAAATTAAAAATACAATCATGCTTGAGCTAAGAGATCACTTGCCCACCTTCCCAAAAAATCCTATCTCTGGAGAACATAAATTAGACAGCAATAACTGTAATGACCAGCATATTTGTGTGGTCAATCTCTCTCTCATTCTTCCAAGCAGGCCTGTCCACAGAATAACTAGGAAGATCTACCTCCATATTAGGAAATCATTATGCTTGAAAAGCAAACTAAAAGCAACAGAATTAAAGACATGGTGAAGAACACACTGCTAGGCCTTCAGACCCTCCAAGAGAACATACCTGGAGCATGTCTAGTAGTCCCTGCCGACAGCCCTCTTCCATGCCATATTCATCCACAAGGATACTACCAAGGTACAGGAAACAGGAATGCTGATGTACCTGGTAAACATTTACCATCTGCCAAGGGAAAAACCAATTAGTTCAATTATTCATCTCTCAAAGAGTGTCAGCTTAGGTAGCTGTCTGAGGGAAGAAATTCTGAGATAGATTGGTCTCTTCTCTTTAAGACAACGTAATAAAGCTTGTTGGAAACATTTTCTAAACCATAGGGCTCAATAATTTTCAAGTGCTCTCTTTAGAGTTCTTTCAAGCCTTCAACCTTTCACCTTTTCAAAACAATGCTGTAGGAGAGTTGTATAATACTACAGACTGGAACTATTCATAAGTTATTATCTGAGGCTTCTGTTATATTTGCAATGCCCTAATAAAGTATACCTAAACTTTCTTTTTTTTTTTTTTTAAAGTATACCTAAACTTTCTAACCAACAGGTTGCTCTTATATGCATTAAAGATGATTCTTTAAAAAAAAAAAAAAAATCACAGTAGGAACAAAGTATCAAATGCCCCTCATTTTAGAGGAGACAGAAGGCATTGTTTAAATTGGTTTATAAACTCTTTTATTTAATCTTTTGGGTAAAGAACAGTGTTTCTAATCAAGATTATCTAGACCTCTAGAGAATAAAAATTTTAATACAATATAAGTATTTAAATTATTTGTTTAGAATTTTTACCCTTCTATCCTCCAAAAATTAGGCCACCATACATTCATCTATTCAAAATGCCATCACATGGGAATTCCCTGGTCATCCAGTGGTTAGGACTCAGTGCATTCATTGTTGGGGCCTGGAGTCCAATACCTGGTCGGGGAACTAAGATCTTGCAAGTCAAGAAGTGAGGCAAAAAGAAAAAAAAAAAAAGCCATCATAACACACATGTTTTGATCTTATTACATAAATTCAGTTCTTTGATCTTGGTGGGGTGGAAGGGTCCAGTAATTGGCTCTTATCAGCATATGGCACGAGAAAAGAATACGAGATGGAAGCTATGAATCTGTTTAGTGTTGTATACTCAAAATTGTATGCTGTACTTAATGAATAAGTTACAGGCTGGGCCAGATAGCAAAGGGTTTTAGGCTCTGCTGGCTTTATAAACTTTTGATCACTTAACTTTGCCACTGAAGCACAAAAATGGCCAATAAACAATACTTAAATGATTACGCATGACTATCAGTAAAACTTTATTTACAAAAACAAGTGGCAAGCCCACTGGCTGGAGTTTAGTGACCTCAAATTTGTAGGTTTTTTGTCACATGTACAGACTTTTGAACATACCTCCTATATAAGATGCTACCCTATGCTACTGGAATAAGAGCAATATAAAAGTCATGACTCAAAGTGTTAGTCACTCATCCTGTTTGACTGTGACCCCATGGACTGTAGCCCGCCAGGATCCTCAGCCCATAGGACTCTCCAGGCAAGAACACTGGAGTGGGTAGCCACTCCCTTCTCCAGGGGATCTTCCCAACTCAGGGATTGAACCCAGGTCTCCAGCACTGCAGGTAGATTCCTTACCATCTGAACCACCAGGGAAGCCCAGAAGTCATGGGCATATCCTCCAATAGCAAAGGGGAATTAAACCACATTGTATAAGACCCATGATGTACTGCACTGAAGAAGACACTTGACCAGAACTGAACACAGTCTAAATGTAACACATACTGTTGTACTCAGGGTATAGTAAACGCAGAAAAATCACTAAAAAAATTCTGTTAACATATTTACCTTTACAAACTTCAATCAAATCTATAATTTAAGGAAGCGTGATCATGTAAGTGTCAACTGACACAGCAACAGGATGACCCTGGTTTAGGATAAGAGCTTCCTTAAGAGTGAGGCAGAACTTAAGAACTTGAGGGGCACTCACTGTCAGGGTCGGTCCAATAGATGCCCTGCCCAGTTGGAGAAGGCCACTTCTGGTTGAGTGGGTGAGGTCTAGCCTGAAGCCCTGTAGTAGCTTTCCTCACAGATGAGTGCAAAATTTGAGAAGGTACTTGCTCAGAGTCCTGCAAATGCAAGATTGGCACTTTGCCCTGCCTCCATCAATTCTAGGTCATGGCAGCCCACTTGCCTAAATCTAGTTCTGGCCCTGCTGTTAGGCTGGGGCCCCAGCATAAATTACTTAGTAAATTAAGTCACTAGTCATAGGCATCTCAAAAGAATATTCTAGATGATATGATCTCAGAGAGCCATGTACAAGAGCCACATCACCATAATTACATACCAATCATGCTGATTGAAAGAGTCAAATTTATTTCCTGACAAATAAGACACTTATATGAACAACTAACTATGGTGAAGAAAAAAGAAAATCTCTTTAGGCCAGAAAGAGCAAAGCTTGACTTGCCACATTTTCAGAAAGGAAATTAATATAAAATGCTTAATACATAAGAGCTGATTCATTAACATCATTCCCATGTATGAATTTTACACTAAGATGTGGTGCTATTTAGACTATCACTACACAGAACAGATTACAGGCTATTTGCCATAAAAATAACACACCCACCACAGGCACTACTTATCTTTCAAATATTTTTTAGTTTGTATTTAAGAAATATTGAAGTGTTTCATTTCATTAGCAAGAGCTTTTGTTCTAAAGCCTCCTATTTCAAAACTCTGTATCCTTTACATTTTCCATCTTTCAGGGAACTCACCTGCGTGACTAGTGGCTGCAGCAGGGCTGCGGATCCTTTGCCTACACAGCGAACAGCAAAACGGAGGCACCTGCAACAACGCTCTACAATCCGATTATCAGCCCGGTGCTTATTTAGAGTCTCAGATAAAATTGGCCATATCTGAGTCGAAAGTGAAAAGAGCACAGGAAGAAAATAATGAACAACTAAGTGCTGAGAAAAATGCTCCCAAGTTGGTAAAAACTGATTTGACTTTTAAATAATTTGGGGAAATCTTTCTTTACAGGAACACACATGGCCTGATTCTGGTCAGTGGGTGTGTGTTTATGTGCTGGGGTTCAATACACTATCCATCAATAAAAACAACCACGTCTTAAAGGGAAGCACAGTAATTCTTTACAACAGAAGAGAAGCATGACTAATTTTACTAAAAAGACAAAGATCTCTATTTTCCTAAACTCTGAACTTCTGATTTAGGATGGGAAGAAGTAGAACAAGTTAAAGGAAGAGATATCTGATACCAATGAACACTCAAGGATAACTGGTGTTTCTCCCCTTAAGTCTGAAAAGCACTTCTCAAACCATGCCCTCTGATCCTCATGTTACTCTGAGTTTTTACAAAGGAAGTACTGTCAAAGAGGAAGCTATGATGGTTAATCAGCTTTGTCAAAAACATTCTGCCAGTACTGACCAGGCCTCTCAACAACTCTAGGATTCACACAGTTAATCTCTTCTTACTTTGGCCTTTCACTGTGTTTCCTTACAGCCTGTTTTCTTACCAAATCTAAAATCAAAAATATTTAGTTGGATAGTTCCATTCATCTTTTCATTGATACTGAATGCATATCAACAAACTGAATCTTCCTACGAACCTAGAAGACAGAACCTTCTCACTTTAGTTACCTAGAGTCTTATAAGGAAAAAGGAAGAAAGCTTTATTTCACAGGCATCGATTAGTACTTACTTCCTGTATGACTTTTTGGCACGGATGAGTCTGTCCATTTTCCACAACGGGATTGGTGTGTCTGGGGAAAGACAATGATCCAAATTAGTGAAAGAAGAGCAATTTCATCAAGGCCACAGAGCCCTAATCCCTGTTAGTTTACTTAGTATCATTCTCACCAATTAAAGAAAACCAGATAGTCAACTCTGGGTACATGGGCTGCAGGTATGGGGCACTACAACTATCCTTTTTATTTTTTTTTTCTTTCATAAACTTGAATATGTAGTTTTTTCCAAATTAATAAATATATTCAAGTTATCCGAATCCACTACGGAAACTCAAGTACTGCTTCATTCCCAGCACTCAGAAGGTAAAAGCTTTTGAAACTGGTCTACCAAAGATGTTTCCCACAGTTCTAGTCTAAATTCAATGATACACAATGTGAGCCCACCACAATACACTGAATTCACCTATCTATCTAGTTCTAGAATCCACTAACTTGAAGGAGAGCAGGAAAAAACAAAAACTATGATTTTAACTACCAACATCTTTAAAGGAAAACAAGTCTTTAATTTTAAAAAGCTCAACAGCAACAATAAAAATATGCTGTCGTAGTTGTTTAGTTGCTCAGTCGTGTCCAGCTCTCTTGCGACCCCATGGACTGCCTCCCTCTCGGCTCTTCTGTCCATGGGATTGCCCAGGCAAGAATACTGCAGAGGAGCCATTCCCTTCTCGATCCAGGGACTGAATCCAAGTCTCCTACACTGCTGGTGGATTCTTCACTGCTAAGCCACCAGGGAAGCCCAATATAAAAAAATATAATTTTTCTTTACATTAAGACATTTCAACTTTTGCAGATTTTCTTTCATTTATTGTGAAATAAGATTGTTAATACGCTCTCAGAATGGTATGCAACAGGGGCTCCCCTAATTATACAAGAAAAGCATTATACCAACTCAGAAAAAGATACTTGTAGGTAAGAACAAGCTAAAACAACACCTCAGTTTCAACTTCTTCCACATAGGTTTTTATACAAGTATTAATTAATATTCCAGATATAGCTAAAGGACACATAAGTTATATTATGCAACTAAGAAAGATCACTCTCTGAATACTGTTGCTCTAACGCTTTTTTAATTATTAGGCTCCTCTTAACATCAAAAAAGGTTTAATTTCACCTGGTCACAGAAGAGAATTCATTATTT
Source organism: Bison bison bison (assembly GCF_000754665.1). NCBI lineage: Eukaryota > Metazoa > Chordata > Mammalia > Artiodactyla > Bovidae > Bison > Bison bison. The sequence continues at coordinate 8,332,945 of NW_011495080.1, read as the reverse complement.
GTCTGCCCCCATACACTATTACATAGCAATGATTATGAAAGTATGGTCTTTGGACTACAATGCAATAGCACCTGAGAACTTATCAGAAATGCAAATTCTTGGGTCCTATCAAGATCCAATCCATCAGACACTCTGGGAATGGGACTCAGCAATCTGCTGCCTTGGGAACTGAAGCACCACAGGTGACTCTGATGCAGGCTGAAGTTTGAGAGGGCCTGCCCTGGTGGCTCAGATGGTAAAGAATCTGCCTGCAGTATGGGAGATCCGGGTTTCATCCCTGGGTAGGGAAGATCCCCTGGAGAAGGGAATGGCTCCTCACTCCAGTATTCTTGCCTGGAGAATTTCATGGACAGAGGACCCTGGTGGGCTACAGTCTGTGGGGTCACAAAAGAGTCGGACCAACACTTTCACTTTTCAAAGTTCGAGCATCACTGATTCAGAGACCAAAAGAATTAATTACATTTTAAAGTCTTTTGACAAAAGTTTACCAAAAATAAATTCTTAGAATTTGCCTTTGCAGTTTGTAATAGGAGTAAATTAGTCTTCTGACAGAAGCAGTTTACAGGAGGTACTCAGAAGCTGAGGAAAAAAAACACTTTCTTACTTCTATATAGTAGTCTCATTAGAGATTTTAACCCAGGGCAGGAACCTGGCATTTCCCTTCTTACCTAAATATGACTGCAAGGCGATCTAAGAACACAGTGGGATCTGAGGATATGCCGTTGCTGGGCTCCTGAGACAACAGCTGAAGAGACAGAAAGATATTAATACCCAGTCATTAAACATACAAACCTACAGCAAACATGGCAACATATGCCTCTGTACATCAACCTCTGTCTCAATCTCTATTTCCTTAATCAGATTCCTGAAAGTTACTCAAAATGGTAAAAACTTTTAAATTCATATTAGCAAACTATTTTCCTCCATCTTACTGCATTCTGGCCAAGACTGCATATTAACTTTTACTATAGATCACTGTACAGTGGAAAACAGTGCAAAAGAGACACAGGTGTAGAGAACAGTCTTTTGGACTCTGTGGGAGAGGGCGAGGGCGGGATGATTTGGGAGAATGGCATTTAAACATGTATATTATCACATGTGAAACGAATCGCCAGTCCAGGTTCGATGCCTGATACAGGATGCTCTGGGCTGGTGCACTGGGATGACCCAGAGGGATGGGGAGGGAGGTGGGAGGGGGGTTCAAGATGGGGAACACGTGTACACCTGTGGCGGGTTCATGTTGATGTATGGCAAAACCAATACAATATTATAATTAGCTTCCAATTTAAATAAATTTATATTAAAAAAAAGGAAAACAGTATTATTTTTTTCCCATTTACTTTTATAATGATTAGGATATTATAGACATTCTTATTATAGTATAGATTATATGTATTATACTATATAATATATATTTATATAATAATTTTATAATATAAAGCTTCAAAATTATTATATCTTTTTAAGAGGTAAGGCAAATTGCTTCCTCTTCTTTCCTAAAATTTCTTAGACACTTCTACCAGTATATCACTAGAGATGAGCTTTAGAGTCATTTCATCAAGTTCTCCTAAAACTACCATTGGTATGCTCATTGCTATTGCACCATAAATGTAATTTGAGAAGAGCTGACATTTTCGCAACAGTCTTCAAAGAAACATGGTAGGTTATGGTTTCGGAAGTTAACTTGAATGGTGTTTTCTCCACTGTATCTTTTAAATGGCATTTCTGATACAGTGAAAATCTATTGATTTGGGAATACTTATTTCATATATGTAGCTACTTTGATAAATTTATTAATTTTAATAACGTCTCAGTTCATTCTCTTGACTTTTCTAGGTAGTTAAAAGACCACCTGCAAATAAAAGAATCTTCTCTTTTCTTTCTATCATATAAACACACTATATTTGTTTCACCTCTTAATTAGACTCACCTTTTTCAATGCCAAAACTTGAACAGAACATAGTTCACTAAGACATTCAGTAATCTTATCCAAAGGTAATCTGGCTAGGACAAGTGCTGTCCCTGAAAGACAAAGGATGACACAAATGAAGAAAATAAAAGCCACACTGAAGTAATTCATTGGTTTACATTATACGGCTTACAAAGGCTAACTCGTTCTATTCTTTTAAAAAGATCAGCACTTTTTAAAAAATTATAGTATTTTGTTATTTTATGGTTGGGCTTAGGAAGATCATAAAGACTTTCACATTGACATTCACAACTGAAGTTAATATTAAATTATTTCTCCTCAGTAGCCTACTGGTTTAAAGATGTTAAAATATGTCTCTCCACTTCCAATCCTTCAAAGACTTTAAAAATCTTCACAAGGCCAATGACAAAGCTAGTTTATATAGCATAGTACAATGGTTCTCAAATTTCCCAGAGGTCAAGGACAGCCTTTATTTTTGATAAGTACTATAGGCAATTCTTATCATCCAAGAAGTAGAATGAGTTGAAGTTAGAGATTAACTCTAGTTCTACCATAACAGACCCTATGAACTGGGTAAGACATTCTCTCAGACCATCAGTTTCTTTACCTGTAAAAATGAGTGCTTCAAACAGAACAGTAATAGTTAAGTTTGTCTTTATTTCACTTTTAAATAGTTGCAAAAATCTCCCCTTTCTCCTTTTCCCCAAATAAAATCTTAACTTGGAACTCCAATAAAACAGATTAAAAAAGAAAATAGAGGTAGGTTAAAGTGGGGACAGAAGGCCCAGATCCTTCCTATCCAGCTTCCCTTGTGTCACAATCCCTACCAAATGCTGAAGTATCTCCCCAACATTCAAAGGATTACACATTATGCTATATCCTTTGACTATTATTTTTTCATCTCCTAAAATTTTATTCAAAAGAACAGTAATCAATTCAAACCTTCAAATTTGAATAAAATATTGAATGATTTTTCTTAACAGTCTGTAACCATGGATGAATTAGATTTTTTACTTAAAACTAGAAGGGGTAAAAATCTAACAAACACAATTTTTCCTTTTAATTTATCCCTACAGAAAAGAATGTTACTAAAAAGGTTTCTCCATCTAGAAGATACCACCAATATAACTGGGACACCACATTTTATTACAAGTTAGTTGTCATGCTATCATCAAGGTTAAATTTCACTAGAAAATTACAAGATGGCAGCAATACCCACAGTTAGTAGTGAAGAAAATACATGACCTGATTTAATGCCTCATTATCTACGCCTCTGAAGAGAAACAACAAAAACCCATGCTTAAAAAAGAAAGTCCATCTTAAAAATGCATAGTTACATTGGCTGGTAGGGAACCTGATCACAGAAGTGAGAAAGAACAGTCATCCAATCCGGACAAGGCTGTCTGCCACTCACAGAAATGTACAAGGTTCTGCACAGGTGCTATCACCCAATCTTTGATTTGATACACCAGCTGTCAGAACTTCACTACCTGACAGGACACACCAATCTGTCTGCAGAAAGCATGGTTAGAAAGCATTTTCTTTCTAAAAGCCAGTAAACTGTCAATAATAATTACTCATAAAATAAACCTGCTCCCTCTTTTAAAAATAATCCTTCAAATATTAAAAAATAGCCATTCGTCTAAGTCTTTTCCCCAAGTATTAATATCTCTAATTCTTCTATTATTTTGAGTTTCATCACTACCCTGGCTGTTTGCCTCTCAATCAATTCAGTGTAAACTAATTAGTAATGGTTAAAGACCATTAAGTGACCAGAACCCTTGGCTTTGAGTTACAGGACTGATCTAGGCAGACTACCTTTAAATTTCCACCTATCTCTTTGGTATAGCAATGCTTATTTGGTCTCCCTTTTTATTCTTTCCTTCAACTCAAAAAGGAACTATGATTTAGTTCCAATATGTTAACTCCACTCAAAATCTAAGATCATGATATAAATTCTATAAGCACTTTGAATTAGTTATACAGCCTTAAAACATTCTAAGAATGCATGCACACATAATCACACATCCTCTCCTCCCAGAGTGACCTTCCTCATCATTGAGTAAATTGCAACTGAAAAGGGGGATACAACTTGACACAAGATAATCCCCAGAAGTGGCTTAGAGACTGTTCTTTCTTAATATCTTAAGTAAATACCTTTTAGCAAGCCCACAGCAGCTTCTGGAGACAACATGAAGGAATCAAGGGAACGGGCAATCTCCAGGAGTCCATTAAAGTGCTGAGCCATGTGGTCTCGGCAAACAGAGCAAATGTTATGAATTGCTTTCGCTGCAGCAGAAGCCAGAGGCTTTTCACACAGGCCTTTCATCAAATAGCCCAACACAGGGTCTAAGGAGAAAAGTCATACATAAAGATCACATATTTGAAGCTTAAGGAAAACTTCTAGGTTGTTAGAACAGAGATTTATATTCTCCTTTAAAGCAAAAGAACCATTTTTAAAAAATGAAATATGTTTAAATCCCAAGGTATTTACATATAAAAATGGAGCTGATCTCAGTGACAGTGTCAGAGAGCTCTGAGGCCTATCTATTTATCTTGCATTTCTTACCTTGTGGACATGAACTGCTGCTTATTGCTAGGGCTTCACAAAGCACGGTTTGAAAACCACTGACTCAGTTTGAAACACTGGTGGATATAACCATCCAAGTATTAAGAATACAGTTAAAGTAAGAAAGAAGATAAAACTCAGAGAGTACCACAATACTCACAGATTAATCATTACTTGTAAAAAATAAAAAAGAAATCACCTACATCAGGACAATGACAAGTTACCCAAAGCTGACACTTTTATACTTACTTCTTTATAATTATAAAAACCACAGCGACAGATCCTTAGCACTTTGAGAGGAATTAATTCATTATGTCTTACTTGTTACCAATGTAAGTGTTCTAAGAAAACTGATTATAAAGGCAAATTTGTATACAGCAAATCCTACTTATCCTTTACCTTGCTTTGTAAAAGTTTTTCTATGAAAAAACCCTAAGAAAAATCATCCATGTTTAAAGAGCACTTTATGTGAACTATAGAGTAATCTCATACCATAAAAGAAATACTCTCTGAAAGCCCATTTAAAAGTTATTTCCATTTTTAGCCTAATGAGAAAAATAAGGCAGCAACCCAGCAGGAACCCTTGCTTTCCCACAACACACAGCCTATTTAGCATGAGAATCAGAACTAGAATCTAAAACCTAGTCCAAGTAACTCCAATACTATTCAGTTCAGTTCAGTAGTTCAGTCTTGTCCACCTCTTTGTGACCCCATAGACTGCAGCATGCCAGGCTTCCCTGTCCAATACTATAGGCCTCAGTGATTCTCAAATTGAATATTTTGAAATATTCTCAATTCACAAATTGAATATTTGTGATTTTGACTATTCTACAGTAAGTATGAATATGCAGCACTGTGTCTTCTAACTAAGGCACAAATTTAAACGATACACAAGGTGATACTGAATGATAAGTGTTAACAAACAGGTAAATGCACTTTGTTTCTCTGTGGAAAAACTGTTCAGAAAAGAAAGCCAAATGATGTGGCAGATAAGTGAAGACATTTAAGAATTAGAAAATAAGGTATTTTGAAAAAAATTTTAATGGTATGTTGAACTTGAAAGTGGCTCAACTACAATGTAAGCCTACCTATCATATGCTCTGTATACAGATACAAGAGAACAGGAACACACAGCTCTCTCTTAGTTTTGGATACGATAGGTCTTTGTTGCTGCGCTTCGGCTGTCCCTAGTTTCTGAGACTGGGGGTATTCTCTAGTTGCGGCAGGCAGGCTTCTCATTGCTACGGCTTCTCTTGTTGCGGAGTTCGGCTCTAGGCACATGGGCTTCAGTAGTTGCAGCACGCGGGCTCAGTAGTTGTGGCACATGGGCTTAGCTGTTTCATGGCATGTGGAATCTTCCTGGACTAGGGATTGAACCCATGTCCCCTGCATTGACAGGGGGATTCTTATCCACTGTACCATCAAGGAAGTCCAACACAGCTCTTTTTAAGTAAGAGTTTCAGGCAATAAAAAAAGAGATCACGTGTAAAATAAAATCAAGTCAAAAGGTAGTAATAAAGATAAGCACAGGGCTTCCCTGGTGGCTCAATGGTAAAGAATCTGCCTGCCAGTGCAGGAGAGGGTTCAGTCCGGGAAGATCCCACAAGCTGCAAAGCATAAGCCCACATGCTGCAACTACTGAAGCCTGTGCTCCACAACACAAGCCACTGCAATGAGGAGCCCGTGCCCCGAAACTGAAGAACAGCCACCGCTCATCGCAACTAGAGAAAGCCTGAGCAGCAACAAAGGCCCAGCACAGTCAAAAGAGAGAGAAGCACAGCACATCAAACTTAATCATACTCACACATTTAAGGATTCTTAAAATTCTCAGAATATGTGTCTTGAGTGTCAGTGGGACTTTATTTATATTAACCTAGATAAATTCTCTAGTCTCTCTGGACTCCACTTTTCTTATCTTGAAAATGAGGGAATTAGAAGAAATTCTTTCTAAATTTACTTTCAATTATAAAATTATTTTACATCTGTATTTTTTCAAGACAGCCAGAGGTTATACAACTCAACACTCTTCATCTTAGTTTGTACTTACTTAGTTTCAATAATATTTCTTAGTTTTTAAATAGTGTATGTATTTAACACTGAAATGCCCTCCCCTTTGCTCTAGTCTACTGGCAGCTTCTAGGTTAGAACTACAGGAGAGTCTGATTAGCTCAAGCCTATGCCAAAACCTAACAAAGACAGAAATATTTATGCTGAAGCAGAGTACTAGTAGCAAACTGTCACCCTATCTAGAGATCTAATTTTCAAAGGTTCTTTCTCCAAAGACTGTGATCAGATTATAAAATGTATGAACTGAGCAGTAACTCATGTATCTATTCTCGGTGTCTAGAAACAGTCTACTTATCAATAAAAGAGAAAGTAGGAGAACAAAAGCAAAAGTAAGAGAGGAAGAAAGAAATCAGAAAAATCAGAAGCAGTAGTTACAGAGGGGAGCGTTCACACATACCAAGGAACTGAGGATTTCGATCGACCACTTCGCTCATCTCTCCAACCAACTCAATGCTGGTGTATCGCACAGCTGTATGCACAGTCTCCGGGAGACGGACAACTCCTTCTAGGACCTCCACGAGTGTTGGATTGTTCTCCCTGAGTTTAGAAGGCAAGTACTCAGAGTTAACAATTTCAGAGGTGAGGTTATGGCCAATAAACAGGCTGCAATGACACAAATCATTGCTAAGGGTTTCTTTCTAAATAAGTAACCATTTGCATAAAAGTGCTTAAATCTGGTATAAAAATTTTTAACCCTCAAAAAGGGGTAAAAGACAGAAATGGAAGTTATCATTGTTTCAGTTGAGCAGCACACTGCTCCTTAATCTTCTAAATGCCAGTGAAGTGTCTAAAGACACATCTTGCTATCAAATAAAGCTCTTCAAACTGGACAGGTAGGCATTTACTGTGGACCAATGTCTTTTAGTGAATTCACTATTTATTCCTATATCTGCAGCACCTAGAACAGCGCCTGGCACATAGTGGGCACTCAATAAATAAATATTACTGAATAACTAAATGAATAAATAATTCTTATAGACCACTTCCTATTAGTTGTTATTCTCCAAAAGATTTCTTATGGCTGGATAATGGAAACCTTAAGATCAGGTAAGCATGGGTGGGCCAGCTCACTGACTAAAGAATCAAGAACAAAAGCTGCAGGAATAGATAAAGGTGCTCTGACTTAGAACATGAGGGAAAATTAAAGTTATCCAAATACTTTTCACAGCTCCATGAGTTTATTTTTTCCTTTTCCTTCTCTTTTTCTCACCCCTCAAGGATACAGGCTCAAGTTCTTTTAAGCAGAGGGGAGGATGTCCCGCAAATGACCAGAATGTAATCCAGAAATGAAAGATGTTTAAATAAATCCTGGATTAGCACAAGAACGCTCCTTCCTGATAAACTAAGTCTATTAAGCCCTTTATAAAACAAAAATAAAAACAAACCCACACCTGTAATCATGCAGTTGGCGTGAAATGTGGATAAAGAAAAAACAAAATAAAATCTTTCATTTATGCCTTATGTTTCCTGAAGGCACTAAGCTAGTGTTGAGACTCTCTATGCATCCTTTCTCATACACAATCACAAATCAGTTAGATCATTAGCATAATATCTTCAGACTGTTACTGAAGGTTCCAAAAGATACCAAAAAGGGTTTAAAAGCAAACAGTATGATAAGTGATTCAGGACTGCTGCTGCTAAGTCGCTTCAGTCATGTCTGACTCTGTGCGACCCCGTAGACGGCAGCCCACCAGGCTCCCCCGTCTCTGGGATTCTCCAGGCAAGAATACTGGAGTGGGTTGCCATTTCCTTCTCCAGTGCATGAAAGTGAAAGTGAAGTCACGCAGTCATGTCTGACTCTTTGCGACCCCATGGATTGTAGCCTACCAGGCTCATCTGTCCATGGGATTTTCAGAACTTCTTAATAGAGAAAAACAAACCAACTCTGATCTCCTTAAATATTTCCTTGAGTAGAAAGTATATAAGATTTCATTGACTAGACCCTGAAAGCCAGCTAAGAAAGAAGCACTGTACGTTTTATGAATACATGCCTTAACCATCTCTCCAACCAAAGCCCTGTACAGAGAGCTCAACTGCAGGTGTCTGATTACATACAATACAGGAAAATTTGACAGATATCAGCATCAATTTATAAACTCACAGAACAAAGTAAATTCTGTTTTTAAGGATTCATGTTGAAATAATAAATAGGATTTCTTTGCTAAGCAAGGAGAAATCAAATTCTAATAATTTAAAAATTTCCAACAGCAATAACAAAAATAATTCCCCTTCAGATTTTGTTATTCTTTTAAGAAATACGATAACTATGATGTGCCTCTCTGAAACTTAAAAATGATTCTCCAAGACAGGAAAAAAGGAGAACAATATAGTTAAATATTTGTAAGCATAACTTACCCAAGATCACAAAAGCAGGTGAGAGCCAAATTAGTGCCTATTCAAATGCTTCTAAGCAAGTGCCAACAATTTAACAGTCTAATAAATTTTTGATTATACCAACTTTCACAAGGGAGCCTGGGTTGGAAAAATAAATCAGCATTCTTTTCCTAGCATCAAGAACAAAAGAATTTTAACTATAGAAAATGTGGTTAAAACATGGATATCAGCAATGCATGCTACTCTGAACTAGTCTCTTAGAAGTCAGAAGACTAGACAGCATTATAGAAGAAAGAAGTTCTATGAGTTTCCAAACATATCCCACATGAGGAAAAATGGCGCAATTTTCCTTCCTCTGATATTAAGAGTTCCCAGCAAAAGACTTATAGACACTCACGGATCAACACTCTTTGCTATAGCAGCCATGATAAAGAGAACCGCTTCTGTCACCTCCCAGGGTGGGTTGCCTTCTTTCAGAGTAGAATATAACTAGAGAAGAAGAGGTGGATTATGGATCCATTAAAAGAAAAACAGAATAGAGTTCCAAAACAAAACAAAAAACCTGTTAGTTAAATTCAGCCCCTTGTTTCTAAATTTAATTATCTCTCAGAGCCAGGGGAGAATAGTATTTTCATTTTTCAAATCTTCACTAACTCTAAATCAATACTAGTTTAATATCTGAAACAAATCCATTTAGGTTCCCAAGAGTACATCAAATTATCATCTGCCCCTACAAAATAGTATTATGGAAAAAACAAAACAAATTACATGAGTGTCTTTTCTTGGTTCTGGTAACTGATAAATACATTAACACACTTAAAAATGATGTAAAACCTCCGCATATGCATTGGCTTTACATTTATTATTTTGACTACCTGTCTGCATCAACACTAGCAGTACAGATTAAATTCCTAAAAAGTAGCTGTTCTGAAGCACCCATCACAATACCATGTCCAAGCAAGGGTGGGTGGGGAGAGACCAAGCAGGATACTCAGAGATGTCCTAAAACTTCCCAGGGTGTAGCCATCAGTGGAATGTGACTGGTTGTTAGTCTAGGTTTCCATAATCAAATAACACACTGCTAGGTAAAATGAAATTAAACAATTCTCTTATATGACTTCACAGAACCTTTAAATATACTATTTAGGTCATTTTCCAGTTTTAATTGACAGAACTATTTTTTTCCAGAAAAGAACATCTCATGAGACTGGTGTTCCACAGTACACACCTTGGACAAGACTCACAATTAATGTACATTTGTAAACTGAGGTCTGGAGAACAAGTCATTTGTTCAAAGTCACGGAGCCAGTGAGAAAAGAGTTGAAATCTGAGCACAGAGCATCTGCCTGTGATTTAGTGGGGATCTCACTTAAATCTGCTTTCCAAGAATCCCTAACCCTTTGTGATTAGGTCAAGAAACACACTTTGCTTAATATAAAGAAATACAGTTACAATTATTTTAACACTTTCTAAATCAGATGATTCCCCAAAATACACCAAATGCATGGGTTACCCATTTTCCAAATTAGGTCAGTTCAGTATGACTGATAAACCATCAAAATCAGTATTTCAGGATTCAGAGCATGATCCAGCAATATGAAAACCACCTGATATTATGCTAATGTTAAGTGACATGGAATGGTGATGACTGTAACCTTATGACCTAAAATGTTACTCACTGATTATTAGGAAAGCCATAGGACATGATTCTTCTACTCTACTACAGTCATCTCTGGGATGACAGTGCAAAGGAATCTAACCATAACTGTGAATAAACGAAATGCCAAATAACTAAGATGGCCAGGAGTTGATATATAATTATTAAAAGCAGAAAAACTTGTCTGTTTTTCCTGGCTGGGTCCAAATTCCCTTTAAGTATCTTGGGGGCTTTAAGGTTTATCTATGATCTTCCATTTCAATGGTACAAGTGGAACAGCTCTCACTAGCAAGAATATAGTGTAAAACAATAACTGAACTATTCACTGCAATTGGCTTGTAAGATACTAAATAAACATAGCTACTATATGCCAGGCAGTGTGCTAGGCACCTGCATGTCTACTGTCCTATTTAGCCATCAAGATTGAAGAAAAAGATGGAACACTTAGAGAAGACACAGAAGTGAACACAATTAGAATGACTGGTAAAGCTGATGAGAATCTTCAAATGGGCTTACCTGAGCAAAACACTCCATAGATCCAATCAAGAAAATCAAGTCCTTCACCAGGTCTGACACCCGCATCCGAAACTCCCCAAAGTCATCAGTCTCCTCAGGAACCCCCTCCTGAAATTTCAAATCAGATAACATTTGTTTTAAACCCACTAAGGTTTTCACTAACTTTTAAAAGAATAAAAAACCCATTAAGCAGTTCAGTCCCAATGAATAAAAAGATAAATTGCATAAATCACAAAGATATTTTACCACAGAAAGTATTCCAAACATTAAGGTATGTCAAATCAATACAACCTATGCTCTACCTTTACTATGAGAAACATTTTTTGGCACGTCCAAGCTACATCCTGCCTGTTGCTGGAAAAATCTGGAGTGGTGGAGGTGGAAAGTGTTCTAGAATATAAGTCTATCTATAGTAGATAAAGTCTAGCTTTTTATTACTGAATAAGCCTCTGAAACTTTATGATTCAAGATCTACCAAAATCAACCATTACCACAACTAGACACACAACAGAATATTAGACTTTAAAAAGAATTTTATATAGGTGCACAGATACATAACACAGGTGTAATAAAATATTAATGGTAGGAGTTAGGCAGCAGGTATACAGATATTCATTGTAAAATTATTTCACCATTGCTGTATATTTAAATTTTTTCATTAAAAAATACAGAGATCATTCACATTTCATGCTTCTGAAGTTTTCCTTACTCTAATATCCCCCTGTGAGTACACTAAGGTTTACTAATTATGAGATTAATTATGAGATTAACATAACTAATTATGTTATGGGTATGTATAAGAATCTTGGACCATGAGTTTCTGGGAAAAGCCCTTAGTATTACTGAGAATTGCTAATCTAATTCAACATTCTTGCTTTAAGATGAAAAAAATTAAAGTCAAGGAATGAGGAGGAAATAATGGTTGACTCGGATGAGATAATGAATTATGAAGCACGGCACACCTACAAACGTATGGAATTACCTACAAGGGAAGTGGTACCACAGAACTAGCAGAGAGAAGAAAGGGATCAAGCAAACACAGCCATTTAAACCAGAGTAACTCTGTTTTTTTTACTTATCATGCTTCCAAGCACTATGGAATCCTGAGGATTCCTCAGTTTAAAAAAAAAAGTAGTGAAAACCACTGAACTAAATCATCACTAAAGTTCTGTGGAAATACAAAATACCATAACTCAGATGACAACATTAACATTAAGATATAGAGCACAGACAGTTTTCAGGCCAGGTTTAATATTAATAGGAAAAAAAAAAATCCACTCCAATTTATAGGCTGAAGGACAGAGATATTAAACTACCCAACCAAAATGATGAAATAAACACTATAAAATTTGAAATAACTAAGCAAAGAATGTGGTTGAAGCATTTTCCAATTAACCATTTTATAATATTTCTTGTATATTTTCTTCTAAGCAAATAGATTATTTCTACATTTTAAATTATAAAATCAGCATAAGTAATATAAAGAAAAATTTGCACTTATGTGTTCAGGGGAGACTCATGTTATTTTCCATGTCCTCACACAAATATTTCATTTTTGTGTTTAGTTTTAATCCAACCACGTATTTTAATTTTTTCTATAGTTTCTTTTGGTTTTATTTATTTTCATTTACTTTTTTGGCTGCATGGCACAGGAGATCCTGGCTCTCCAACCCGCACCCCCTGCATTGGAAGTGCAAAGTCTTAACCACTGGGCTGCCAGAGAAGTCAAGTAATTACTTTTAACTGCTGCATTATGATCCATCAAGTTGCTACATAATAATTTATGTAACTCTTCTATAATACTCTTTTGTGGGGAGGGCACACAGCACAGCTTGCAGGATCTTAGCTCCCTGACCAGGGATTGAACTTGGGCCCCACAGCAGTGAAAGCACCAAGTCCTAACCACTGGAATTTCCTAACCAAGGAACTTCCTCTTCTATACTCTTGTAAATGGATTTACCATATTTTACATTTATAGATAATGCCTTGTACATAACAATTTTTTTCTTCAGCAGAATTATTTAAGGTGAATTCCCAGAAGAATTACTGACTCAGCAGGACTGATTTCTTTCTACATAGGCATAGCACTCTTCATTAAACTGGTATTGACTTCTTCAGTGTAAGCTAGAATGACAGAAAACCTGCAGATTCCATTAGCTTTATTCTGTATCTTTTCAGTTCCTTTTCAAGTTAGCACTGAAAAGAAGAGGAAATCAAGACATGATTAAATAGAGAAGAAAACTTACATGATCTGGTTCCAACTGGCAGTGGCGAGCCAAGGCATGAAGCAGCCTTTGAATGTAAGCTTTGAAGATGCCATGAATAACCTCATCATTCGTTTTGTACAAATGCTCCCCTAGTCGGTACCAAAAATTAAAGGAAATTTCTACTACCTATCAACAGAAAGAGAAAACATGGTTTATTTGGATCAGAAAAGAAAGCAGTTTTATTATTACTAGGGCTAACAGGAAAGAAACACTTTAAACTAGTATGAGTGGAACCAGTTTAGCAGCCACCTTTTCTCTAGCAGATTATTATCTTCCCAAATTATCTTTCCATGTTAGACCCAAAACTCAACATTTAGGATGACTGGCTTTACATTCTCTGTCTAGGCCTGAGAAAATTTCTCCAGCAGTATACTGAATTTTAAATTTAGAGAAACATATACAGAAATCTCTTTAAAATGTAGTCTTTTTCCCTAAATTCTGAAATTATTTTTTTGAAATTAAAACACCTCTCAGCAGATAAACCTGCAAATATCTGTACAAACCACAGCTTATCTTATATGTGGCACTATTTAAAGGAGAGATTATTATTAAGTAGAGCAATACTTCTGCCCAAAACTGTTTTGAGTTTCAACAAAATCCAGATATTGTCATGAAAGTATGTCAAGCAAACACATATTATCTTCTATGTGATCACAGAAAAAACACTGAGACTCACAAGAACTACTAGGCCCCTCCCTTAGAGGGGCCCTACCATCCTTTTCCCATCAAAGATCCAAAATGAAGCTATTTAAATAGAGCTAACCAAGCTTGGGAGTTCTTCTCACTTCTTATACTATTAAGAGGAGATAAAGCCTTTTGAATAAATAGAGTTGTGTTTTTGTTTTTTTTTTCTCTTAATCTAGTAAACTTAAAAGTGGCAGCATGTCTTAGAGATCTGGGGATGAAGAAGACTCTTTAAGTCCTTTGAATCCCATTCTCATTTCCATCCATAATTTGGAGAAAATTTTTGGATTTTAAAACTTGGAGGTACAGTTAATATTTGGTATATTTCTTAAGCTATAAAGCTCTAAATAATAACTAAAGCTAGAGAGGGGGCCTCATTGGAAAAGTAATAAGCTTTGTTTCTAACAGATTCCTTCATGCTATGTACCAGTCAGCCCAGCTAAAACCAAGTAGGAAAACAGAAAAGAATCAAAGCAGAAGCTGACATACAATTTTTTTTTTAATTCACAGCAGAGTAAACTCTTCATGACATTAATTAAAAATAAAACTATAATTTCCCACAAATAAAAAGCTGTATAGGAGATAATAGAATGTAGACAATATGCAACATACAATTGAAAAATAATGGCATTAGCATAGTGTAAACACTACCTCATATTGAGGGTGCCCTGCACAGATAAGAAGCAGTTCCAGAGTTCGTAGGTCCCCAAGGCCTTGGCCTGGCGTACAAACAATTTTTTCAAGAAAAGTTTCACAAAGTTCAGTGAAAATACGGCAATAATTCAGAACTCTGTAAAGGAAAAAGGAATAAGAACACCAAGTCAGATATCTGTATATTATGTGTACATACTCACAGACACAGTTAATCAAATAAAGAAACAATCCTTGGCCTAAGAGACATGTAGTGATTATTTGCTATGGTGTAGCACAATCTCCTCAGCAAACATCGTTCCTTAAATCATATACTTTTAAACATATAAGCAAATGTAAGTAAGTCAGTTCAATTCTCAATTATTAAAACATCTGAAGAAAATTCCCATTCAATCACACTTGATACTTCAAAGGTCATCCCTAATTCTTAGAGCCTTATCCTCTGTAAGTGCTAAAACTTACTATTCTACATGATCACTACATCTCCCTCTGCATTTGATTTCCACTCCTGGTTCAGAGGTGAATAGCAGAGGATCTTGAGGATGCAATGTATATATTTACACAGGGTCATGAAGAATGGAGGTTTTTATTTTTTTTAATCTAGCAAACTTAAGTGGCAGCATGTCTGAGAGATTTGGAGATGAAGAAGACTCTTTAAGTCTCTTCAATCTCATTCTCATTTCCTTCCATAATTTGGAGAAAATTTTTGGATGTTAAAACTTGAAGGTACAGTTAAGATTTGGTTATGTATTTTAGCTGTAAACTCTAAAGAATAACTGAAGCTAGAGACAGGGCTTCAGTGGCAAAATATGAATGAAAAGAAGGTGACTTAAAAGAATCCCAGGCTGTATGGTCTCCTGCCCTTAATAACTACTCACTTATCTAAATCTTCACGTGCCACAGCCATATGATAGGCTGTCTCCAATGTCAGGACTCCTTGAAAAAGTTGCATGGCTAATGCCAAGTTGGTTTCCACATTCTCAATGGCATAGAGAGCTGAGCACACACAGTCTGAAGCAGCTTCGTGTAGGTTCGATGAGGTCTTATCCTGTTGCTGGGAGGTAGCAGGAATAGGGAAGTAAGATAATTAAGCTGTAATCCAATAGGATAGCAATTAAAGCCTGTTTCTGAACATGTACCTTATATACACATAACAGCCTAATATTCATGGCCTTCAACAAGACAACATCCATCAATCTTCCTATTTCTGACTATTTGCCAAGCAAATCTGTCTTTTGGTACTTCAATCATGGATGGTCACATGACTTCTAAAATTCACGTTTTCTCCCATTCACTAGTCCCTCCTGGAATGTCTTGTGTTCCCTGCCCTATTTTCCATGGAAATCTTCTCCATCTTTTTTCTGATATTCAAGTACTATTTAAAGTGAAAAGGTTCAACAAGTAAGTATCAACGACTCAAACCTAACACATTACTCTGATATTTCAGAATACTAAGGTTAAACAGAGGTTCTGAAAGCTTCTGGGGAAAAGAGAAGGTAACTTAGAAAGGAGCAAAAATCAAGTTACTCATCTCATTAGTAATGATACCTGCCAGTATATAGGAAAACAAGGCCTTGGAAATTTTGAAGAAAAAGAATATTGAATTTGGAATTCTATATCTAAGCTAAATCATTAATTAAGAATGAAATAAAAACATTTCTCAAGAATGCATGCAAAAACTCAGTATTTATTTCCCACATATCCTTCTGAGGAAAGTATCTGAGATGGGCTCAAAAAAAAAAAGGTTAATCCAATCCATAGCAGAGTAAAGAAAAGTCCCAGGATGACAAATGGACGCAACTGATACAAACTAGAGCATATTAGAAAGTTCAAGGAGGGAGGCCTCTAGGGGTTCTATTAAACAGTCCAGAGATTGGATAAATTTAGTAAGGCATACTGGTCATTTGTGAATAATAAAACACAAGGACATTTAGAATCTCCAAGGGGGTAAAAAGCTATAAAAGCAGGGTTGGAAAAGCACAAAGACACAAATTACTCATTAGGTTATTCTTTGAGTGGTGGTGAACTCAAAAATATTCATTGTATTACAATGTTTCAAAAGTTAAATAAATGTTCAAATTTACTCTTTTGTATATATCAATTATTATTTTAAAAATATTTTTTAAAAGAACTATAAGAAAAAAAGCTATATAATAAGGTCCTGGCCTAAGCATTTGTTTAGTTGCTAAGTCATGTCCAACCCTTTTGGTGACACCCATAGACTATAGCCTGCCAGGGTCCTCTGTCCATGGGATTTCTCAGGTAGGAATACTGCACTGAGTTGCCATTTCCTTCTCCAGGGAACCTTCCCGACCCAGGGATCAAACTGACGTCTCCTGCACGGCAAGCAGATTCTTTACAACTGAACCACCAGGGAGGCCCTAGCACAAAGCAAACTATTTAGTTTTATGTGGCATGACTGCAAACCACTGAAAGAATATAAGAATGAGAATATATTTGACTCTGACTCCAGAAACATTCTTAAGTAACAGAGGACTGGTCATGACACTGGATCAATAGAGAAAACAATAGGAATATATCTGGCACATTGGTTTGTTCTTTACCCCAATCTCAGTTCCCAAGAGTCATCACTGAAGTTTGAAGTGTATTTTAGACTGTCCTCCATTCATATGTTGTCATATTTATATACTCAAAAAAAAAAAAGTGGGACCTAAATTTTTTAATACTGACTACTCTTTCACACAACCTGGTGAGATGAAAATCAGAATTATTATCATTAAGGTATGGCATCAACAGACATGGAGACAAAGATAATGATTAGCAAAACAATTACTAGCATCTTAATTTTCCTGAATTTTAGCTTCTGATGCAAGAATGACAGCAAAAATACACTAAAAACATTATATATAATATCTAAAACGTCTCCTTGAAGAATCCATTTTCCTTTTCTTTCTTAAATCCAGTGATATCAATTAATATCATGCTAGCATCTTCTAAATAGTTTACCAGCATAGACCCAGTATGGAAATACAGAGTTTCCACCCTAATATGTGTTCATGGAAGGAAAACCATCAGGGAGAAAGAGACAAAGTCACACCCACCTCCAAAGACCAGTTTAACATTTGTGCTTGAGATACTGCTGCTTCTTGTTCTAAAAACCAGTCTTATTCTAAGCACTCCCATCAACCAAGACAGAGGAATGTACTACTAGCCATTATTACTTTTAAAGTTTAAGAAAGAAATGTACCAGTATATAAAAAGACACGACTTTTAATCTCAAAAACCCAAAATTCATCTTATACATACCCTAATGTTTAACTATCTCAACTACGAAGATAATATTCTGATCTGTAATTGTCTCAACCATCCAATGGTCATTATTAGAAACACACAACTTCATACTTTAAAAATAACGAAAAAGATGCCAACGGTACTTTTGTTACTTGACTTTTAATATGTAAATCAATGATTTACATATAAAACTGCTTTTCTCTTAAACCTAACTACATTATATTCTGAGCACTAAAAATAATATCTTAATGTGGTATTTGGCAACAAGGAAGGGACAGTGCTGCTTTCTTACCATACACTTCCTACTCACACTGCAAAAATCCGAAAACACTCTTATATCCCATAAGGGCAGTTACTGTTTAAGTGACTATGTGCCAGAAATAAACAAAAGCCATTTCATAAATGAAGCCATTACTTACCAAAACCTCAAAAAGGAGTGCTAGTAACTTATTGTTAGCCATGAAGTTACTGTCCAAAACTCCTAAGTTAAACCAACTTCCCAAACAGCGAAAGACCTTCATAAGCATTTTCTCATCTGTTCCTGCTTTTTCTACACAAGTCATCTGAAAAGAAAAAAATAATTATAAAAATAATACCAATTTTTACATTTAAAACATTGTTAAAAAATGAAATATTTTTACAATCACTTTATAGATATGATACTGAGAAGGATGGCAATAACAGTTAAAAGTGTTTTTTACTTGCCAGACACTGTCTTGTTGCTCTTAAATCATTTAACCTCCACTAAAATTGTACAAGTATGTATATACTATTATTATCTTTATTATCTCCACTTTCTAACCTGAGAAGCTGAGCTACACAGAGGCAGAGACTGGTTCAAAGATACATATGTTTCAGAAACAACTATATTTCTTAGATTCCACTTCTGTATTAATATAATCTTAACAAGAGAATTGTCTTTAGCACTCATCATCTCAGCCCCTTCATGTTTCACAGCCTTGTCGTGGCAAAGGGGTTTTCGTAAATCAATGAAACTGTAAGCCATGCAGTACAGCACCACTCAAGATGGACGGACAACTACTAATAGCTCCAGGAAGACTGAACTGGCTGGGCCAAAGCAAACACCCAGTTGTAGATGTGTCTGGTGAGGAAAGTAAAGTTCAATGCTATAAAGAACAATATTGCACAGGAACCTGGAATGTTAGGTCCATGAATCAAGGTAAACTGGACACTGACAAGCAGCAGATGGCAAGATTGAATATCGACATCTTAGAAATCAGTGAACTAAAAGTGACTCAAATGAGAGAATTTAATTCAGATGACCAGCATATCTATTACTGTGGACAAGAATCTGTTAGAAGAAATAGAGTAACCCTCATAGTCAACAAAGAGTCCAAAATGCAGTATCTGGGTGCAATCTTAAAAACAACAGTACGATCTCAGTTTGTTTCCAAGGCAAATCATTCAACATCACAGTAATCCAAATCTATGCCCCAACCATTAATGCTGAAGAAGTTAACCAGTTCGTTAAACACCTACAACATCTCCTAGCACACAAACACACACACACAAAGATGTCCTTTTCGTCACAGGGGATTGCAACGCAAAAGGAAGAAGTCAAGAGATATCCAGAGTAACAGGCAAGTTTCTCCTTGGAGTACAAAATGAAACCGAACAAAGGCTAACAGTTTTATCAAGAGAATATGCTGGTTATAGAACACCCTTTTCCAACAACCCAAGAGATGACTCTACACATGGACATTACCAGATGGTCAATACTGAAATCAGATTATGTTCTTTGCAGTCAAAGATGGAGACATTCTATACAGTCAGTAAAAACAATACCTAAAAAGCTGACTGTGGTTGAGATCATAACTAGGCCATTCAGGTATGACCTAAATCAAATCCCCTTATATTATACAGTGGAGGTGATGAATAGATTCAAGGGATTAGATTCGGTAGACAGAGTGCTTGAAGAACTATGGATGGAGGTTCATAACATTGTACAGGAGGCAGTGACCAAAACCACCCCAAAGAAAAAGAAATGCAAGAAGGCAAAGCAGTTGTCAGAGGAGGCTCTATAAATAGCTGAGGAAGAAGAGAAGCCAAAGGCAAGGGAGAAAGGGAAAGATATACCCAATTGAATGCAGAGTTCGAGAATAGCAAGGGGAGACAAGAAGGCCTTCTTAAATGAACAATGCAAAGAAATAGAAGAAAACAACAGAATGGGAAAGACTAGAGATTTCTTCAAGATAATTAGAGATATCAAGGGAACATTTCATGTGTATTCATGGCAAGAATACACAGAAGAACTATACAAAAAAGGACTTAATGACCCAGATAACCATGATAGTGTGGTCACTCACCTAGAGCCGGATATCCTGGAATATAAAGTCATGTGGGCCTTGGGAAGGATTACAACAAACAAACCTAGTGGAGGTGATTGAATTCAAGCTGAGCTATTAAATATCTTAAAAGATGATCCTGTTAAAAAAGTGTTGTATCAGAATGTCAGCAAATTTGGAAAACTCAGCAGTGGCCACAGAACTAGAGAAGGTCAGGTTTCATCCCAATCCCAAAGAAAGGCAATGCCAAAGAATGTTCAAACTATTGTACAATTGTGCTCATTTCACATGCTAGCAAGGTTATGTCAAAATCTTTCAAGACAGGCTTCGGCAGTACAGGAACCAAGAACTTCCAGATGTACAAGCTGGGTTTAGAAAAGGTAAATCAAACTGCCAACATCCACTGGATCACTGAGAAAGCAAGGGAAAAACATCTATTTCTGCTTTACAGACTGTGCTAAAGCCTTTGACTTTATGGATCACAATGAACTGTGGAAAACTGAAAGAGATGGGAGTTCCACTACATTACCTGTCTCCTGAGAAACCTGTATGTGGGTCAAGAAGCAACAGTTAGAACTGGACATTGAACAACTGACTGGTTCAAAATTGGGAAAGGAGTATGACAAGGCTATTTATTGTCACACTGTTTGTTTAACTTATATGCAGAGTACATCATTTGAAATGCTGGGCTGGATGAGTCACAAGCTGGAATCAAGATTGCCAGGAGAAATATCAACAACCCCAGATATGCAGATGATACCACTCTAATGGCAGAAAGTGAAGAGGAACTAAAGGGCCTCTTAATGAGGGTGAAACAGGAGAGTGAAAAAGCTGCCTTGAAATTCAACATTCAAAACACTAAGATCATGGCATCTGGTCCCATCACTTCATGGCAAACCTAAGGGGATAAAGTGGAAGCAGTGACAGATTTTATTTTCTTGGGCTCCAGAATCACTGCAGATGGTGACTACTACCAGGAAATTAAAAGACGCTTGCTCCTTGGAAGGAAAGCTATGACAAACCTAGATAGTGTATTAAAAAAGCAGAGACATCACTTTGCCAACAACGGTTCATGTACAGTCAAAGCTATGGTTTTTCCGGTAGTCATGTACGGATGTGAAAGTTGGATCATAAAGAAGGCTGAGTGTCAAAGAATTGATGCTTTCGAATTGTGCTGGAAAAGACTCTCAAGTGTCCCTTGGACTGCGAGAAGATCAAACCAGCCAATCCTAAAGGAAATCAACCCTGAATATTCACTGGAAGAACTGAAGCTGAAGCTCCAATACTTTGGCCAACTGATGTGAAGAGCTGACTCACTGGAAAAGACCCTGATGCTGGGAAAGGTTGAGGCTAAAAGAGAAAGGGGCAGCAGAGGATGAGATAGGTTAGACAGCATCACTGACTCAATGGACATGAACTTGAGCAAACTCCAGGAAAGAGGGGAGGACAGAGGAGCCTGGTGTGCTCTAGTCCATGGGTTTGCAAAGAGTCAGACAGGACTTAGTGACTGAATAAGAACAAATAATAATTGATCTTGAATTAACAAAATGGAGAATAAATGAAGGGAGAAAAATATTAAGAGTCCAGGCTCAGTTCAAGAGCAAGAAGAATAATATTTTTAAAAAATTTAAAAGTTGAATACAATATTTAGGAATAAGTCCATTTGAATGGACCACAAAGTGTAATACTGACAAAATAAAAAGATAGAATAAAAACATTAAAGAGAAAATGGGGGAACTAAATGAAAAAAGTTCTAAGAAGTCTTTAGTATCTTCTATCACAGCCAAGTACATATTTTTCTTGGTAATTGTGGACTAATTTAATCCTCTAAGTCCTAAAACAAGACAAAAGACACGAGAGACTTATAGACCTTATTAAGTCCCACAAGGTATATCAATATTTTTCAGATACCATGATGGTATCACCTGTCATCAATTACGATGAAGTGCTAAATCAAGTCCAAGTAGCTAAATGCACTTGATCATCATGGCAGTAATAATAACTATAAGGACTATCACGGCTGCTGAATGTTTTTTAGTCATTTGAGTGCTTACAAAATTACAAGCTTTGGTCTGTTAACCCAGCTCAAGTCACAGTCTGAGAACTAGCAACATGACTAGCATTCCATGACAGCTCTAAATGAAGCTCTTATAATATTGCTCAAACTCATATACAAAATTTAATTGTGTGGCTTGCTGAATTACAAACAACAGTTGAATTTACAGTCCTACCAAGTTTCTCATGTCAAAGTTCTGAAATTGACTGGTAAACAGCAGACTTCTGAAGTCTGGAATGGGGACATCCAGTTGGACCCTAATGAAACTGGTAATCCAAGTCACTCTGAGTCTCCCTTACCAATAGAAGTAGCCTCTGCCTTCCAGTGTCTGAGACAAGCCTTTCTCAGCTTCAAAGCCCTGTAATAACCCCATCTGAGACAGAGGCCTTGAAAGAAGATGCCCAATCTCTTCAATACCTTCCACAAACATCCCCAATAATACTCATAAACTAGGGTCAAATCTCAGAATGTTCTAGGGGAACAGGAGGAAACAACTTATACACCAATACAACTGTGAAACTTCACTTAAATGTGTCTAAAGAAACCTAGGAAACACGCAGAAAGGTGTTAGACTGAGGAAGGCTGGACTATAACACTAGATTGAGCCAAACATTGACACAAGTATACTTTCTTGAGAGTATTCATTTAGTGAGTGTATGGAGTCTCTGGGAAGTACCAATAGGAACATCATAGTACAAATATCTAGAATTTTGGAACAAATCTATGCACTCTTCTACAGGTAACTATCTGTCTTTTGAAAATCAGCTTCTGGCTTACTATAAGACCTGGGCAGGCCTATCCATAGGACATCAGGTGATTATGTGACCTGACCTTCCCACCATGAACTAAGTACTGACTGAACTACCTAGCCTTAAGATTGGGCATGCATAACAAGAGACTTGTCATCAGATGAAAATGATATAAAGAGGTTGAGTATAGGAAGATTTGGAAGCTACAAAAATGTTACATGAGTACAGATGGCTCAGATTCTCTGACACCACTTATTCTTACATTGATTCATCCCCTTCAGTCCATGCTTGTGGCCTCCTGGGATGTTCCTTACAACTGGATAACTGAAGAAAACATTCAAGCCTGGATTACAGATTGATCTGCATATGCTGGTACGACCTGAAGGCAGACAGCTATAGGATTACAGGCCCACTCCGGGGCCACAGTGAAGGCCAATGCTGAAGGAAAACCCTCCTAGTGGCCATAACTTCAAGCAGTCTGTATAGTTGTCCACCATGTCTGCAGTGAGATGACCAGAAATTTGGATCGCCACTTATTCATGGACCCTTGTCAATCATTTGGATAGATGATCAGGGATTTGGCAGAAACAAGACTGGAAGATTGGTGACAAGCAAGTCTGAGAAAGAGGTATATGAATGACATATAAATGGGCACAGATTTCTGCCTGATGTGAATACCCACCAGAGCATCACTATATCCCAATGATAGATAGACAAAATGACAAACTCGAACAATGTCAGCCTCTTTCCCTAGCCATCCAGTGCTTGCTCAGTAGGCTCACAAACAAAGTGGCCAGAGTAGTAGGGATGGAGGCTAAACATATATTAACATGGATTTCCACTTTACCAAGGCTTAACAGGTAAACAATACTGATGAGTGTCTGTCAACAGCAGAGACGAACACTGAGTCCCCAGTGGCACCAATTGCCACGGAGACCAGGTTCACTGATTATATTGGCTTCTATCATGGAGGAAGCAGAGATTTGTTCTCATAGGAATAGGCACAAATTCTGGATATAGAACCGTCTTCCCTGCTTATAATGCTTCTGTCAACATTATCATTCATAGACTCAAAGAATACCACATCTAACCATGATGGTATCATAGCAAATCAAGAAACTCATATCAGAGTAAAGGAAGTACAGTAATGGGCAACTCTGAGCTCTATTAGTTTGGAGATCTGGGTCCCAAAGAAAGTATGTTTCCAATAGGAAACTCAAAAATAATTCCAGTGAATTGGAACATAAAAATACCACCTGGACAATGGGAGCTTCTTATGCCACTGAACCAACAGGAAAAGGAGTTACTTTACAGACTAGAGTGACGAATCACAATTACCAGTGAAACACTGTATTGCTTCTATATAATCAAAGCAAGGAGTTCTAGGTCTGGAACCCAGAGGATTTTCTAGGGAGTCTCTTTGTTACTTCCATGCCCAAAAGGTTAATGGAAAACTATAGAAACAACAATCCACAAGGCAGGATGATTGAGGGCTCAGACGTTTTGGGAATGAAGTCTTGGGTAAATTCACAGAGTAAAGAATCCTAAGCAGCTAAGTTTCTGGTCAGGGCAGGTGTCTTAGTCCATTCAGGCTGCTATTAACAGAATAATACAGAACAGGTGGCTTATAAACAATAGAAACTTTCTTACAGTTCTGGAGACTGGAAGTCCAAGATCAAGGTACCAGTCTCTGCTGAGGACCTGCTCCTTGTTTCATAAACAATTGTCTTTTTACTGTGTCTTCACATGGCATAAACGGGAAGGGAGCTGTCTGGGGTCTCTTTTATATGGGCACTAATCCCATTCATGAGGGCTCCACTGTCATGACCTAATCACCTCCGAAAGGCCACATCTCCAATACCATCACCTTGGAGATTCGTTTTCAACATATGAATTTCGAGGCAGGGGCACACACAAATATTCAACCTATAGCAGCAGAGAAAACATGAAATGAGTTGTGGAAGAAAAAAGCCATATATACCAATTACAGCCTTGTAATCAATATAAGTGAGGACTGTAGTAGTTCCATATTTTCTATCTGCTTGTTACACCACTGCACTGGTGTTTAAATATGTATAAAAGAGCACCTATGGGAGCTAAGTTAAAAGGCAAGACTGTGGCCAGCTGCAGAACTACTGCCTCTCAGCTCCAAATTCACCCTTTTAGAACTACTCTGTGAAAATGGATCTGGGCCCTTAAAATGTTTTTGTCCCGTGCCAGCTGGTACTAACTTTTTGTCAGAAGGTCACTAGAGAGAAAGTGCAGAAGGAAAAGGGTTTTGCTTCCTGATTCTAGTGTGCTCACTAAGCAGCCTTCTAAAGAACATGCAGCTTCTTCAGCCCCAGACTGATAGTTTCTCTGGTGTCCAGCTCTTGCAGTATATTGGCCAGCACTTTCTCCAGCACCAACTCTCATCCTTACCAACAGTTTTTCAGCAAACTGCTCCTGGCCCCTAAGGAATGTACATTCTTCTTTAGCAACAGATTCAGTGCACTTAGCTTCTCCGGTGCCTACATTACACAGTGGCCAGTAGCCTCCTCTGGCATTCCCACACCCTGCTGATTCTGTTGCAGAGTGCCTCTGGTGAGATACCTTCCCTAACAACTTTCTTGGCCTTCCTAGAAAGCAGATTTTTAGCAAGTTTGAGAGGAGAGATTTTCAGTGGCATGCAGCACCACGGTGACTTCTTTACCATGACCAAACCATCACCAACAGGGTTTGAATCTCAGTCCTGGGAGAGGGGTGAACTCTTCCTTCCTTAGAAACTCTATCTTAGCCTTGACCTTAATGACTGCTCCTTGTATCTGTTTTATTTGTATACTCTTTAGAGCTCTCTTTACCTCTTATTAGACAATCCCTTGTTACTACAGATACCTGTTATAGTTAAACATTCTTTATATTGAATAGTCCCAATAAATTAGTAGGTGGTTTCTCTCTCCTGACTGGACCCAAACTGATACTAAAAGGAACCAAGGGTTCTAGATCTGGGGCAAAGCAGTAACTAGATGATTACTAGTTACCTTTTTCTGTGAGGAAATAAAGATGTGCTCCAGTGGCCAAAGTCATAACATTTAAAGCATCAAAGTCGTAACATTTAAAGCATCAAAAGGATAACTTAAGCAAAGACCCTGAATCAATGAAACTCATGGGCCCATAATACACCACAAAGAGAAAGTCAAGGGGAAAAAGTAACATTTAAGTAATCTTAAAAACAAAATCCAGAATAATCAAAAATTAAAGATTCATCCTGCCTTTCTAGTGGGAACTTAGAAGAATGTTAATATACATGTAGAAAGAAAGAATTAGCAAAACTTTATTTTGCAAACCACGATGGAATTATTAAGGTAAGGATTATAAACTTAGAATTTAACATTCATACAAACTGCATTATATTGTAAGGGGAGAAACAAACTTTATAAATGGAAGAATCAAACTGTCATCATTCTAATCTAGTCAATCCTAGCACAGCATCACTAACCAAAGTTATGCTTTTAGAAGGTCAACCAAAACGTATATCTTCTGATAAATTGCAGCAGGAAATATCTAAGTTGTTTTCTAGCTAAAAATATTTAACCTTTTAAAACTAACCTATCAAAGTCTTTCAGTCTTTCTTACCAGGTTCCTGGGAAAGAATTAAGTCCTGCAGAAAATGATGTGAGTGTCTATTTTCTCAATCATCCTGTGAATGGTATATAGGAGAAACTGTAGACGCCTTAGGGCATTTAAGGCTTAATTCTCTTGAGGAATTCCTACTGAGTGGGGCTGCTTTAGATGTAACTTCCGATTAGCGGAATTATAGAGAACAGAAAAACAAACTAAATGACACAAAGACAATCCAGGAAGTAAGAAGATGCTTTATAAAACAACTAGTCCAGTCTCAACAAATCAGTGTCATTTTGAAAAAATGAAGAAGGGGGACTGTGATCATAACAACTTGATACAAGGCATGGTTCTAGACTAGTTATTGATATGAAAAAATGCTACAAATATATGTTAGGACCAACTCAGGAAATGTGAATATGGTCTAGGTATTTATTAGATGATACAAAAATTTACTGAAATGGAAAGATGAAGCTGGAGGACTGGAAAAGCAGGCTCCAGAAGAGTGGGTGAAGCATATTCTCATTTGGATTTTCAAAATCTGTATACATGTTCACAGAGGATACATACTAAAGGATTAACAGCGTGATAGATGGTTTGAATGTAACTTGATTATCTATATTTTCTAACTTTCTATTACACGATTTCTTTAAAATAAATGGTTAATTGAAAACACATTTAACTTAAAAAAGTAATTTTCCAATGAACTTCTAATGAACACAATTTTAAACAAAACTTTGTTTTTCAAATGAAAAGTTCTATGATGCTGAAGTACTGAAATACATTCCTGAAAAATAATCTACTATAACCACACTGTCGAGAAATTGACCTGGACGCAAAACCTAAAAATGGTATATGGGCTAAATAATCAATTTAATACCATTTATTAGTTCAGGAATCAGCAAAATTTTTCCACAGAAGGGTCAGATAGTAAATATTTTAGGCTTTGCAGACCATATGGTCTCTGCAAAAACTACTCAATTCTGCTGTTAGCCCAAAATTATGGCCACAGACAACATGTAACTGAACGGGCATGACTGTGTCCCAGTAAAACTTCATCTACAAACAGCCCATGGACCGTAACTTTACCTACCCTGGTTGAGGACATTAAAATTTCCACCTAATCAAAAAGGATGCAAGCACATTTAACTATTTTTTATTAAGGAACAGTATATTCTATAATTATGACATTATTCAAAGGTCAAGTAAAGTCCTGTACCACCACCCTATCAAAAACTCTCAATTTATCCCTTAGAGAGGATCTTTCCTTAAGTAAATTTATATGCAGTTCCTGGAGCACAGTCCTTACTCAAGAGCCTACAGCTGGTAGCAGGAAGGAGGAGAACAAGGGATGTGTAATCAGAAGACCTGAGTTCAAATTCTGAATTAGCAGTTGTGTAATTCTAAAACCTGTTTCTCATTCATAAAATGGAGACAATACCACCCTGACAGCATTACTTAGAAGCTCAAAAAGTATAGTTTCTGAAGTACTTCTTAACTGTAAAGTGTTATATAAAAGCCATAGTATTATCATTGCCAAATTTTGCTAAGAAAGCTATTTTACAATAGTGCTACTGAATTACAAAATAACCACCAAAGCTTTTTGCACATAGGCAATAACTCAGTATTTCAAACATACCAATAGAGATACTACTGTACTAGAATAGAAGGCCAAATCTTCTATAATTTCTGTACGCCGATTAGCTCCAATTCGTAAGGAACGACTATGTACTTCTTCAGGTAACACTGTAAGGATCTCCAGCAGAAAAGGCAGAGAAGTTACATCATTGCTATATCTAGGTAAGAAAAGAGGAGAGCTATAAGTTATTTAGAGCCCAAAAATACACAATCACATAAGATAAAAACAGCCATCAGAATAACCCATGACAACAAAGTAGAATTCTCACTATAGTTAAAGGGGAGAAAAACCCGACACACTCTTCTGGAAGGACATCTAGAAATCAAACTTTCAACTTGCATAATAATTTATGACCCAGCAATTCCACTTTCAGAAATTTATCCTTCAGAAAAATCTCACACACACATGGAGATGTATATGCACAAGTATTTTTTTTTAATAATAGCAAAAATACTGGGAAAATGTAAAGGTCCCTCATATTAGGATAAAAAAGGTTACAGATATCATACAATGGAGAATATATAGACATTATAATGAGTATCTATGTCATAACATAAGATGTCCACAATTAAGTGAAAAAAGTACATGAAACATATTAATACATATAGCTGAAGAAAATACATGTTTATGCATATTAATACACATATACATCTCTTTATTTTAAAATGCTTAAAGGGAAGTCTAGAGGGCTATACAGTCAGTCACTAATAGTGGTTACTTATAAAATATATGAATAGGAAGAGACAAAAATATTTGCTTTTTACTTTGAAAGCTTCCATAGTGCTAGAATTTTTTCAAGGAGCACGCATAATATTATCAATAAAAAGTTTCTTAAAACAAAAAATAAACTATCTACATAAAGGTTTTAATGACACACTATACTGCTGCTGCTGCTGCTAAGTCGCTTCAGTCATGTCCGACTCTGTGCGACTCCATAGACAGCAGCCCACTAGGCTCCTTCGTCCCTGGGATTCTCCAAGCAAGAACACTGGAGTGGGTTGCCATTTCCTTCTCCAATGCATGAAAGAGAAAAGTTAAAGTGAAGTCGTTCAGTCATGTCCAACTCTTAGCAACCCCATGGACTGCAGCCTACCAGGCTCCTCCGTCCATGGGATTTTCCAGGCAACAGTACTGGAGTGGGGTGCCATTGCCTTCTCCGAATGACACACTATAGTTGGTAGTAAAAAGGACATCCACTTTGTTTAAAAATAATTTCCTAACCAAACGCCAAAATGCAAGCAAATATCAAGATCATCTTGCCAAGATCATGAGGAAATGCTTTATTCAAAGCAGCAAGCTCCATATATCTAAAAATAATACTGTCCTTTTTATAGACATGAAATGAATCCCAATTAGTAAGAATAAACATTCTGACTGTATCTTTATAAAGACCATTGATATGACAGTTAGTGGGAGTGATCCACAAGACAACAAAGGTTTTTTGTTGTAGTTAATTCAAGAAGAGTGTGGGTGGGTGTGGGTGGGTGGGTGTGTGTGTGTGTGTGTAAACTATATGAGTCTTTAACATTCCACATGACATACTTCTGGAGTATTTAAATTTTAAATCATTTTCTTATACTGTAACAAAGGTTAATAATAAATAAATCTATGCCGAAAGTTTGGGCATGCTCAGTCCCTTCAGTCATGTCTGACTTTTTGCAACCCCAGGGACTATAGCCCACCAGTTCCTTTGTCCAGGGGATTATCCTGGCAAGAATACTGGAAAGTTGGGGGAAATAATCCAAATGTCCAGCTTTTGCTAACAAATTTCTCTATGTAGGTTAATGGTAATTCCAAACGCCAACATATAGTCAAAACAAGCTACTTACTTTTCTACCAATGTCTGTACACATCCCTTCCAGGAAGGCATTTGTAGGGCAAGGTCTGCTATTGCTAAGGCCAGCTGAGTAAAAAGAGAGATTAAATAAATGAATAGACAGGTGAACAGAAATACAGTTACCAATAATATTAACTGGAAAGCAAAGAAACTAAATTTCTTCCAAACAATATGACAACTTAGACTGCGATACCACTCTTCTTCTCATACAGCTATGTATCATGTAAATTCTTCTGGGCTAACTACAAATTGCTGGGATTTAAAATTTAACCTTTAAAAATGAAAAACCAAATTAAAACATAACAAAAAGAAGTCAGAAAGAACAGACTGTAGATTTTCCTCAGACTATATCAATACTTACTTTTATTTGGCAATACCATAGAACTTCATGGACTTATAAAATATACTTTGTCAAAAACCCAAAGCTACTGACAGTCAGCCCTTTGACTCACTCAGTAATAGAGTGCCATATCCCTTCTCCTTTAATTTCTTATCTTGAAGTCTTATGCAAAAGCCTCCTTTCTCTTCAAGAGTATTTCTATGCCAGGCAGAGAACACATGTGAGTATGTATTCACTGAAGTGTCGTCCACTTTTCCTTTGTAATGTATTTCCCTATCTAAGGTGAAAGGCCAGATGCTCTAGTTTACCATTTCATTCATGAGACTTTTTAATAGCTAATCAGTCCAGAAAGGATTTTTAAAAAGGCAACTACGTAGACCTCTGACCCAGGACAGTACTTTATCATCTACAAAGTAATAAGAGTGTGTGTGTGTATGCGCGCACACACACATAACGTGACTGTGAAAACCTAAACACCTCCCTCAATTTTGTTATTTAAGTTAGTCTGATATCAAATGAATTCTAAGATAAATACAAAGATTTAAATTTTTCACGTTAAATTTTTCACATTCTATTCACTTCTAAGAATACAGCAATGAGTCTTTAAAAAGTTAACATCACTTCTCATGGCCTAGCATTGCTAATCAAAATTAACCTGATAAATCCAAATAGCCTTACAAATTTTCCTAATGAGAAGCATAGGATTTACCTGCGTTACAATAACAGGTGACAAGTCTTTCAAGTTCTGGATATGAGTTAGTAATGAGTCCCGTAAAGAGGCATGAGAGTCTGTGGGGAGCTCATAAAATGAGGTCTGAATCTTCATTTTCATGGTCTGTGCAGCAAAATAGCATGATTCTACATCTTGCCGGATCTGTAACAACTGGTCTGAAATCTCCCATGCATGAACCTAAAAGGGACAAAAAAAAAAAGTCATAAAAACTACTTTTCTAAACAACCTTAATGCCATGCAACCTCAATACACATACAAACTTATTTAGACTAAAGTATAATGAAAGAAAAAATCTGAAAGATAAATTACCAACCAATTCAGTCAAAACTTTAAACTACTGCATATTTTTATAGGCTGAGCTCAACAAAAGTACTACCTAAAATCTTCTGATTCTAGGAAGGCATGAAAGTTATCAATTGAATAAAGAGATCTAAGCCTTGCTGATTAGAATTATTAATTGTGTAGAGGGGGAGAGTATAAAGAAAAATGTCTCAAAGTTTCTAATAAAACTAAAATGTCTTTGTATAGCTCCCAATGCTAACCATAAGTTGGATATTTCTTCTCTTATCCATTTAAAGTAAGTAAGCTTTTGTTCACTCTGAGAATTGTATTTGGAAGCTATCTTAATATATCCATAAATAGGAGAATACATTGGTATTTCATATTTAAATAGGGAAATGGCAACCCACTCTTGCCTGGAAAATTCCATGGACAGAGGAGCCTTGTAGGCTACAGTCCATGGGGTTGCAAAGAGTCGGACACGACTGAGCAACTTCACTCACTCACATTTCAATATTTAGTTGCTGACTGAAACAGCAGAAAAACTATCTCACATACTTACTTTTCTTATGTTTTTATATCTGCCAAAGTGCTATATATGCTACTAAAATCATTTTCACAGGAGCATCTATGGAAATAATAAATAGAATGAAAGCACAGAATTTGGTCTCTGTAAATTTGGTCTCTTTTTTACAAGTTATAAAAACTTGTAAGACTTAAAAAAGTTTTATTTTGAAAGATACTCTGGGAACAAACTCATTCAGTATAAAGTAGGCAACTAATTAACAACTGATAAACTACACCAAACTGCCTCTTCATGCTGCTAAATCACTTCAGTCGTGTCCGACTCTGTGCGATCCCATAGACGGCAGCCTATCAGGCTCCACCGTCCCTGGGATTCTCCAGGCAAGAACACTGGAGTGGGTTGCCATTTCCTTCTCCAATGCGTGAAAGTGAAAATGAAGTCGCTCAGTCATGTCCGACTCTTAGCGACCTCATGGACTGCAGCCTACCAGGCTCCTCCGCCCATGGGATTTTCCAGGCAAGAGTAGGGGAGTGGGGTGCCATTGCCTTCTCTGGCCTCTTCATGGGAACAGGCTAAATGGGCTGGTAATAACAGACTGAAAAATTTTTTCAATCTCAATTCAATAACAGAGCCAACTACAGAGAGAGATCACATAGATTTATCTACTTAATTTCTTATGAAGACAGCACTTCACAAGCAATACACAACAATTCTTCAAGATCTTTCCAAAGATAATTGGAAAGTCAAAGAAATGGCCTATATAAGTTCCCAAAGTAAACTGAAAAGAGACTCTAAAACTCACAATGTTTAATGACATAAAACTTAGCTTTAATCAAGTAATAAGTTGATGAAAACCAAGCATGAAACATTAACTTCCTTCTTGATAAAATGTATTTATTAATTTTTTGTACTTTTTATCCCTACCATGTCATAAAATATCTTCTAAGCCACATAGTTTTTAGCCATTCATTATCTAACCAATAACCTAAGCATACCTATGATTTAACATGCCATCAAAATATATCTTGCTCAAATCGATATTTAAAAAAATAGCCAATAGCAAGCCTTAGAATAACCATAAGTGCCTTAATGAAAACAAGAGCAATTAAAGACCAAAACCAAAACACTATAGACATTTACAACAAAACTAGGTATTATCTAGTTATCTCCAAGAACCCCAAAACATAAGTGGATGGGGACATGCCAGTGACATCTGTAAGACCTGTTTCAACCTTAGTAAAAACAGAAGTAGAGAGAAACAACAAGGTATCTAATGGATCTAAGAGGAGAGAACATCAAAAGTGTCAACAGGCAGTCACTAGAAAACAGAAAAACCATCTGAAGACTGCAGCTGAAAACAGAAAGGTTTTGCCCAATCCAAAAGCAAGTGAGTAAAACAGGCCTACATAAGAGGCTAGATGGAACCATCTAGCCTCTATCAATTCTTGAAACTGAAGTCAGGGCAAGGCCCCAAATGAGGAGAAACTGCTGTGAAAAGAATATCATACAGAACAAGTACAACAGAGACAAAAGTGAAAAAAGAAAGGAACAAAGCTAGGAAATCTTAGAAATCAAACCAACATATCTGTAAATACTATCTGAAAACAACAGAAAAGGAAGCTCTATGAAGTTGGAAATACTCCCTTAGCTATGCCTCCTTCTAAAAGGTAAAAAAAAAACAAACAAAAAAAACCTAATTTCACAAAAAAGAAACCGCTGAGTTCAAATGCCATATATATAGCAATGGGGGTGAGGGTGGGGCGGGGACGACAATGAGCAGAACAGCATCACTACAAGGAAAGTAGGCCAGAAAAATATTTTAAAAACTAAAGGACATAGGTGCTAACCGAGAAAGCTCTCAATGGCCTAAACTACAAAACCTGGGAGTAACAAATTATGATACTACTGGATAACTCAAAAATAAAACAAAATCCATGAGTACATACTGATATGAGTAACAACTAAATAAATGAGGGAGGTTATTTGCAGGATATTATACATCTTTTTTTTTTTTAACAGAAGAATGCTAGTTAATAAAAGGAAAGGAGGGGAATAGAAAATCACCACTGTTAGAACACCTCAGAAATAACTGCTACAAGCAAGATTCATGGATAAGTGATACAATACAACAAACTATCTCCCCAGAATATTCATTGGTTACTGTGGTGGTTTTAAATTCTTTGAAGTGAAAGTCACCCAGTCATGTCTGACTCTTTGCAACCCCATGGACTATATGGTCCATGGAATTCTCCAGGCCAGAATACTGGGGTGGGTAGCCTTTCCCTTCTCCAGGGGATCTTCACCAACCCAGGGACTGAATCCAGGTCTGCACTGCACTCAGATTCTTTACCACCTGAGCCACAAGGGAAGCCCTTAAATTCTTTAACATTTACTATTAAGAAAACTCAGACTACTGCTCTGCTAGAGCGACAATGGAAAGAGGCCTAAGACTACATGGAAAGCAAATGAAGCCCAACTAAGTCAAGTCTTCCAGCCATTGCCACCAGAGTGTCAAGCATGTAACTGAAGTCATCTCAGAGTGCAGAAGAGTCCATCCACCAAATGAAGCCTCATGGAGAAGAATCATTCACAGAGCCCTGCTTGAATTTCCTCACGTTCATGACCTACAAAGGTATGAGATACAATGAAATGGTTTCTGGTTTAAGTCACAAAGTCTTGGGAGTTCAGGATAATTTGTTTCACAGTAGTAGATCATGAAGACAGACAATCAGATATTATGTGCTTCCTGTTGAAAGAGCAGATCACCACAAGGACAAAGGAACAAACCTGCACCTCATTAAGCCTCAGGATCCAGGTGGCAATCTGCAGGAAATACACAGGAAAGTAGAACTGCATCCTAACTACGCAATAAACAAAATCAAGACTGTAGGGAAACTCAAGAGGTCAAATGACCCAGAGTCCTGTACAGAACAGGGAGAGAAAGAAGATTAAGTCACTCAAAACATCTACCGTAATTCAACAAGTTATACATTTGCTTTGTGTGGTTTTCCTATATCTGTCTTTAAGAAACAGAACAAAACTCAGTACTGCTTATTAGATTAAACTAGTATGAAGTCTTTCTCTCTAGTGAAATCTGTCAACCCACCAGGTTAGAACCCTTGTGGACAAGTGCATTGATGGTGCAGTGTCATGTTGTGCTTTAATCTGAATGGCAGAAACTAGCGAAAACATCAATCGTATCTTTCTTATTAATATTTATCTGTATTTCTCTATAAATCTTATCTGTATTTCTGACAAATACCCTTATATCCTTAAAAATAGAGATCTCAAAAATGAAGGGCAGAACCAAAAGACAAAACAAAACAGAACAGCTATGTCCCTCTGCAGAACTGTTAACTTGGGTGTACGGATGCAAAGACTTATTTTTCAAGCACCATTGATGATGTTTGAATATTATTTAACATGTCCTTTGGAACTGTCTTTAAGAATAAATATGAATTTGCAGCCCTAATATAAGGTATTCCCAAGGTATACATTTAAAAAATGAAGATGCAGATGTTATCATAAAATCCTTTTTGTAAAAATTTAAATTACATTTTTTTTTTTTTTTTGGAAAGCATAGTGAAGCTTTTTAATATATAGGAGTTAGTTTCATGCACTACATGCTCCCTAAACAACCTAAAGCTGTAACGTTCATAGCACTAATCAAGTATCTCAACACTGGTTTTACCATACTAGCTGGCTTTACACCAATTTTCCGCCAAAAACAAATAGAAAAAAATGAATTAAATATCAAAAGAACTAGTTTGAAGACATCAGAACTACCAAAACATCTAGAACATGAGCTACTGATTCCAGAGACAAGAAAGAGGAGAGTTCAGCCTAATATTTGGCTCTACCTCTCCTCTCAAGGCATTTATATACGTATTTGAAATGGAAGACAAGAAGCTTAAGAAGCTGAAGAGTTTTGGGGAATCTCACAAGAATGGGGAGATAAAAAGTGGAATTCAGAGCTCACCAAGGAAGAGGACTGGTAAATAGTCCAGATTTCCAGTTGGGGCCAGTACAGTAAACAGGAAATGTATCTCAAAAAGGCTAAAATTTCTCCAGGATAAACCAAATGTTAGGCCACAAAATTAGTCTTAATAAATGTAAAAAGGGAACTTCCTTGATGGTCCA
The DNA here is from genome assembly GCF_000754665.1 of Bison bison bison. Taxonomy (NCBI): domain Eukaryota; kingdom Metazoa; phylum Chordata; class Mammalia; order Artiodactyla; family Bovidae; genus Bison; species Bison bison. The sequence goes on along the minus strand of NW_011495080.1, from coordinate 8,296,813 downwards.
GTGTTTAAGAATTCATCTGCCAATGCAGGGGATACAGGTTTGATCCCTAGTCTGGGGTTCCACATGCTGCCAGGCAACTAAGCCTGTGCACCACAACTACTGAGTTTGCGCTCTAGAGCCAGCAAGCTGCAACTACTGAGCCCTCACACCACAAAGAAGGATGTGTACGATGCAACAAAGAGCCCGCATGTGGCGACTAAGATGCCACACAACCAAATTAATAAATAAAGCAAGATGAAATGAAACTGGAAATTAACAAAAGGAAAACTGGAAAATTCACAAATATGAAAAAACTAAATATCAATTATTGAACTACCAATGGGTCAAAGAAGGGAAATTAAGAAGACATTTTGACAAATGAAAATGGAAATACAACATACCAAAACTTACATCCAAGATGGAGTAAAAACATGCTAAAAGGGAAATTCATAGCTATACATATATACTTAAATGAAAATAATATATCTCAAATCAACAACCTAATTTTATATCTTAAGGAACTAGAAAAAAAGGAAAAAGAAAAAACTAAGCCCAAAGCTAGAATAGGAAAGGAAATAATAAAGATTAGAACAAAGACAAATAGAACATAGAAAAACCATGATTTGATTCTTGAAAAAGATTAACAAAACTGACAAACCTTTGAAAGTGTTAGTCACTCAGTCATGTCTAACTCTTTGCGACCCCATGGACTGTAGCCTGCCAGGCTCCAGGCAAGAATACTGGAGTGGGTAGCCATTCCCTTCTTCAGGGGATCATTCCGACCAAGGGATCGAACCCCGGTCTTCTGCATTACAGGTGAATTTTTTACTGTCTGAGCCACCTGGGAAGACCTTTAGCTAGATTTTAACTAAGAAAAAAGAAATGAAATGAAGGTAAAGACATTACTACTAATTTTACAGGAATAAAAAAGAGTATAAGAAATACTATGAACTGTACACTAACAAGCTGGATAATCCAGATGAAATGGACAAACTCCTAGAAATATACAATGTACCAAGAATGAATCAAGAAGAAACAGAAAATCTGTATAGACTATATTACTATAATTAGTGAACAGACTGAATCAGTAATCTAAACTTTCCAACAAAGAAAAGCCCAGATGACTTTATTGGTGAATTCTATCAAATATTTAAAGAAGAATTAACACCAATCCTTCTCAAATTCACTCCAAAAACTGAAAAAGTGAGGAAACATTTCCCAATTCTATGAGGCCACCATTACCCCTATACCAAAGCCAGACAAAGATACTACAAGGAAAAAAAAAAAAAACCCTTACAAATCAACAATACCCCTTAGGAATACTGATGGAAAAAAGAAAAAACTTAAATAGTAGAAAACCGAAATCAACAGTATATTAAAGAAGGAAACTGTCACAACATAAAGACTACATATGAAAAACCCACAATGAACATCATTTCGGTGTTCAAAGACTGAAAACTTTTCAAAACTCTTAAAAAAACTTTAAAAAACTCAGGGACAAAAAGAAGATGCCCACTTCTATTCAGCACAGTACTGGAAGTTCTTAGTCGGAGCTATTAGGCAAGAAAAAGAAACAAAAGGCATTCCAGTTGGACAACAAGAGGTAAAATGATCATTGCTAACATATGACATGATCTTTTATGTAGATAATACTCAAGATTCCCCACAAACCTATTAAAAATAATAAAGAAATTCAGCAAAGTTGCAATATACAAAGTCAACACCCCCAAATCAGTTGTTTTAAATACTGACAATAAATAAGCTGTGCAGAGGAAATTAAGAAAACAACCACATATACAAGAGCTTCCAAAAAGAACAAAATATTCAGAAATAAAGCAAGTTGTTACACTGAAAACTACAAAATACTTGTGAAAGAAATTAAAGAGGACACTAATAAATGAAGACATTCTAAGTTTAAAAATCAGACTTCTACAGTTGTTGAAATTGGCCAACGTTCCCTACAGATTCAATGCAGCAGTAGCAGTGTTAGTCACTCAGTCGTGTCTGACTCTTTGCAACCCCACGAACTTTAGCCCGCCAGGCTCCTCTGTCCATGCAGGAATACTGGACTGGATTGCCATTCCCTTCTCCAGAGGATCTTCCTGACCCAGGGATCGAACCCAGGTTTCCTGCACTGTAGGCAAGATTCTTTACCATCTGAGCTACAGGGAAGATTCAGTGCAATCACTATCAAAATCTAAGGGCTTTTTAGACTAAAGGAATCTTGTCCTATGATAAAACACTGTCAGAAACAAAAGAAATTACTTCAGGAGAAAAACATCACTGATTATCTCAACTTTTCATGAACAATATATCCAGTATTTATCAAATAAAAGCAAAAGAGGGGGTTGGGGGTAGAAACAGACAATAGAAAATAACTTATCTAGATAATGGAATTATCAAATGAGAACTAAAATAACTGTGATGTCTCGATCAAAATGATAAAATTTAGTATCACCAGTAATGGGACAAACAGATTTTAAGTGAGTCAATGTGATTCACTTTCACTGCTGAAAACAACAATTTTTCATTCATACAGAATTCTTCCAAAAACGGCTTAAGCTAAACACTATCACGAGAAAACAATGAGACAAAATAGTGAGTGGGTCATATTAAGAACAAAGATAAAATGGGCCTGAATTTGTTTTTTAATATCACTATCATTTAAAAAAAAAACAACAGGAAATTAAAGTGATGTAACAACTAAAAACAATGCATTATCCTTGAGTGGATCCTGTATTAGGGAAAATAAAATGTTTAAAAAGCAAGGAATCTGTCAAACAACTGGGAAAAATGAATACGAATTATGTATTTGATAACATAATTGTAGATCAATGTTCAATTTCTTTAATGTGACAATGATTTTAGTTTAGTAGAATGTCTTTGTTCTTACAAACAATATGCAAAAGTATTTAGGGATACAGCATTATAAAATCTGCAATTTACTTCTGAAAGATTCCAAAAGGGAGAAAAAGAAACAGAGAAAAAGCAAATGGGAACAGGCAGTTTGAGGAGAGAGCTTATTATGAATCAGTGTTCACAATACAATTCTTTCAAGTTATGAATTTTCAAAATAAACGGGAAAAATTAAGTAGCTGGTTAACATATTCAGGAAATTAGATACTTGGAATTTCCATTAAGAAATGGAATCTATAAAAAAAAAGAATCAAAGGGAAATAGTAGAATTGAAAAATATGTTAACTGAAATTAGTACCCAAATGAAAGGGCTAAACAGCAAACTGGACAACAGAAAAAAAGATTACTATGCTAGTTCAGTTCAGTCGCTCAGTCGTGTCTCTTTGCAACCCCATGAATCTATGCTATGAAATATGAAATTCATGCTAGCATAGCATGAATACTATGCTAGAAAATAGGTCAATAGAAAAATAAGACCTGAAGTACAAATTCAAAAAAGGATAGAAAGTAGAGAAGGGGAAGAATGTAAGTGACATATGGGATATAAGTGAAAAAATCTAACATACAACTGAAACCTCTGGAGAAAAATGAAAAAAAAAAGGGGGGGGGTGTGCCGATATTTAAAGATAATGGCTGAGGAATTTCCAAACTGATAAAAGACGCCAAGCCACAGTTTTAAGAAGCTCTGTAAACCCTAAGGACAGAAAAACCAGACCTAAGCACATCAAATAACACTGCTAAAAAACTGCTAAAGACAAAAAGGAAAATCTTAGAGGCCAGAGAAAAAGATATGTATTACCTTTAAAGAAACAGTTAATTAGACCAAGAGCTGACTTGCCAACATAAAAAATGGGAATCAAGTATCAAGAAAATAATTGTCAGTTGGTTACTTATACCCAGCAAAAAAATCCCTCCAAAATGCAAAAAATTTAGACACTTTGAGACCAAAAGAAAAAAAAAAGGAAGAAGAATAGGAAAGAGTTCATTACTAATAGAACAAAGAAAAAAATACTAAAACTAAAGGGTGTTCTTCAAGCAGAAAGAAAATAATTCTAGATGGAAACATGGAAATTAAGAAGGAATGAAGAATAATAATGGAAAGGCTAAGTATGTGAGTAAATATCTGTGAACACTGATTATATAAAGCAACAATATCTTGTGGGGTTTAAAATAAATGAATCTATATGCCTGAGTGGAATTCCACATCCACCTAAGATGTAGAAAGTTGAAAAGAACACTGCTTTCCAGGTAACAATAAATAAAATCAAACACCATAGTAACTTTTCTTAAATGATCAGGAAGCTCAGGTCCCAGGACAAGCAAGTAAACTAAAAATTAAAGTCACCTCTCCAAGGAGACAGAAGACAAGTGTTGGCTCAACTGTGGCAGGACAAAGAAGAGATGAGGACCACCAGACAACCAGGTAATCAAAGTTCAGTTAAAATTATTAACAACTGATAAAGACTGAGGGTGGGCTAGTATGAACTATAAAATCCCTGAGACTCAGGGGGAATTCACACCACCCACAGGCTCTTACTCCTTGGAAGGAAAGTTATGACCAACCTAGATAGCATATTCAAAAGCAGAGACATTACTTTGCCAACAAAGGTTCGTCTAGTCAAGGCTATGGTTTTTCCTATGGTCATGTATGGATGTGAGAGTTGGACTGTGAAGAAGGCTGAGCACCGAAGAATTGATGCTTTTGAACTGTGGTGTTGGAGAAGACTCTTGAGAGTCCCCTGGACTGCAAGGAGATCCAACCTTGCATTCTGAAGGAGATCAGCCCTGGGATTTCTTTGGAAGAAATGATGCTAAAGCTGAAACTCCAGTACTTTGGCCACCTCATGGGAAGAGTTGACTCACTGGAAAAGACTCTGATGCTGGGAGGGACTGGAGGAGAAGGGGATGACAGAGGATGAGATGGCTGGATGGCATCACTGACTCGATGGATGTGAGTCTCAGTGAACTCCGGGAGTTGGAGATGGACAGGGAGGCCTGGCATGCTGCGATTCATGGGGCCGCAAAGAGTCGGACACGACTGAGCGACTGATCTGATCTGACAGGCTCTTATCCACGCAACTCCACCAAATATTCAGGAGAAAGAACCGGGATAGAGCAGGAAACCAGAGAAAACCTCTTTGGTGGCACAATCCTAGAGGACAGGAGTAGCCACAACTGCAGAAAGGATACAAAAAGCTCTGACTAGACCCTTCTCCTCTACTGAATAAGTCTTATTTGGTGTGGGAGGGGCAGCAAACCATGTCACACACCCTACCCCTCCCCCCACCCCACAAGGCACATGTTAAGTAAGACCCACTGCTATTATACTAAGGGTAACAGAAGAAACCCTCCACCCTACAGGGCAGGGCACAAGGTCTAAGCCCATCATACTGTAATAAGAATACCACCACAGAGGTCTCCTACCACTGAAGGAAGGGTAAAAAAATTTATCCTGCACAAGACCCACCAGATGCAAGACAGAGCGTGAATGCCACAGGGGATGACAATCACTGAGAAAGCCCCACCAAGGAGAACACTGGACACTGGAGGTGCTGAAGACCATGTACCCCAGATGAGGGCAACAGGGAATGATGACCCTGTCCCCAACTCTCCCAAACAAATGCTAAACACATCATATTCAAACTCATGAAAGCCAGAGATAAAGAAAAATACTGGAGGAGAAATCCTTTTTCCTTACTACTGAGGTACCCTTGACTGCAACAGTTCAATTGTAGTACTTTATATTGTAATTATTTGGGCCTTTGTTCATCTTTTCTAATAGATTATAAGCTCTTCAAAAGGAAAAAGTGAAAGTGAAAGTGAAGTTGCTCAGTCGTGTCCGACTCTTTGCAAAGAACAACCTTAATTATTTCTGCATTTTTCAAAACTTCCCTAGCCATAGAGCAATATAAATAAATCTATATTAAATCAGGGGCTTCCCACGTGGCTCAGGGGTAAAGAATCCCTGCCAATGCAGAAGATGCCAAGTTTCAACCCCTGGGTCAGGAAGATCCCCTAGAGTATTCTTGCCTGAATACCCACTTCAGTATTCTTGCCTGAAAAATCCCATGGTCAGAAGAGCCTGGCGGGCTATAGTCCACAGGGTCGTAAATTACTGGACGCAAAGCACACACGCACATATTAAATTACTAAATATGAAGCAAAATGACAAGATGCTATCATCTCATAAACCTACAACACCTCTTTGACTTCCGTAACACAAAGCCTACTCTTTTGCTAGGTAGCTGGGATACTTACTGGATTGGGAGTAAATTGTTAAGAGCAGAATCCACAATGTTTAGAAAGTGAAAGAGCAAGAGAAAACAAGCAAACCAGTTCTTTACAGATAAAGAAAACAAGGGCCCTGAAAGGATGAGATGTTTTTCATTCAGAGTCCTCATTTGCCGAACTCTGCTTGCCTTTCTTGTATGGAGCCTTGGTTTTGTTTCCAATATATATTTTGCTTTAGCAATGAAATGAAGCTCAATATGTTCCTAGCCAAAATCTGAAGATTTAAGAATCTCAGAAAAATCTCAGGGGAGGAAAACTTTAAAAGTCTTCCCTAAATGGGAATCTTTTCTAGAATGACCTTACTTTGAAATATTACCAGTATTTCTGAAACAGAAAAAAAAAAGAAGAGAGAGAGAGAGAAGCAGGTAATCTGAGGCAACTAAACCAAATATAAAATCTGCATCTTCTAATGCTCATTATGTTATCATAGTTTTTTGCTTTTTAACTAAACTCAGATGGCAGCTATATGTATTTCCTAGGACAATTCCTAGAAAACTCCCATACTGCTCCATGTGTAAATGTGTCAAGTCATTTCAAGCATCCTTGTTTATCTTGATGCTGCCCCATCCACTGGTCAATGGTGCCTCTCTTTTCAAATATTTGTTCTTTGGAACAAGAATAAAAGACAAGAGTGACCTCTAAAGAAACCTGGGAAACTTGAATATCACAATCTTCTAAGTAAACTGTCAGTGAAAAATTACCCAGGATGATACTGCCAGTACTATATATTAAGAGGTCATAATTTGTCCCTTTATTTTGAATTCCAGGAGGGTTTAAAAATTGTTGGCATCCAAACAACAAGCAATCTTGTTTTAATCACTGAATCATTAAGAAAATGCAACCAAATCCTGACACCGTAGAGCCTATAGTACACTGTTCACTGCTTTTCCCCTCTGCTAAGCTGCAGAAAGAAGAAAGGAAAAGGGATTCTTTACAAGGAGAGAATAAAGCACTTACACTTCATAGGACTTTTCTAGCCACAGATGCCAGGTGCTACCCACTGAAATCCAGGCTTGAACTAAGCTCCACATTTCTGAAAGGACCATCTCAACCGAAGCCTGGGGCTCAGAGTCAGCAGGAGGAAGCTGCAGCTCCCACTAGCAGCACATTTCAAAGAGGCTGCAACAAGAGAACATTTTCCATTTAAGCAACTAATTCCAATCTTCCATTTCACAAAGCAGTAGCAGAACAGCCCTTTATATGAGTCTTTTCAAAAGACATTTCCATGACTATGTGATGAATATGAAACAGGCGATGGCCCAGCAATCCTTTGACTAACATGCTCCAAGTCTTTCATTATACTACTCAGCAGATCCTAAAAGTACTTGCTCTTTTTTTCTTTAATAGTCACGACTGCTCCAACTCATTTCTACAATAACAGTTCTGCTGTTATCAACAGAAACTGCTGAATCGACAGAAATCAATGAGCAGACCCTTAACAATGCAAGTCCACACCCAGATAGGGGCCTAAGGATTCATTAGCTGCCAAAAATCAGAAGCAGATTAGAGCTGGTAGTTAATCCTATACAAAAACTCCTCAAATTAAGTAGACTTACTCAGAATACTTCTCTGAAAACAGAAAAGTTCTAGCAAATAGAAAATTACATTCTGGAAATAAAGATATTTCAATGGGAAAAAAACAAATATTTCAATGGGATTTGAAAAGTAAGCATAAATGTGTCAGGTTGCTGTACTTTTTAAAAGCATTTCAATTAACGAATAATACATTTATTAAATGTTTATAGTATCCTGGAAGGAGAGGAAGACTAGGTAAGAGTACAGTAAAAAGAACCCTTAAAAAACACTGTCAACCAGACAATGTAACATTTTAGACATATGACCTATAACAATATAGTATAGAGCTAGAAAATCAGAATTTCCCAAATCAAGAAAAAATCATTTTCATGAGACAGGTAAGGAACAAACTAGTTTTATTAACCCAAAAAAGAGAAAGTATTTTTTAAGTCAGTCAACTATCTTAAGGTTTTGTATCTAATCCATTATGAAACTTTTACAAATTTAAGACAAACTGCTAGGTCTGTCACAAGTTACTTTCTAACGGTTTTCTTAGACAGTGAGGAGAGAAAATGATATGAATGGATATTAAAAAAATATAAGCTATAAGCTTATATTTTATAGCTCTCAAAAGATAACCATCACTACCTAAAACTGTTATCTTTCAAAATAATTTGTTTTGCAAGATGGCCTGAAATACAGAAACTATGATGAAATGAAACTTAGCTAATACCTTCACCACAGCAGTAATGAGTAAACAATTCCCAACTCCAAACACAGAGCCTAAGTGAAAAATAATCATAAAGCCCTTAGTGAGCTCCCAGAACCATAAAATACCCATGTTTGCATAAACAACTACTTTTCTAGAAGCAAAAAAGCTCATTTATAGAGATAAGTTCAGTCAATTTACATTTCCACAGCCATTCCCATAATAACCGAACAGATAATTAAAAGAGAGACATTATTTCCCTTATGGGAGGGAAGAGATTCCTGGCTAAAAATAATTATTTAAAACATCAAAAGCTACTCAAATTCCAAAAGAAACACTCAAACACTGTTCAAGACAATTTTGGAAGACTGCAGTGCCCGTATGTATCACTCTATCTTGATCTCAGTGAGAGGAATCAGGAAGACCAAATGACTACACCCACTGCACACTGTGGTCTCCTCAGTTTCTGATTAAATCCAAGTGTTTCTGGGACAAGCGTTTCAAACAGTCCTGAGTTATAAAATAAACTCTGTCAAATAAACTTTGGCTCAAATCTGTAGCTGTTGGTCACATATATTATGATACTGAGAAATTTTGCCAATATTTTTTCCCAACAACTATAAAGAATTCCTATCCAAATTAAAAACCCTAAGTCACCTATACATGTGACTCATTAACCCTCAAGACTGGCCCTGAAAAAACATATGTCTGGATCTGTAAGATCAACTTGGGTTAGGAGTGACTGAAGCATACATTTCTTGAAAATCAATTCACTGTGGACCTTAATAATTACACTGGGAAGCCCTGCTTTAAAAGTAGAAAATGGGTATTTATCGCGGATTAAATCATGGAGTTCTCTAAAAAATAAATAAATAAATAAAAGTAGAAAATGCCAAGCTTGAAACCATTTCAAGCAAATGAGTAGCCCATACGAGGGCTTCCTAAAAGCTGAAAATATGGGAAATGGATTTCCTTTAATCACTGGTCTCCATTCCTGCCTATCTGAACAAGTTTTTTTTATAACAACTCATATAAACCTGAAGAATGAGAGTACTATTAGACATACTAAGCTACACTAATACCCTGCTGAAGATTCAAGTTTTTTAACCATGTAGAAATATGAGATGCTAGCTTAAGGTTTAATAAAAAATGCATTATAGTGTCAGAAAACTCTGAATGCTTATGTAAAAATATATACCTTTTTAGGACTAGTTCTAAGTATATTCTTCTGCTTTAGGGTCATGTATAAAGGGTATTAATAATGGCTGAGACAGAAAATACAAGTAACAATTAATACAGAGAAAAACTGAAAAGAAGAGTGCTTTGGGCTTGGGGAAAAAAAAAAAGTAAAAAACATATAAACTCTGTTAACAGAAATTTCTTACCAAAAGAAAAAAAATACAAATTTCATAATATTTTCATTTTGAGAAGTCTAACCAGAAAGAGGAAAAAATTAAATTGATACTTTCAAGGGTTTCTGCACGCCAAACACAACAAAATTATTCCCATTAGCAGTACTGTGAACTTCCAATAAAGAGAAATAAACTTCTCTCTAGAACTTCACCAGTTTAAAACACTCTCTGGTAATATTTCAGTACCAGGGTACATGGTAGGGCAATACAGGAGAGACAATCTGAGCAAGCTCAACTTTCTAAGAATTACATCTGTTTTTAAGTTCAACAGAGCTTATGAGACTTCTCTAGTGGTCCAGCAGTTAAGACTCCGAGCTTCCACTGTAGGAGGCATGGGTATCTGGTTGGGGAACTAAGATCCTGTATGCCACACAGTGCAGTCAAAGAAACGGGGAGTGGGGAAGAGTCTAAAATTCTATAAAATCTAGAAAATAGCACATTGGTTCCTCAAATAAAAAACAAAAAACACAGAATTACAATATGATCCAGCAACTCCCCTTCTGGTGATATACTCAAAAGAATTAATAGAAGAGATTCCAAAAGATATCTCTACACCTGTGCTCATAACAGCATTATTCATAATAGCCAAAACGTGGAAGCTACCCAAGTGTGTACCAACAGATGAATGGATAAACAATATACAGTATATACATACATTCTTATTCAGCCTTAAAAAGGGATGAAATCCATCTACAACATGGATGAACCCTGAAGGCATTAAGTGAAACATGCCAGTCACAAAAGGACAAATACTGTAGGATTCTACTTATATGAGGTACCCCGAGTAGTCAAGCCCATGGAGACAAACGGCAGAATGGTGGCTGCCAGGGACTATGGGGAGAAATGGGGAGTTAGTTAACCATATTTAATGTGTACAAATTTTTCAGTTTTATAATACGAGAAAAGTTCTGGAGATGGATGGTGGTGATGTTTGTACTGTATTATTCTATTCATAAGGTACTTGGAGTAGTCAAATTTATAGTGGAAAAAAAGCAGAATGGTGGTTACCAGGAGTTGAAGAGAGGAGGGAATGGAGAATTATTCTTCAACAGTTACAGAGTTTTAGTTTAGAAAGATGAAAAATTCTAGAGATAGCACTGATTGTTGTTCAGTCACTAAGTCATGTCCACTCTTTGCAATCCCATGGACTACAGAACCCAAGGCTTCCCTGTCCTTCACTATCTCCCAGTTTGTTCAAACTCATGTCCATCAAGTCAGTGATACCCAAACATCTCATCCTCTGCCACCCCTTCTACTTTTGCCTTCAATCTTTCCCAGCATCAGAGTCTTTTCCAGTGAGTCGGCTCTTCACATTAGGTGGGCAAAGTATTGGAGCTTCAGCATCAGTCCTTCCAAAGAATATTCAGGACTGATTTCCTTTAGGATTGACTGGCTTGATCTCCTTGTTGTCCAAGTGACTCTCAAGAGTCTCCAGCACCATAATTCAAAAGCATCAATTTTTCAGTGCTCAGCCTTCTTTATAATCCAACTCTCACATCCGTACATGACCACTGGAAAAATCATAGCTTTGACTATATGGACCTTTGTTGGCAAAATGATGTCTCCACTTTTTAATATGCTGTCTAGGTTTGTAGCACTGATTAACTTTCTAATATTTTGCACGTTTTGAAATGTTTATTTTTATATGATTATATTTAAAATTTTAGTAAAGACAGAGAATGAGATAGTTGGATGATATCACCGACTCAATGGACATGAGTTTAAGTAAACTGCAGGAGTTGGCGATGGACAGGGAAGCCTGGTGTGCTGCAGTCCATGGGATCACAGAGTCAGACACGACTGAGCAACTGAAATGAACTGAAATAAAACTATATTGATCATATTGTGGTGATGGTTGCACAACAACATGAATGTACCTAATACCACTGAACTATATACCTAAAAATAGTTAAAATGTTAAGTTAGAAAATGTAGCAGTGGGACATCTCTGGTGGTCCAGTGGCTAAGACTCTGTGCTCCCAATACAGAGGGCCTGGGTTCAATCCCTGGTCAGGGAACTAGATCCCACATGCTGCAACGAAGATCAAAGATCCTAGATCCAGTGTGCTGCAACTAAGATCCAGTGCAGCCAAATAAATAAATATTTTTTAGAAAATGTAGCAGTGCCCTGGTAATTTTATATTGTTTCAAACCATCGACTGGTCCAAAGCCTGGGAAGATGAGAAATAAACTAATCAAAATACAGATGAATGTCACCGGATAATAGACTACAATGGCCAAAGAAATACCATCACAAATCTTCATTCATAAGCTCCAATACAACAAGGACGTGAAATGACTATATTTGCACTGTCTAAGGCTTAGAATGTGGCAATGCAAATAAGGCATTGATCCTAATTAGCTCAAATTTAAATAGCCACATTAGCCATATGGGTAATGGTAATCATATTAGACAACATAACCAGACTGGTACACTATTATATTCAGTAGAAAGGTCTTTGGTTTTTACCACTTATATACTCCCATTTTCCAGCAATGCAAAGCATTCAGTATTCCTATATTCACTGAACTGACCCCACAGAAGTAATACAGGAACATTTTCTATTTTCTGGAAAGTTTGCCTTTAGAAAACAGGTTTCATAGTCACTTGACTGGAAGATGAGAGCAGAAGCATTAAAAGACTTCTAGATTTTCAGGTGAATCAAATCAATGACTGCATTGCTAGGGGAAAAATCAAAGATTCTAGGTTTTAGAACTAAAAAGAATCAAGAAACTCCAAAGAGGAAAATTACTAGGAAAGAAGTTTGAAACTGATACTCCATGACCCATGACCTTCCAGATATATTTAGAAGAAAATTCTCAAGGCTATGTGATAAACCAATGCCAACTTAGTGTATCAGAGCATGATTCGATTCCAGTTGATTTATGTCTTTGGATTCTTTTCATCGATCCCTTTTCAGTCTAGAGAGTGAACTAGGAAACTTCTGAGATAACCTCTAATCCACAGACTGTCTCCATAAAGGTAGTTTCCTTCTTCTAATCTAAGTTAAAAATTTAGGACAAATGAGTAGCACAGTTTATTAGCCCTATAAAGAGATGGTCTTTCCTTCCAATACTACACCTTCTACTCATTTTGGTTACTTAGAGGTAAACAAAGGAAAGTAGGTATTCAAAATAGTCCATTGCTAAACAGGCTTCCTTTAAAATGTCTCACAATAACTTTCTTTCTTTAAAAACACTCTAAAGATAATCAGTGATATCTGCCTATCACATAAAACAAAAACATGGCTCTCAGTTGTTTCCAAGAATTTTGGTGAAAAAAAGTTACAAGTAATGACAGTAGATTCTTCTAAAAATGGCTACTTTATACAAATCTCAGAGAAAGAAAAGATGTTAATGTGTGGCATGGGCAGAACCATATCCAAATTACACCTTTATACCAAATCTACTGTCCCTAGGGTCCATTAAAACTATACTAAATGGCTCTAAGTTTAGTAAAGTATGGGGCTGAGGGAAGTAAAGACAATAGTTTTTCAAAACGTCTATTATTCAAAGCGGTTTTGAAACAAACCAGGTAGATTCTATTCCTTACCAATTTAATTTTTCTTGGTATTTTCTTAGGGACTATACAGTTTTGGATGCTACTTTATTTGGTATAATTTTAGTTACCACATCTTCTGTTTCTAACTAAAGTAGATTATTTTTTTTTGGTGTGTGGGGCGGGGGACCACCATGTGGCTTATGGGGATCTCAATTCCCCAACCAGAGATTGAACCCTGGGACCCTCTGAAGTGAAAGCACACAGTCCTAACCACTGAACCGCAAAGGAATTCTTTATCAATTTCAAACTGAAAATTAAAACCTTATGATACTATACTAGCATGATTTCTTACTACACTAAAACACTTTTTACTTAAAATGTCACTTAGTGATCACTTCAAGACAGGATAGTTGTGGCAAAAAGTTCTCCTTTTCTGTACTCAAGTCGTTCAAAGTATAAAATGAGGGTAATAAAAACTTATCTCATAAAGATTGTTCTTTTAGAAGATTTGAAAGACTGAAAACAGAAGGCTGAGTAATATTGTTTATTTTCAGTCACCACGGATATGTTAGAGAAACGCAGCAAAAATAAATGAAATTCATAGATAAAGACAAATCTGAGTCATCCAACTGCCCCTTTGGAGATGCTACAAGCAGCTATGCGTTCAAGAACATTTTTAAGAACCTGTGTGTGTCAGGCATCTTGATCATTTAATAATCTTGGTTTATTCCTTCAACTATGCATATCAGATTAAACTAAATATATAATATAGATATAGATTATAATATATATATAATCTATATCTATATTATATATAGTCTATTAGGGCAGACAAAACAAGTTTTCAAAAAGGTAAAAACATGATAAATGCAATTCAAGTGCTTTAGGTGTTGGGGCAGGGGCGGAAATGAATTTCAGCAGAAGAGAATCAGTTAACACTTTAGTCAGAATTTAAGCTAGGTTTTGAAAAGATGGGTTAATTTCTTCATTTGAAGATAGGACTGGGAAAAAGTAATAGGTAAGCACAAAGGTAAGAAAAAAATCAATCATAAAATCAGACAAAGGTAGCATTTCCCCGCTCCTTCCCCTCCAAAAAACCCATCTGGTTTCTTTGAGATACTACAGCTTGTGTGAGTGTTGATGCGAAAAGACCCAGTAAAGAGGGAGTTCGAGGATACAAGTAAGACGTAGGATAATCAAAAGATCAAGGTTCCTGAGAATTCAGAAAATAAGATGCAGAGCACTGCGATCTGACAGAAGCAACTGGATACACATGCTCAAGTTCTTCAAATCAGACATGAAGCGATGGTGGTAAATTGAAGAAAGAAGAGAATGACAGTGCTTGAAAAATACAAGACCTAACAAAGAAAAGGGCCAGTCAATGGAATAAGGTTTTGATAAAATTCAAGAACTAAGTAAGACTTCTTAACTCAATCAAACTGACTGAAACATCAGTTTGCCTGATGTTGGGTTGGAGGGTTCCTTCCAAAGTTAGAGTAAAAAGTTTTTCCCCCTCCAAAGGTGAGGGAACCCATAAGAACAAAGAATGCAAACATAAACAATATTAACAAAACTGTGAAAACTAGAAAGCGCGCACACACACACATACACACACGCGCGCGCTCGCGCATGCACACACATGCTCAGTTATCTTTGGGACCCCGTGGACTGTAGCCCACCAGGCTCCTCTGTCCATGGAATTTTCCAGGCAAGAATACTGGAGTGTGTTGCCATGTCCTACTCAAGGGGATCTTCCTGACACAGGGATTGAACCTCCGTCTCCTGCATCTCCTGAAATGGCAGGTGGATTCTCTACCACTGCATCACTGGGGAAGTCCCAGAAAGCTAATGGGTGAGGGTTAACCCTCTGAGCAGGTCTGAGAAAGTGGAAATTTGCCTGCGGGCAGGGAGGGAAGAAGGGATAAGCATGGTGGAAGCCAAGGGGGCAAACTGTAGGAAATCAACCCTAAATATTAATTGGAAGGATTGATGCTGAAGCTCCAATACTGTGGCCACCTGATGTTAAGAGCAGACTCATTGGAAAAGACCCTGATGCTGGGAAAGATTGAGGGAAGGGGGAGAATGACAGAGAATGAGATGGTTGGATGGCATCACTGAGTCAATGGACATGGGTTTGAGTAAACTTCAGGAGACAGTGAAGGACAGGGAGTCCTGGCATGCTGCAGTCCAAGGGGGTCACAAAGAGCCAGACATGACTGAGTGACTGAACAACAACAACAATAAAGGGGGCAAACTCCCTGATTTGAAAAATCCCAGAAAAGCTCAAGAACTGCAAGTACTGAGGTACATCTGAAGAAAGAAACAGAAAACAGAACAAATGGGACAGAAAACAAAGAAATGGGTTCAAAAACCTTTGCCAGCAGTTTAGTTTCCTAGATTTTCTCCCTGACTCTTGAGGGACCAGGATACTATAACTATCCTCTCACTATCACAAAGACTCAAGGTTTAGTTTGGAGAGACTACAGTAGAACTCTGGACTTTTGGACAACAGGCTCACCTATGGATGGGAGTACCATACTGAAAATAGATTAAATAAAGTCTATATACTTAGTGGTGAGATCCATCCTCCAGCTGATTCTCCCATATGCCACCAGCAGGCTAGTTTATAACTCCCCACCCCCACCCAGGAGAACACCAGAGAACTCTCAGAGTAAAAAAAGTGATCCAAGAAAAAAGACCAACGAAGTCAATGAGAAAGAAGAGATGAAGGTCCCTTTTATATTATCTGTCAAATCAGGGAGTAATCCAAAAAAAGATCATGGGATCCACGATTCAGTGCATCCAATACAAGAGAATGGAATTCCCTTAGGATGGTGAGATCCCAGGACAATAGTTATGCAACAGACCTGGAGAGCAACCAGATCAGATTGGAGCAGGAAGATAGAGGGCTCTCAGGGAAGGTTTTCTTCCAACAAAAATGGAAACAGATTACCAGTGTGAACATACTAAGAGGATATTTACACCTACTAACAGAATTTGGGATGGATTACTGTAGATACACAGAAAATAAAGCAAACGTTAAAAAAAAAAGAAAAAATTTTCACCAAAATTGCACAAAAAGAAATTATCATGATACATATGTTTCATGATTCACAATAGGTAATGTGGTACCTATGTTAGAGTAATGGGGTATGAAGAAGTGAAAGGAGCCTAAATCTTCATCTTTCATAAGAGAAAGTCTATATAAGACTGCTCTCTTTTTATCCTAAATCTTGTAAAACTATTTCCATTTTATAACTTTCAGAAAGTTTTCGAAGTCTGGTTTAAAACTTATTTTAACAATAATACCTTGTTATTAAGCTAATAGTTAATAACCTTAATTTTTGTAAAAATTAAAATTATGTAAGACTTCAAAAAACCAAAAGGTACTATATCACATTATTTGAGATTCTTGAGTCAGCAAAATAGAAGAATTTCAATAGGTTATGTGATCAGAGCTCAATGTGTGAGTCAGTGATTTGGGGGCTTGGTGATTTTTTTTTAGCAATGACAAGATCCAAGATGTGACTGTGTGACTAGGTAACTGAGAAAAAGAAGGGAATTAAGAAGCCAATGTGTTAGCTGAGTTAGCTGAATTGTAAAATGATGACGTGTGACTGTGCTATTTTCCAAGTCCACTTTTCCGCTCTTCACTACCATGTTTTCTGCCCCAGTGTGCTTGACCTCTATGGAACAGATCAACAGGTTCCTGAGTTCCCTAGTTAAGGGTTGGGTTTGCCCATGGGGAATCCCAAGAGGAAGTTAGGAGAATAAAGTGTAGATATTTATTCCTCCAACTTCCTCCCTGCAAAATCACCTCAAGACGGCTGCTGCTGCTAAGTCACTTCAGTCGTGTCCGACTCTGTGCGACCCCATAGACAGCAGCCCACCAGGCTCCCCGGTCCCTGGGATTCTCCAGGCAAGAACACTGGAGTGGGTTGCCATTTCCTTCTCCAACGCACAAAAGTGAAAAGTCAAAGTGAAGTCGCTCAGTTGTGTCCGACTCTTCACAACCCCACGGACTGCAGCCTACCAGGCTCCTCCGTCCATGGGATTTTCCAGGCAAGAGTACTGGAGTGGGGTGCCATTGCCTTCTCCTTCAAGATGGCTAGGGCCCTTCAAATGAAAACTACCATTCCTCTCAAGGCAGTCAACTCCATATTCCTCTTGAGAGCTCAAGAAGTAACCACTCCCTATCTTATTTCTTATGGCTTAGGGCTATTAACAGTTTGGCTACAGGTTTCCATATTATGTTTAATGGCACATTATATCTGCATCTTTATAAATAGTACCTTTATAAAACAAACCCTTCTCAAATTAGCCTATTTCACGTGTGCATCTGTTTCTGTTGGGACCTGACTGACTGTAAACAGTGATGATGATGATGATGATGGTGAAGACGCAGGGCTGTTATAGAGACTCAGTTCAGTTCAGTCACTCAGTCATGTCCGACCCCACTGACTGCGGCACGCCAGGCCTCCCTGTCCATCACCAACTCCAGGAGTCTACCCAAACTCACGTCCATTGAGTCGGTGATGCAATCTAACCATCTCTTCCCCTGTCGTCCCCTTCTCCTCCCACCCTCAATCTTTCCCAACATCAGGGTCTTTTCAAATGAGTCAGCTCTTCACATCAGGTGGCCAAAGTATTGGAGTTTCAGCTTCAAAATGAACACCCAGGACTGATTTCCTTTAGGATGGACTGGCTGGATCTCCTTGCAGTCCAAGGGATTCTCAAGAGTCTTCTCCAACACCACAATTCAAAAGCATCAATTCTTCAATGCTCAGCTTTCTTTATAGTCCAACTCTCACATCCATACATGACCACTGGAAAAACCATAGCCTTGACTAGATGGCCTGTGTTGACAAAGTAATGTCTCTGCTTTTTAATATGCTGTCTAGGTTGGTCACGGAGAAGGCAATGGCACCCCACTCCAGTACTCTTGCCTGGAAAATCCCATGGACGGAGGAGCCTGGTAGGCTGCAGTCCATGGGGTCGCAAAGAGTCGGACACAACTGAGCGACTTCACTCTGACTTTTCACTTCCGTGCGTTGGAGAAGGAAATGGCAACCCAGTGCAGTGTTCTTGCCTGGAGAATCCCAGGGACGGGGGAGCCCGGTGGGCTAGCGTCTATGGGGTCACACAGAGTCGGACACAACTGAAGTGACTTAGCAGCAGCAGGTTGGTCCTAACTTTCCTTCCAAGGAGTAAGCATCTTTTAATTTCATGGCTGCAGTCACCATCTGCAGTGATTTTGGAGCCCAAAAAATTAAGTCTGTCACTGTTTCCCCATCTATTTGCCATGAAGTGATGGGACCAGATGCCATGATTTTAGTTTTCTGAATGTTGAACTAGTGGAAAGTAAATAGCTAATATTTAAGTAGCAATTACTAACATATTTCGAGTTATAGGTTTCAAGAAATTTGTTAAGCTCTTTGCAGGTATTAACTTAAACATTACAAATATTCCATGGCAGCAAAAATTTTTTTGTCTGGTTCATTTCCATATACCAACACCTAGTAGCTGGTACATGGTAAGCACTCAAACACTGATTTAAAATACAATAAGCAGGTTTGGTAAAGAAGAGCTGGCTTTTGGTGTGGTGAAGCATTTCTCCTACTTTTACCTTGAAAACTTTAAGATCAGGGACATGTGGCTTCCCAGATCACAGTTCAGTCCAGTTCAGTTCAGTCGCTCAGTCGTGTCCAACTCTTTGCTACCCCATGAACTGCAGCGCGCCAGGCCTCCCTGTCCATCACCAACTCCTGGAGTTTACCCAAACTCAAGTCCATTGAGTCGGTGATGCCATCCAAACACCTCATCCTCTGTCGTCCCCTTCTCCTCTCGGACTCAATCTTTCCCAGTATCAGGGTCTTTTCAAATGAGTCAGCTCTTTGCATCAGGTGGCCAAAGTATTGGAGTTTCAGCTTCAACATCAGTCCTTCCAATGAACACCCAGGACTGATCTCCTTTAGGATGGACTGGCTGGATCTCCTTGCAGTCCAAGGGACTCTCAAGAGTCTTCTCCAACACCATAGTTGAGAAGCATCAATTCTTCGGTGCTCAGCTTTCTTTATAATCCAACTATCACATCTATACATGACCACTGGAAAAACCAGAGCCTTGACTTGACGGACCTTTGCTGACAAAGTAATGTCTCTGCTTTTGAATATGCTATCTAGGTTGGTCATAACTTTCCTTCCAAGGAGAAAGTGTCTTTTAATTTCATGGCTGCAATCACCATCTGCAGTGATTTTGGAGCCCCAAAAAATAAAGTCTGACACTGTTTCCCCATCTATTTCCCATGAAGTGATGGGACCAAATGCCATGATCTTAGTTTTCTGAATGTTGAGCTTTAAGCCAACTTTTTCACTCTCCTCTTTCACTTTCATCAAGAGGCTCTTTAGTTCTTCTTCGCTTTCTGCCATAAGGGTGGTGTCATCTGCATATCTGAGGTTATTGATATTTCCCAGATCACAAAAACTAACTAAACACAAAGACCCCTGATGGCTTCTTCAGTAGTAAAGAATCTGTCTGCCTGCCAATACAGAAGCAGGCCCAATCCCTGAGTCTAGAAGATTCTCTGGAGAAGAAAAATAGAAACTCACTCCAGTATTCTTCTTGCCTGGGAAATCTCATGGACAGAGGAGCCTGGAAGGCCACAGTCCTTGAGGTCGCAAGAGTCAGATTCAACTTAACAACTAAATAACAACAACATCTAAGACCATAGAAGAATGATTTTCTTATGTAGCCTACAATGAGTTATATTCCTTTCTCCTCTCATGGGGTCATCCAGGACTTGAGTTTCCGATTTTTTTTTTTTTAAGTGTAATATTCAAAGTCAAGGTAGCCAATTTTAAAATACTTATTATGCACTTACAGCCAAGGAGCCCTCAAAAGGGCAGAGCATCTTTAAGTACTAGTTTTGAGTTTTAAAAAAGAAATGGGAAGGGAGGGGGCAAATTTAAAAATATGCTTAGGCATATGAAATGCAAAAATAAGAAAGGTAAAGTCAACAAGATCACCAAGTATACATACCCACACAGAATTAAAGCAAAGCAAAGGTAAGTGGGAAAATTAGGGGAGGAAGCATAATGCACGTGATTCAAATGCGCAAAATACAATGCATATAATAGGTTGCAATAAATTAATCCCCTCATTGGATGCTGACACGATTATCTGTAATAATCAAGGCAGCTTTGATATCTATATCTTACAAAGAAGGTAAAACTCAGGAGAAAGATAAGATTAAAGAACTGCAAAGATTTTCTGAAACCAAAATTGATTTTTTTTATGTTGCGCTCCAAAACACAAGAAAAACTCACGTGGATAAGGATCGAGAAACGTGAGAAGCTACGAGAATACAATACTCAAACTAGAGTGAAGAGCAGCAAAGAACAGTTAAGGTGTAAGCTACGACTGGAAAGGAATTACCGGACGTTTAACACCTAGACATCGAAGAGAGACGGATAAAGCATCCTTAGAAGATGGAGAAAGACCGGGATTGGATTTGGTCGAAGAAAGACAAAACGGAAAAGCAAGGCCTAAGAAGCAAGTAGCAGCAAGTGTAAAACTTAAGAGGAACAGATCGAAGCCACAAGCAAGAAGTATAGGACTTACAAATCACATTCTACGGGGAGGGGAAAGGGCCACTTCGCGACCGACCAGTGCAACTAGTTTCCGAAAAGCGGCGGCGATGTAGGTTCGCAGCCCCACCCCGCGGGAGCAGCTCCTCCCCAAGGAAGACCTCACAAGGCCAACCGCTGGACTCCAGCTCGAGCCTAGGTCCTATCCCGCCCTTGCCCCGCGGCGCAGAACGGCCTCTCCCGGCCCCTCACCGAACGCTGCAGCTCCCCAAGCCAAAACGAGGCGCGTTCCTTTCCGCTGGGATCTGGGTCGTGGTACAGCGCCTGCACTGCCTGGTACACGAGCTGCAGTGTCGGCTTTGCTCCTTCCATGGTGGTAGCGGTGGTGGCGGCAGCGACGGTTCTGGCTCTTCTCCCAAGGCTCCTCCGATTGCTCCGCCCTCGCGCTTCCTCACTGTGTCGGCCACGGCCGCTCCCTGACTGGCGCCATCTCCTCTTTGGCCGTTACCAGGGCAGATGGGTTCCTCGTGGAAGTTACCCCCTCGGAAACACAGGTTAGATTGTATTCAAGTTCCTGGTCGTTTTTCCGATCTTCCCACAAGACTCCACACTTCTGAATCCAGACGCCGGTGCTAGCTTCCTGACCTGCTGACTTGCCCTCCGAAGGCTGTCCCGGCAAGACAGAGACCACGAAGCTTACCTCAACAGCTTTACCCGGACCGGAAGCAGCAGCACCAAAATCTTTGGCACACTTCCGTCTGGTGCGTTGTAAACGGCCTCCGTGCCGGCACGCCTCCTCTTTTCTCCCCGCCCCCCACCCCCCGCCGGAAGTGACCCTACAGGGACAGGAGCCG
Organism: Bison bison bison; assembly: GCF_000754665.1. NCBI lineage: Eukaryota > Metazoa > Chordata > Mammalia > Artiodactyla > Bovidae > Bison > Bison bison. Next base: position 8,275,049 of record NW_011495080.1, on the reverse strand, counting down.
GTAAGAAGTGGATCTCTGCATTTCTTGCTTGGGACTGGAGCTCTGCGATCCTCGTGGCGCGCACACCTGTACAGCTTTCCCCCTTTCTTCCCCCTTCCGACTTTTTCAGCCCTTCCCAGAGAATCCTTTAGGACCTCCGTGGACAAGTCGAGTCAATTCAACTGTGGCCTGACACTGACTGTACTGGAAAGCCATGGATGACTTAAGACA
>NW_011495080.1:8273162-8274739 GCF_000754665.1 Bison bison bison | reverse complement strand
AAGACAGAATTTGTATACTGACTCTAATGGAGGTGACAGACATACAATCAAATAACTAGCGTACAAACCTGGGAAATGTGCCATGTTGAAAAAAAATAGAAAATACCTAGAACCCTCTATCCACGGAATTCTTACACCCAAAAGGGTGTAATTCCATTGCTCAGGACACTGACTCCAGAGTATTTGCACAAACACACTGAATTGTGTTTTTGTGTATGCCTTTCATACTGAATCAAACATCAATTCTACAACAATTCTGAATACACAAAAAAATATACAAATCTTGGAATCCGTACTAGGGAGAAAATTTTGAAACATTGCTATGTCTCCTTTGCAATAATAAATAACTGTTCGGTTCAGTTCACCTCAGTCGCTCAGTCGTCCGACTTTGCTACCCCATGAATCGCAGCACGCCAGGCCTCCCTGTCCATCACCAACTCCCGGAGTTCACTCAAATCCAGCCATCTCATCCTCTGTTGTCCCCTTCTCCTCCTCTGTCGTCCCCTTCTCCTCCTGCCCCCAATCCCTCCCAGCATCAGAGTCTTTTCCAGTGAGTCAGCTCTTCGCATGAAGTGTCCAAAGTATTGGAGTTTCAGCTTTAGCATCAGTCCTTCCAATGAACACCCAGGACTGATCTCCTTTAGAATGGACTGGCTGGATCTCCTTGCAGTCCAAGGGACTCTCAAGAGTCTTCTCCAACACCACAGTTCAAAACATCAATTCTTCAGTGCTCAGCTTTGTTTGTAGTCCAACTCTCACATCCATACATGACCACTGGAAAAACCATACCTTTGACTAGACGGACTTTTGTTGGCAAAGTGATATCTCTGCTTTTTAATACGCTGTCTAGGTTTGTCATAGCTTTCCTTCCAAAGAGTGAGCATCTTTTCATTTCATGGCTGTGATCACAATCTGGAGTATTTCTGGAGCCCAAGAAAATAATATCTGCCACTGTTTCCACTTTTCCCCCATCTATTTGCCATGAAGTAATGGGACCAGATGATATGAACCTAGTTTTTTGAATGTTAAGTTTTAAATAAGCTTTCTCACTATTTTCACCTTCATCAAAGGTCTCTTCAGTTCCTCTTCAGTTTCTGCCATTAGAGTAGTATCATCTGCATACCTGAGGTTGTTGATATTTCTCCCAGCAATCTTGATTCCAGCTTGTGATTCATAAAGGGTAGCAATTCACATGATACACTCCGCATAGATGTCAAATCAGCAGGGTAACAAAATACAGCCTTGACCTATTCCTTTTCCAATTTTGAACCAGTCTGTTGTTCCATGTCTGGTTCTGTTACTTCTTGTCCTGAATACAGGTTTCTCAGGAGGCAGGTAACTTGGTCTGGTATTCCCATTTCTTTAAGAATTTTCCATAGTTTGTTGTGGTCCACAGAGTCAAAGTCCTTAGCACAGTCTATGAAGCAGAAATAGATATTTTTCTAAAATTCTCTTGCTTTTTCTTTGATCCAGTGAATGTTGGCAATTTGATCTCTGGTTCCTCTAAGTTCAGTTCAGTTGCTCAGTTGTGTCCAACTCTTTGAAACCCCATGGACTGCAGCGTGCCAGGCCTCCCT
>NW_011495080.1:8270059-8273062 GCF_000754665.1 Bison bison bison | reverse complement strand
TGCATCCAAGTACTGCATTACAGACTCTTTTGTTGACCATGATGGCTACTCCATTTCTTCTGAGGGATTCCTGCCCACAGTAGTAGATATAATGGTCATCTGAGTTAAATTCACCCATTCCAGTAAATTTTAGTTCACTGATTCCTAGAATGTCGACGTTCACTCTTGCCATCTCCTGTTTGACCACTTCCAATTTACCTTGATTCATGGACCTGACATTCCAGGTTCCTATGCAATATTGCTCTTTACAGCATCGGACCTTGCTTCTATCACCAGTCACATCCACAACTGGGAGTTGTTTTGCTTTGGCTACATCCCTTCATTCTTTCTGAAGTTATTTCTCCACTGATCTCCAGTAGTATATTGGGCACCTACCGACCTAGGGAGTTCCTCTTTCAGTATCCTATCATTTTGCCTTTTCATACTGTTCATGGGGTTCTCAAGGCAAGAATACTGAAGTGGTTTGCCATTCCCTTCTCCAGTGAACCACATTCTGTCAGACCTCTCCACCATGACCTGCCCCTCTTGGGTGGCCGCACATGGCATGGCCTAGTTTCATTGAGTAAGATTTGATAAATTCTTAAAATGTGTGAAGCACTGTAGTTACAAGGTCTTATTTAATCCTTTTAACAGTAAATAGAAACTAAATCTCCATTTTAAAGAATAATAACTAGGTTATGTAATCTGCCAAACATTACAAATTTCTTGAATGAAAATCAGGATTTGATCCAAATCAATTTGGCTCCAGAACCTGTTAAAGAATACCATCTCTAACATCCTGTGTATTAGTTTGTTTCTGAATTGTTATTGTCAAGGGATTATAACTACTAGGGTTGCAATGAAAACAGGTACGGTACTCTATATAAAGGAAAGAAACTTGATATTTTGGTTACCTAATTCATCTATTCATTAAAAATTTAGTAAGACCATCTTGGTCTCTGCCCTCATGGAGTTTATAGTCTAAATGCAAAGAAATACAAGTTACTCATTACAGTTTAAAAGGTATATTAATATCCACAAGTAAAAGAATGATGTTTGACCTACCTTGCACCATATTTAAAAAAAAAATAAAAAATAAATGTAAGAGTTAAAATTATGAAACTGTTAGAAGAAAACAGGAGTATATCTTCATGAACTTGGATTAGACAGTGGTTTGTTAGATGTGGCACCAAAAGCCCAATTAACAAAAGGAAAAATAGATAAACTCTACTTCATCAAAACCAAAATTTTGTGTGTCTCAAAGAACAATATTAAAAGAATAAAATGACAACCCACAAAATGAGAAAATACTTGCAAATCAAATATCTGATAAGGGATGAGTTGTTGTTCAGTCCCTAAGTCCTGTCCAATTCTTTCTGATCTCATGGACTGCAGCATGCCTGGCTTCCCTGTCCTTCACTATCTCCGGGAGTTTGCTCAAACTCATGTCCATTGAGTCGGTGATGCCATCCAACCATCTCATCCTCTGTAACCCCATTCTCCTCTTGCCCTCAATCTTTCCCAGCATCAGGGTCTTTTCCAAAGAGTTGGTTGTTTGCATCAGGTGGCCAAAGTATTGAAGCTTCAGCTTCAGCATCAGTCCTTCCAATGAATATTCAGGACTGATTTCCTTTAGGATTGACCAGTTTGATCTCCTTGCTGTCCAAGGGACACTCAAGAGTCTTCTCTCACATCACAGTTCAAAAGCATCAATTCTTAGGTGCTCAGCCTTCTTTATGATCCAACTCTCACATCCATACATGACCACTGGAAAAACCATACCTTTGACTAGACGGACTTTTGTTGGCAAAGTGATATCTCTGCTTTTTAATACGCTGTCTAGGTTTGTCATAGCTTTCCTTCCAAAGAGTGAGCATCTTTTCATTTCATGGCTGCAGTCACCATCTGCAGTGATTTTGGAGCCCAAGAAAATAAAGTCTCTCACCACTTTCCATTATTTTCCCATGTATTTGCCATGAAGTGATGGAACCAGATGCCATGATCTTAGTTTTTTGAATGTTGAGTTTTAAGCCAGAAGAAACAGGCGTATGTCTTCATGATCTTTGACTAAACAATGGTTCCTTAGATATGGCACCAAAGCACAGTTAACAAAAGGAAAAATAGATAAATTGGACTTCATCAAATCTAAAAACTTGTGTCTCAAAGAACACTATTAAGAGGGTGAAATAATCACCCGCAAAATGAGAGAAAATACTCCACTCTGTTCTTTCACTTTCATCAAGAGGCTCTTTAGTTTCTCTTCGCTTTCTGCCATAAAGGTAGTGTCATCTGCATATCTGAGGTTATTGATATTTCTCCTGGCAATCTTGATTCCAGCATGTGCTTCATCCAATCCAGCATTTCACATGTTGTACTCTGCCTATAAGTTTAATAAGCACGGTGACAATATACAGCTTGATGTACTCCTTTCTCAATTTGGAACCACTGCATTGTTCCATGTCCAATTCTAACTGTTGCTTCTTGACCTGCATACAGATTTCTCAGGAGGCAGGTAAGGTGGTTAGGTATACAGGGGAAGGCTTTAGTGTAGTCAGTGAAGCTGAAGTAGATGTTTTTCTGGAACTCTCTTGCTTTTCCAGTGATCCAACGGATGTTGGCAATTTGATCTCTGGGTCCTCTGCCTTCTCTAAAACCAGCTTGAACATCTGGAAGTTCACGGTTCATGTATCACTGAAGCCTGGCTTAGAGAATTTTGAGGATTACTTTACTAGCGTGTGAGATGAGTGCAATTGTGCGGCAGTTTGAACATTCTTTGGCATTGTTCTTCTTTGGGATTGGAATAAAACTGACCTTTTCCAGTCCTATGGCCACTGCTGAGTTTTCCAAATTTGCTGGCATATTGAGTGCAGCACTTTCACAGCATCATCTTTTAGAATGAAATAATTCAACTGGAATTCCATCACCTCCACTAGCTTTGTTTGTAGTGATGCTTCTTAAGGCCCACTTGACTTCACATTCCAGGATGTCTGGCTCTAGGTGAGTGATCACACCACTGTGTTATCT
>NW_011495080.1:8268525-8269552 GCF_000754665.1 Bison bison bison | reverse complement strand
GATGATGCTGTGAAAGTGCTGCACTCAATATGCCAGCAAATTTGGAAAACTCAGCAGTGGCCATAGGACTGGAAAAGGTCAGTTTTATTCCAATCCCAAAGAAGAACAATGCCAAAGAATGTTCAAACTGCCATACAAATGTACTCATCTCACACCCTAGCAAAGTAGTGTTCAATATTCTCCAAGCTAGGCTTCAACAGTATGTGAACTGTGAACTGCCAGATGCTCAAGCTGGATTTAGAAAAGGCAGAGTTCAAATTTCCAACATCCTTTGGATCATAGAAAAAGCAAGAGAATTTCAGAAAAACATCTATTTCTGCCTTATTGATTACATCAAAGCCTTTGACTGTGTAGATCACAGCAAACTGTGGAAAATTCTTAAAGAGATGGGAATACCAGATTACCTTACCTGCCTCCTGAGTAATCTGTATGCAGGTCAAGAAGCAACAGTTAGAACTGGACATGGAACAATAGACTGGTTCCAAACTGGGGAAGGAGTATGTCAAGGTTGTATATTGTCACCCTGCTTATTTAACTTATATGCAGAGTATATCATGCGGAATGCTGGGTTGGATGAAGCACAAGCTGGAATCAAGATTGCCGGGAGAAATATCAATAACCTCAGATACACAAATGATACCATCGTTATGGCAGAAAGCAAAGAAGAACTAAAGAGCCTCTTGATGAAAGTGAAAGAGGAGAGTGAAAAAGCTGACTTAAGACTCAACATTCAAAACACTAAGATCATGGCATCTAGTCCCATCACTTCATGGCAAATAGATGGGGAAAAATGGAAACAGAAACTTTTTTTTTTTTTGGTTCCAAAATCACTGCACATGGTGACTGCAGCCGTGAAATTAAAAGACAATTGCTCCTTGGAAGAAAAGCTATGACAAACCTAGACAGCATATTAAAAAACAGAGACATTACTTTTCCAACAAAGGTCTTTCTAAAAGTCAAAACTATGGTTTTTCCAGTAGTCATGTATGGATGCAAGAGTTGGACTATAAAGAAAGCTGAGCACTGA
>NW_011495080.1:8265419-8268425 GCF_000754665.1 Bison bison bison | reverse complement strand
CTGTATTCTTGCCACTTCTTCTTAATATCTTCTACATCTGTTAGGTCCATACCATTTCTGTCCTTTATTGTGTCCATCTTTGCGTGAAATGTCCCCTTGGTATCTCTAATTTTCTTGAAGAGATCTCAAGTTTTTCCTGTTCTATTATTTTCCTCTATTTCTTTGCACTGATCACTGAGAAAGGCCTTCTTATCTCTTCTTGCTATTCTTTGGAACTCTGCACTCAGATGGGTATATCCTTCCTTTTCTCCTTTGCCTTTCACTTCTCTTTCTCAGCTATTTGTAAGGCCTCCTCAGGCAACCATTTTGCCTTTTTCTATTTCTTCTTCTTTGGGATGGTTTTGACCACTGCCTGCTGTACAGTGTTATGAACCTCTGCTCATGCTTCTTTAGGCACTCTATCTATTAGATCTAATCCCTTGAATATATTTGTCACTTCCATTGTATAATGGTAAAGGATTTGATTTAGGTCATACCTGAACAGACTAGTGGTTTTCCCTACTTTCTTCAATTTAAGTCTGAATTTTGCAATAAGGAGTTCATGATCTGAGCCACAATCAGCTCCTGGTCTTGTTTTTGCTGACTGTACAGAGCTTCTCCATCTTTGGCTGCAAAGAACATAATCAATCTGATTTCAGTATTGACCATCTGGTGATGTCCATGTGTAGAGTCTTCTCTTGTGTTGTTGGAAGAGTATGTTTGCTATGACCAGTGCATTCCCTTGGCAAAACTCTGTTAGCCTTTGCCCTGCTTCATTTTGTACCCCAAAGACAAATTTCCTGTTACTCCAGGTATCTCTTGACTTCCTACTTTTGCATTCCAGTCCCCTAAAATGAAAAGGACATCTTTTTTTGGTGTTAGTTATAGAAGATCTTGTAGGTCTTCATAGAACCATTCAGCTTCTTTGGCATTAGTGGTTGGGGGCAGAGACTTGGATTTCTGTGATAGTGAATGGTTTGCCTTGGTAACAGAGATCATTCTGTCATTTCTGAGATTGCACCCAAGTACTGCATTTTGGACTCTTTTTGTTGACTTTGAGGGCTACTCCATTTCTTCTAAAGGATTCTTACCCACAGTAGTAGATATAATGATCATCTGAACTATATTTGCCCGTTCCAGTCCATTTTAGTTCACTGATTCCTAAAATGTTGATGATGTTCACTCTTACCATCTTCTGTTTGACCATTTCCAATTTACCTTGATTCATAAAGCTAACATTCCATTTTCTATGCAATATTGTTCTTTACATCATCAGACTTTACTTCCATCACCAGTCACATCCACAACTGGGTGTTGTTTTTGCTTTGCCTTAGCCTCTTTATTCTTTCTGGAGCTATTTCTCCACTGATCTCCAGTAGCATACTGGGCACCTACTGACCTGGGGAGTTCCTCTTTCAGTATCCTATTTTTTGCCTTTTCATACTGTTCATGGGGTTCTCAAAGCAAGAACACTGCAGTGGGTTGCCATTCCCTTCTCCAGTGGACCACATTTTGTCAGACCTCTCCACCATGACTGGTCTGTCTTGGCCCTACATAGCATGGCTCATAGTTTCATTGAGTTAGACAAGGCTGTGATACAAGTAATCAGTTTGTTTGCTGCTGCTGCTGCTGCTAAGTCACTTCAGTCGTGTCCGACTCTGTGCGACCCCATAGATGGCAGCCCACCAGGCTCCCCCGTCCCTGATATTCTCCAGGCAAGAACACGGGAGTGGGTTGCCGTTTCCTTCTCCAATGCATGAAAGTGAAAAGTGAAAGGGAAGTCGCTTAGTTGTGTCCGACTCTTGGCGACCCCATGGACTGCAGCCCACCAGGTTCCTCCATCCATGGGATTTTCCAGGCAAGAGTGCTGGAGTGGGGTGCCATTGCCTTTTCCAAATCAGTTTGTTTAGTTTTCTGCAATTGTGGTTTCCATTCTGTTTGCCCTGTGATGGATAAGGAAAAGAGCCTTGTGGGAGCTTCCTGATGGGTGGGACTGGCTCTGAGGGAATCTGGGTCTTACTCTGATAGGTGGGGCCTGATCATTAAATCTTTAATCCAATTTTCTGTTGATGGGTGGGGCTGTGTTCCCTCCCTGTAGCTTGGCTTAAGGCCAAACTATGATGAGGTAATGCTGACTTCCTTAAAAACAAGGAGGTCAAAGGCTAACAGAGTTTTGCCAAGAGCACTGGTCATAGCAAATACCCTCTTCCAACAACACAAGAGGAGACTTTACACATGGATATCACCAGATGATCAATGCAGAAATCATATTGATTATATTCTTTGCAGTCAAAGGTGGAGAAGCTGTATACAGTCAGCAAAAACAAGACTGGGAGCTGACTGTGGCTCAGATCATGAACTTCTTATTGCCAAATTCAGACTTAAATTGAAGAAAGTAGGGAAAACCACTAGACCATTCAAGTATGACCTAAATTAAAATCCCTTAGGATTATACAGTGGAAGTGAAAAATAGATTCAAGGGATCAGATCTAATAGACAGAGTGCCTGAAGAACTATGGACAGAGGTTCATGACATTGTACAGGAGGAAGGGATCAAGACCATCCCCAAGAAAAAGAAATAGAAAAAGGCAAAATGGTTGCCTGAGGAGGCCTTACAAATAGCTGAGAAAGAGAAGTGAAAGGCAAAGGAGAAAAGGAAAGATATACCCATCTGAGTGCAGAGTTCCAAAGAATAGCAAGAAGAGATAAGAAGGCCTTTCTCAGTGATCAGTGCAAAGAAATAGAGGAAAATAATAGAACAGGAAAAACTTGAGATCTCTTCAAGAAAATTAGAGATACCAAGGGGACATTTCACGCAAAGATGGACACAATAAAGGACAGAAATGGTATGGACCTAACAGATGTAGAAGATATTAAGAAGAAGTGGCAAGAATACAGAGAAGAGGTATACAAAAAAGATCTTAATGACCCAGATAACCACAGTGGTGTGATCACTCACCTAGAGCCAGACATCCTGGAATGTGAAGTCAAGTGGGCCTTAAGAAGCATCACTACAAACAAAGCTAG
>NW_011495080.1:8254594-8265319 GCF_000754665.1 Bison bison bison | reverse complement strand
GTCCATCCTAAAAGAAATCAGTCCTGAATATTCATTGGAAGGACTGATGCTGAAGCTGAAACTCCAATACTTTGGCCACCTGATGTGAAGAACTGACTCATTGGAAAAGACCCTGATGCTGGGAAAGATTGAGGGCAGGAGGAGAAGGGGACAACAGAGGATGAGATGGTTGGATGGCATCACTGACTCTATGGACGCGAGTTTGAGTAAGCTCTGGGAGTTGGTGATGGACAGGGAGGCCTGGCACGCTGCAGTCCATGGGGTTGCAAAGAGTTGGACACGACTGAGTGACTGAACTGAGAGTCTGTTTCCCTAGTCCTGTTCTGTAATCAAATCCCACTGGCCTTCAAGGTCCAAGTCCCTGGGGGTTCTCATTCCCTTTGCCGGATCCCCAGGTTGGGAAATCTGTTGTGGGCCCTTAACCTTTTGCACAGTGCCAGAACTTCTTTGGTATAATTGTTCTCCACTTTGTGGGTTGTCTGCTCGATAGCTCTATAGTGGGGCTCCCACACTGCGCCTCCCAGATCTGCTGCAGCCAGAGCCCCTGTCCCCACGGCAGGCCACTGCTGACCTGTGACTTCTCAGGAGACACTCAAACACTCAAAGGCAGGTCTGGCTCAGTCTTTTGTGGGGTCCCTGGGTCCTGGTGCGCACAAGGTTTTATATTGTCCTGGTTCCTCTGCCTTTTCTAAATCCAGCTTGTACATCTGGAAGTTCTTAGTTCTTGTACTGTTGAAGCTTAGCTTGAAGGATTTTTAGCATAATCTTGCTAGCATGTGAAATGAGCTCAGTTGTACAGTAGTTTGAACATTCTTTGTCATTTTCTTTCTTTGGGATTGGAATAAAACTGACTTTTTTGGAGAAGGAAATGGCAACCCACTCCAGTATTCTTGCCTGGAGAATCCCATAGACAGAGGAGCCTGGCAGGCTACAGTCCATGGGGTCGCAAGAGTCGGACACGACTTAGTGCACTGTCTCACCCCAGAGATCCTGCCACATATACCACAAAAACCAAACATCCCCCAGTGACCTTGGCCCCACTGTTCCAATCACTCCCAGGTGGGAATTCAGGCACATGTCCACAGAGGTCACAGACAACACACATACAGTTCTGTTATGTCCCATATATTACCCTTTCATGTCCCAAGGAAGACGTTTTCTCTTAGAGATTTTCATTTAGTGTATCTTTTAAAAATCTTGTGTTAAACTTGCCTTCATCTTTTTCTTGGGTAAGGACAACCCAGAAATGGCCCTTTTGTGTCTGTGATGTTACCATTCACAACTTTCTGGATAGGCCTAGTACAATCTTGAGAACAGGGTTGCTGTATGCTGAATGTCAGACGGTAGCTCTTAGCTTTGCCTGTCTTAGGGAGTTATGCTGTGCATTTTTTATTGGTGTACCATGTTTGATTTGTCCCTAATACCTTTGAAGTTTTTCTGAGAAATGAATAATGCAACATGAACTTATTAAAATACATTTTAAGCCTTTAAAAAAAAAAAACTGACTTTTTCCAGTCCTGTGGCCATTGCTCAATTTTCCAAATTTGCTGGCATATTGAGTGCAGCACTTTCACAGCATCATCTTTTAGAATGAAATAGTTCAACTGGAATTCCATCACCTCCACTAGCTTTGTTTGTAGTGATGCTTCTTAAGGCCCACTTGACTTCCCACTCCAGGATGTCTGGCTCTAGGTGACTGACCACACCACCATGGTTATCCAAGTCATTAAGACCTTTTTGGTATAATTCTTCTGTGTATTCTGGCCACCTCTTCTTAACTTCTTCTGACAAAACATGGTTCACTAGAGAAGGGAATGGCAAGCCATTTCAGTATTCTTGCCTTGAGATCCCCATGAACAATACGAAAAGGCAAAAAGATATGACCCCCAGGTCAATAGGTGTTCAATATGCTTCTGGGGAAGAGATGAGAAATAACTCCAGAAATAATGAAGAAGCTGGGCCAGAGTGGACGCAGTGCTCAGTTGTTAATGTGTCTGGTGGTGAAAGTAAAGAATGCGGTAAAGAACAATACTGCACAGTAAATGGAATGTTAGGTCCCTGAATCAAGGTAAATTGGATGTGGTGAAGCAGGAGATGGCAAGATTGAATATCAACATCTTAGGAATCAGAGAACTAAAATGGATGGTAATGAGTGAATTTAATTCAGATGGCCATTGTATCTACTACTTTGGACAAGAATCCCTTAGAAGAAATGGAGTAGCCCTCAGAGTCAACAAAAGAGTCCAAAATGAAGTACTTGGGTGCAGTCTCAAAAACAATGGAATGATCTTGGTTCGTTTCTAAGGCAAATCACTTAACATCACAGCAATCCAAGTCTATGCCCCAACATCTAATGCCAATGAAACTGAAGTCCAATGGTTCTGTGAAGACCTATAAGATCTTCTAGAACAAACAAGGAGAAGGCAATGGCATGCCACTCCAGTACTTTTGCCTAGAAAATCCCATGGATGGAGGAGCCTGGTGGGCTACAGTCCATGGGGTCGCCACGAGTCGGTCTCGGCTGAGTGACTTCACTTTCACTTTTCACTTTCACGCAATGGAGAAGGAAATGGCAACCCACTCCATTGTTCTTGCCTGGAGAATCCCAGGGGCGGCAGAGCCTGGTGGGCTGCTGTCTATGGGGTCGCACAGAGTTGGACACGACTGAAGCGACTTAGCAGCAGCAGCAGCAGAACAAACAAACGGATAAAAAGAGATGTCGTTTTCATCATAGGGGATTGGAATGCAAAAGGAGGAAGTTAAGAGATACCTGGAGTAATAGGCAATTTTGGCCTTGGAGTACAAAATGAAGCAGAGCAAAAGCTAACAGTTTTACCAAGAGAACGCACTGGTCATAGCAAACACCCTCTTCCAACAATATAAGAGATGACTCTACACATGGACATCAGCAAATGATCAATACCAAAATCATATGGGTTATATTCTTTGCAGCCAAAGATGGAGAAACTTTCTACAGTTAGCAAAAACAAGACCAGGAGCTGACTGTGGTTCAGATCATTAGCTCCTTACTGCAAAATTCAGACTTAAATTGAAGAAAGTAGGGAAAACCACTAGACAATCAGGGATGACCTAAATCAAAATCCCTTAGAATTATACAGTAGAAGTGACAAATAGATTCAAGGGATTAGATCTGACAGAGTGCCTGAAGAACTTGGACAAAGGTTTGTAACATTGTACTGGAGGCAGTGATCAAAACCCTCCCCAAGAAAAAGAAATGTGAGAAGGCAAATAGTTGTCTGAGAGGCCTTACACATAGCTGAGAAAAGAAATGAAGGGAAAGGCAAAGGAGAAAGGGAAAGAGATACCCAATTGAATGCAGAGTTCCAGAGAATAGCAAGGAGAGATAAGAAAGCCTTCTTAAGTGAACAATGCAAAGAAATAGAGGAAACAAAAGAATGGGAAAGACTAGAGATCTCTTCAAGGGATTAGTCATTATCCAGAATATATAAAGAACAGTTCAACAATGAAATGACAAGGTTTGGTTACTTGAAAGACTAATCAGGTGATTAGAGGGTTGCAAGATTAAGATTAGGCTAGATTAAGTGCAATCAGTAACACTGATATCAATATAATGGTAATGAAACCCTGATCAAAACAGTGGACATCAAAGTTCAGTAGAGATTTCTGGTTGAGGAACACGTTTGTATGCCAGAAGGGTGACATATCCTGACTCCACCAAGACAGAACAGGTGTGTCTTCTTCCCACAACTTGCCCTATGTATAGCCTTTTAAGTAAAACTTCAGGTGTAAGTGTAGCACTTAACTGAGTTCTGTGATTTTTTTCAAGAAGAATTTCAAACCTATGGGGGTAGTGGGCGCCCTTGAATTTGTAACCAGTTGCTCAGTAGTGCAGGTGGCCTGGGGACTCCTGAAGTAAGGCTGACATCCAAAGTGAGGGTAGTGAGGCAGACTGAGCTTTTCAGCCTGTGGAGTCTGATACTACAGATGGTGTCAGAATTGACTTGCCCTTCACCCCACTGGGGTAGAAACAGGACAAGTAAGATGTTCACAAAGACTGTAATTTAGCATAAGTCCTCCCCCCAAAAATAGATTAATCAAATATATTAACAATTATTAAACACAGGGAGTAGGTAATTGTGGTCACTATACCATTGTCTCTACTTCTCTGAAATTTTGCAAATTAAAACAAATGTCATAACTGGAAAAATTATGTCCGTTTTATTTATTGACATGAAAAGATATCAAAATATTATTGAAAAAGAAACAGGTTATGACTCAGCATGTAAAAATACTCATTGACAGGAAATCATACCTAAGTTTCTATATAGGTAGAAAGGTATCTGGAGAAGGCAATGGCATCCCACTCCAGTCCTCTTGCATGGAGAATCTCATGGACGGAGGAGCCTGGTAGGCTGTAGTCCATGGGGTCGTGAAGAGTCGGACACGACTGAACGACTTCACTTTCACTTTTCATTTTCATGCACTGGAGAAGGAAATGGCAACCCACTCCCGTGTTCTTTCCTGGAGAATCCCAGGGACGGGGAAGCCTGGTGGACTGCTGTCTATGGGGTCACACAGAGTCGGACACGACTGAAGCAACTTAGCAGCAGCAGCAGCAGAGAGGTATCTGGAAGAATTTTCAACTGAATGTTAACACAGGTTAGTTGCAGTGATGGACTTTTGAGTGGTTTCTACTTTCTACTTTCTTTTTTGTGTTTATTTCTTCACAGCATTTATCACCACGTGACACATTCCATATTTTTATTATTTTTTGGCTTTTCCCTCTGTTAACACAGAAGCTCTCAGTAACGTCGTATCCCCAGTGCTTTCAGCATATGGCAGGAACACAATAAATATTTGCTAAATGCATTAATAATGTTTCTATGACTTGAATTTTTCTTTATCATGATTATTTACACTTTTAACAAATATATTTTCTCAAAATCAACATGGTTGTTTTTTTTTCCCAAACAGTGACACTGTAAACTTGAAGTCATAACCATCAGGAGCCACTGTCAACAGAATCTTGGTGGCTGTTGGCCCAAAGGCCGCACAGCACAGACCTCTTCTGGCCCAACTTCAACCCATAGGGCACATATCCTGTATCATATTCCTCCAGCTGCAGAACCCAAGACAGTCATAAACCCAGTATTAAACCTCTTTCCTTCCATTAAACCCACATCCGGGGCTCACGTGCTGAGGACAGCATTTGCCTTTGTGTGGCTCTCCAGCTCAGAATTTCCTCAGTCATGGGCAGTTTTGCCGCCAATTTACCTTGCAAAGCAAATGCAAACTGGTGAGAGGAATTGGGAGAGGAGGATGGGGAATAGAGATTGTAAATTTCTATGGAGCAGGAAGAACATGAATTGACTGTCCACAGTCAAAAGGAGCCTGGTTCAAAGAGCGATGTTCTGAATGGGGTGGCAAAACACTACACAGGTTGGAATTTTTCTGAACATTCACAAAGTGATACTCTCTTCAGGAAAAAAAAAAAAAAATACTGTACAGAGAACCCAAGGGCAATGGTAGAGAAAAAACATACACAGTTCAGTAAGTGTCCGCCCACCTGCCCCTCGTTCCTTCTTGTGCCCTGTCATGTCCGACTCTTTGTGGCCTCATGGACTATAGCCTACCAGACTCCACTGCCCGTGGAATTCTCCAGGCAGGAATACTGGAGTGGGTTGCCATTTCCTGCTCCAGGAGATCTTCCCAACCCAAGGACCAAACCCATGTCTCTTCTGCGCATCTCCTGCATTGGCTGGCAGATTCTTTACCACTAGTGCCACCTGAGCAGCACCCTCCTTCTCCTTAATCCCTCACAAAGTCTTCCTTCCCTGGTTAACTCTTCTCTTTGGAAGCCAGACATAGAGGAGGGGAAAAGTAGCCTTATCACAACAAGATTAATTTTTTTATGTTATATAATATCCACAGTTTATTGACTTTTAATCCAGCTTTACTTCAGTGTATTAAGCAATACACTGGTGCTCATATGATGTGAGTCAAACTGTCACCCAGTCAGGCTGATGGAAGATGACACTCCCCTCACAAATGCAGAAGGCTCCTGGAAAATGCCACAGACAGAGGAGTCTGGCGGGCCGTAGTCCATGGGGTCTCGAAGAGTCAGACACAACTTAAAGCCTGAGCATCCACACGCACACACACCAGCTGGCTACAGGGAGAAAAAAAAAAAATAACTCTTCCTTATATGGCATGGTGGAAGGAGGGCGATCCTAAACATTAGACCCCAGGTACCAGTCCCAGCAGCACCTTCTTCTAGCTTTGTGACTCTAAGTAAGTGTTAGTCGCTCAGTTGTGTCCGACTCTTTGCCACCCCACAAACTGTAGTCCACCAGGCTTCTTTATGGGATTCTCCAAGCAAGAATACTGGAGTGGGTTGCCATTCCCTTTTTCAGAGGATCTTTCTGACCCAGGGATTGAACCCAGGTCTCCCGCATTGCAAGCAGCTTCTTGATCATTTGAGCTACAGGGAAGTCCTATGTGACTCTGCGTATCAATAACTACTTTCCTAAGCTGGATTCCCCTGCCAAAAGGAACATGATTCTTACCCATCCAACTTACAAGGAGGCACAAGATCACATGAACGTGCCTTGGCTCATTGTAAACAACCCTAAGTGCTTCCTTGGTGGCTCAGACAATAAAGAATCCACCTACAATGCAGGATACCTGGTTTGGATATCTGGGTCAAGAAGATCCCTTGGAGACGGGAATGGCAACCCACTCCAGTATTTTTGCCATGGAAAATTCCAGGGGCAGAGGAGCCTGGTGGGCTACAGTCCATGGGCTCCCAGAAAGTTGGACATAACTTAGCGCCCACACAAAGCAGCTGTAAAGCAATTAGCATTTTACAAAGATATGGAGTCAAACTGTCACTTATGGTCTTATTGAGACACTTAGAAATCACAAGTTCTTACCCCCAAACCAAGTCTTTTCAAATATAGGAGGAATGGTGTATTAATGATCTCTCCAGGCAATCAACAAGCCAAAGACTTGGCTACTTCACCAGCCAAGCACCAATAAACACTGACACACTTTCTGGGGCCAAAATGCTTACCAGCTGGCTCTTGCTTCTGGAAGAAATTAGATATTTAGATCCGCTTTATGCCTCTTCCCCCCCCTGCCACTCTGCTTAGCAGGCACTGATCACATACCTGCTCTGGTTTTATGCTGCTGCAACCAGACTCCAGGGCCTATTTCCATGAACAAATCCAATGTCCTCAATATTGTCCCCCAGGCTTCTAGATCTCTCTACAACCTCAGACATCCCAACTTCCCTCCTCACCCAGCGCCCCAATACTTCACCTTCCAAAACTCATCTCTCTCTGATGTCACTTGATTTTCAATGGCGCCTATCAACCCAGTTGCACATTAAAATCACCTGGGGGTATTTTAAACAGCTCCAATGCCTGGCTATCTCCCTGCTGCTGCTAAGTTGCTTCAGTCATGTCCAACTCTGTGAGACCCCATAGACGGCAGCCCACCAGGCTCCCCCGTCCCTGGGATTCTCCAGGCAAGAACACTGGAGTGGGCTGCCATTTCCTTCTCCAATGCATAAAAGTGAAAGTGAAGTCGCTCAGTCGTGTCCGACTCTTCACGACCCCAGGGACGGCAGCCTACCAGGCCCCTCCATCCATGGGAATTTCCAGACAAGAGTATTGGAGTGGGCTGCCATTTCCTTCTCAAATGCATAAAAGTGAAAGTGAAGTCGCTCAGTCGTGTCCGACTCTGTCCAACCCCAGAGGTGGCAGCCCACCAGGCTCCCCCGTCCCTGGGATTCTCCAGGCAAGAACACTGGAGTGGGCTGCCATTTCCTTCTCCAATGCATAAAAGTGAAAGTGAAGTCGCTCAGTCGTGTCCGACTCTTCACGACCCCAGGGACGGCAGCCTACCAGGCTCCTCCATCCATGGGAATTTCCAGGCAAGAGTATTGGAGTGGGGTGCCATTGCCTTCTCCGGGGTACCTCCCTAGACGACTTAAATCAGAAGCCCTGGGGCTAGGTCCTGAAGTCACTCAGGCATGTCAGACTCTTTGTGATCCCATGGACTGTAGCCTACCAGGCTCCTCAGTCTGTGGAACTTTCCAGACAAGAGTACTGGAGTGGGTTGCCATTTCCTTCTCCAGGGGATCTTCCCAACCCAGGGATCGAACCCCGGTCTCCTGCACTGCAGGCAGACGCTTTACCGCCTGAGCCACCAGGGATTAGGTGGTTCTAATATGCACCTAGTTTGTTGGCCGTGTGTTCATTTAGTCACTGGAGAGTTTCTCAGCAGGAGAGCTACTGGCATTTGGGGCAGGACCATTTTTCCTCGTGCAAGTGTGATTCAAGCTTCACGAAGTATCACTAGCACACCCCAGTTCCAGTCGTGGTGACAACCAAAAACACACCATCTCCAAATGCCCCCACTTGAGAATCTCACCAGCTCCTTCTTTTCCTTTTGTACTTCTCCAGAGTGAAAGGCCCTCCCTTCCCACCCCACTGTTCAATTCTCACATGACCAATTGTTCTAGTTTGCTCAGGACCCAGGGGTTTCCCAAGACATTAGGCTCTCAGTGCTAAATCTAGGAAAGTCCCAGGCAAACCCTCAGTGGTTAATCACCACAGATTTCCTTCTCTTGGCTCCCATGAGAGATCTTCATTGTTTTGTCTGCTTCTCTCTCCTCTTTTCTGGGAACTGGCCCTTCCCAACCCCATTCCAGGGTTATACTAGGAACAACCTTGAGGAGCTTGCTGATATAAGCTGGGCCACCTGACTTCCTCCCCCAGAATTTTCAGTTGGAACTAGTCCAACTGGATGCTAGTCTCAGTTTGGCTAGTGCTTCTAAAGAGATTTAAATTTGGGAACTGGTGGCCATTTCCTACAGATTTTATTGTCTTGGTCTCCAAAATCACTGTGGACAGTGATTGCAGCCGTGATATTAAAAGATGCTTGCTCCTTAGAAGAAAAGTTATACAAAACTAGATAGCATATTAAAAAGAAAAGACATCACTTTGCCAGCAAAGGTCTGAATAGTCAAAGCTATGGTTTTCCAATAGTCATGTATGGATGGGAAAGTTGGACCAGAAAGAAGGCTGAGTGCCAGAGAATTGATGTGTTTGAATTGTGGTGCTGGAAGACTCTTGAGAGTCCCTAGAACTGCAAGGAGATTAAACCAGTCAACCCTAAAGAAAATCAACCCTGAATATTCATTGGAAGAACTTATGCTGAAGCTGAAGCTCCAATTCTTTGGCCACCTGATTCGAAGAGCCGACTCATTGGAAAAGACCCTGATCCCGGGAAAGATTGAAGGCAAAAGGAGAAGAGGGCAACAGAGGATGAGATGATTAGTTAGCATCCCCGATTCAATGGACTTGGATTTGAGCAAACTCTGGAAGACGTGAAGGACAGAGGAGCCTGGCATGCTGTAGTCCATGGGGTCACAAAGAGTAGAACACAATTTAGTGACTGAACACTAACAACACTTTCCTACAGTGAAGACTACTGTTAGGTGTCAGGGAGAATGTGCAAAACAGAAAATCTGTAGCAACAAAGGAAACACGTGCCCCAAAAGAAACACATGCAGAGGTGAGGAGGAAACTTCCTGGCTTCCCCATGGTGCCCAAGTAGTTCTCAAACTTGAGCCTGCATCAGCATCCCCTTAAAACACTGTTTTTTTGGGCCCCACCCCTAGAGTTTGTGATACAGTCGGTCTCCTCAGTGGTCCAAGGGTCTGCTTTTCCAAGGGTTTCCAGGTGGTGTTAATGCTTCAAATTAGGAATTTTGTGAGGACCCTTCCTCTGGGCCAGTTTCAGCATTGATCGATTTTTTTTTTGGCCAAGCTGAAGCACAGAGCCTTAACCACTGGATGGCCAGGGAATTCCCAAGTAATTCCCAAGTCTATATCTGATCAATTCCCCCACTTCTTTTTCTCAAACTTTGAGGGCTCAACAGGCTCAGCCCCACCCTAGTGGTACATGGGTTACATGAGTCTGTACTTTTTTTAAAAATCCTGGTTCCTGGGACTTGGGTGCTATCCCCAGATCTTCTAATTTAATTGGTCTGGCACGTGGCTCAAGTCTCTGGATTGATTGACTCATTATTTTTGGCTGAGCTGCTAGGCATGTGAGATCTTAGTTCCCCCACCAGGGATCAAACCTGTGCCCCCTGCAGTGGATGCATGAAGCCTTAACCACTGGACTGCCAGGGAAGTCCCAAGTCTGTATCTTTCTAATAAACTCCTCTTCTTTTTCTCAAATAGCTTTCAGTTCAGTTCAGTTCAGTCGCTCAGTCGTGTCTGACTCTTTGCAACCCCATGAATCGCAGCACGCCAGGCCTCCCTGTCCATCACCAACTCCTGGAGTTCACTCAGACTCAACGTCCATCGAGTCAGTGATGCCATCCAGCCATCTCATCCTCTGTCGTCCCCTTCTCCTCCTGCCCCCAATCCCTCCCAGCATCAGAGTCTTTTCCAATGAGTCAACTCTTCACATGAGGTGGCCAAAGTACTGGAGTTTCAGCTTTAGCATCATTCCTTCCAAAGAAATCCCAGGGCTGATCTCCTTTAGAATGGACTGGTTGGAGCTCCTTGCAGTCCAAGGGACTCTCAAGAGTCTTCTCCAACACCACAGTTCAAAACCATCAATTCTTTGGCGCTCAGCCTTCTTCACAGTCCAACTCTCACATCCATACGTGACCACAGGAAAAACCATAGCCTTGACTAGATGGACATTTGTTGGCAAAGCAATG
>NW_011495080.1:8253779-8254494 GCF_000754665.1 Bison bison bison | reverse complement strand
CCCATTAAGTGATGGGACCAGATGCCATGATCTTTGTTTTCTGAATGTTGAGCTTTAAGCCAACTTTTTCCCTCTCCTCTTTCACTTTCCTCAAGAGGCTTTTGAGTTCCTCTTCACTTTCTGCCATAAGGGTGGTGTCATCTGCATATCTGAGGTTACTGATATTTCTCCTGGCAATCTTGATTCCAGCTTGTGCTTCTTCCAGTCCAGCGTTTCTCATGATGTACTCTGCATATAAGTTAAACAAGCAGGGTGACAGTATACAGCCTTGATGTACTCCTTTTCCTATTTGGAACCAGTCTGTTGTTCCATGTCCAGTTCTTACTGTTGCTTCCTGACCTGTATACAGATTTCTCAAGAGGCAGGTCAGGTGGTCTGGTATTCCCATCTCTTTCAGAATTTTCCACAGTTTGTTGTGATCCACACAGTCAAAGGCTTTGGCATAGTCAATAAAGCAGAAATAGATGTTTTTCTGGAACTCTCTTACTTTTTCGATGATCCAGCAGATGTTGGAAATTTGATCTCTAGTTCCTCTGCCTTTTCTAAAACCAGCTTGAACATCTGGAAGTTCACGGTTCACATATTGCTGAAGCCTGGCTTGGAGAATTTTGAGCATTACTTTACTAGCATGTGAGATGAGTGCAATTGTGCCGTAGTTTGAGCATTCTTTGGCATTGCCTTTCTTTGGGATTGGAATGAAAACTGACCTTTTCCA
>NW_011495080.1:8247570-8253677 GCF_000754665.1 Bison bison bison | reverse complement strand
GGCATATTGAGTGTAGCACTTTCACAGCATCATCTTTCAGGATTTGAAATAGCTCAACTGGAATTCCATCACCTCCACTAACTTTGTTTGTAGTGATGCTTCCTAAGGCCCACTTGACTTCACATTCCAGGATGTCTGGTTCTAGGTCAGTGATCACATCATTGTGATTATCTGGGTCATGAAGATCTTTTTTGTACAGTTCTTCTGTGTATTGTTGCCACCTCTTCTTAATATCTTCTGCTTCTGTTAGGTCCATACCATTTCTGTCCTTTGTCGAGCCCATCTTTGCATGAAATGTTCCCTTAGTATCTCTAATTTTCTTGAAGAGATCTCTAGTCTTTCCCATTTTGTTGTTTTCCTCTTTCTTTGCATTGATCGCTGAGGAAGGCTTTCTTATCTCTTTTGCTATTCTTTGGAACTCTACATTCAGATGCTTATATCTTTCCTTTTCTCCTTTGCATTTCGCTTCTCTTCTTTTCACAGCTATTTGTAAGGCCTCCCCAGACAGCCATTTTGCTTTTTTGCATTTCTTCATAAATAGCTTTATGGAGATATAATTCATATATGGTACAATTCCCCCACTTAAAAGTTCCAATTCAATGATTTTTAATAGATTCACAGATACGATACGTACAACTGTCACCAATTTTAGAACAATTTTCATCACCTCAAAAGAATCCTCATCCCCTTTAGCTATCATTCCTCTCCCCAAGCCCTCTTCTCCCCACCCCAGCCCTCAGCAACCACTAACCTATGTTATCTATATGGAGATTTCCCTATTGTGCAGATTTCATGTGAATGGAATTATGTATTTATGTAGCCTTTTTTGACTGGTTTCTTTCACTTGGCCTGAGGTTTTCAAGATTTATCTGCACTATAGCATGGGTCAATAATACTTCATTCCCATTCAGAGCCTTTGCTCATTTTAAATTGGGTTATCTTTTTCTTTCTTTCTTTCTTTCTTCTTTTTTTATTTTTAGGGTTATCTTTTTTATTACTGAGTTATAACAGTTCTTTATATATACTGGATACAAGTCTGTCTTTTTAAAAAATCTTTTTATTTTGTGTTGGGGTATAGCCTGTTAAAAATGCTGTGATAGTTTCAGGTGAACAGCAAAGGGACTCAGCCGTCCATATACATGGATACAAGTCTCTTATCCCATATGATTTGCAAATATTTTCTTCCACTCTGTAGATCATCTTTCACTTTCTTGATAGTGCATGCTGAATATTTGCACCGCTCAAAACTCATATGTTGAAATCATAATGTTCAATGTGATGGTATTAGAATGTGGGGCCATTGGAAAATGCTCAGGTCAGGAGACTGCAGCCCTCGTGAATGGCATTATGCTCTTATAAAACAGACCCCCCCCCCCCCAGCTCCCTAGTCCCTTCTGCCATGTGAGATCCCAACAGGAAGTCTGCGACCCATAGAAGAGCCCTCTCCCAACCATGCTGGCACCCTGATCTCAGACTTTCAGCCTGCAAAACAGTGAGGATTTCTGTTTTTTTTTAATAAGCTGTTCAGTTTGTGATAGTTTGTTATAGCAGTTTGAATGGACTAAGCCAGTGTCCTTTGAAGCGCAAAACTTTTAAATTTTTATCAAAGTCCAATTTGTCTACTTGTTGCTTTTGCTCTTTATGTTTTTTGGTGTCATTTCTAGGAATCTTTTGCCAAATCCAAGGTCATAAAGATTTACCCCATGTTTTCTTCTAGGAATTTAATAGTTTTATATTTTACATCTTATAAAGGAAATCAGTCCTGAATATTCATTGGAGGGACTGATGCAGAAGCTGAAGCTCCAATACTTTGGCCACCTGATGTGAAGAACTGACTCATTAGAAAAGGCGCTGATGCTGGGAAAGATTGAAGGCAAGAGGAGAAGGGGACAACAGAGGATGAGATGGTTAGATTGTATCCCCAACTCAATGGACATGAGTTCGAGCAAGACTGGGAGTTGGTGATGGACAGGGAACCCTAGCATCCTGCAATCCATGGGGTCGAAAAGAGTCGAACATGGCTGAGCGACTGAACTGAACTATATAAGTTGGCCAGCCCCAATGATTGTTCTCTTGCTCCCTGTTCATCCCATGCTTGACCAGTCCCCGCCTCACCTACACCTTACTCAACTGAGTGACTTTCCCTCTTAATCACAGAGCCTAATCAGTAAATACTTATATTGTCACCCTGCTTATTTAACTTATATGCAGAGTACACCATGAGAAATGCTGGGCTGGATGAAGCATAAGCTGGAATCAAGATTGCTGGGAGAAATATAAAAAACCTCAGATATGCAGATGACATCACCCTTATGGCAGAAAGAGAAGAACTAAAGAGCCTTTTGATGAAAGTGAAAGAGGAGAGCAAAAAAGTTGGCTTAAAACTCAACATTCAGAAAACTATGATCATGGCATCCGGTTCCATCCCTTCATGGCAAATGGATGGAGAAACAATGGAAACAGTGACAGACTTTATTTTGGAGGGCTCCAAAATCACTGCAGATGGTGACTGCAGCCATGAAATTAAAAGACACTTGCTCCTTAGAAGAAAAGCTATGACCAACCTAGACAGCATATTAAAGAGCAGAGACATTACTTTGCCAACAAAGGACTGTCTAGTCAAAGCTATGGTTTTTCCCATAGTCATGTATAGACGTGAGAGCTGGACTATAAAGAAAGCTGAGCCCCGAAGAATTGATGCTTTTGAACTGTGGTGTTGGAGAAGACTCTTGAGAGTCCCTTGGACTGCAAGGAGATCCAGCCAGTCCATCCTAAAGGAAATCAGTCCTGCATATTCACTGGAGGGACTGATGCTGAAGCTGAAACTCCAACACCCGGAGTTTGGCCATCTAATGTGAAGAACTGACTCACTGGAAAAGCCCCTGATGCTTAGAAAGATTGAAGACAGGAGAAGAAGGGGATGACAGAGGATGAGATGATTGATTGGCATCACCAACTCTATGGACATGAGTTTGAGTAAGCTCTGGGAGTTGGTGATGGACAGGGAGGCCTGGCACGCTGCAGTCCATGGGGTCAGAAAGAGTTGGACACCACTGAGTAATTGAACTGAACTGAACTCCCCTTGGCCCCAGCTAGTGATCGTCCTAATCTTTAGATCAGAACTATCTCCACTATGATAGTTTCCTTGGCAATTGATGAGCCAAACTGATATCAATTCCCCCACAACTGGAAAACTCCCTCTTCCTGTGGTAGTGAAGACTACTCCCTTATCCTGCCTGCTATCTGCTGCCTGTGGTGGGGTGTCACTTGAGCTCCCTCATCCATTAAACTCCTGATGTCTCTGTCACCGATTCCTGGATCTTTTTTCTGATCTTGAAGTTGGGCAAGTACAGGCCTTGCAGGCCAGTGGGATGCAGCCCAACACATTTTGAGCTAATTTTTGTATGTCCTATGAGAACTTCATTCTTTTGCATGTGATTTTTTTTTTCACAATAAGAATGGAAGCCTTTACCATATGAGCCAACAATTTCATTTTTTGCCCCCCCCCCCCCGCAAAAAAAAAACTGAAAACAGGAACCTAAAAACTTATTTGTATACCCATGTTCTATTCTTAACAGCCAAGGGATGGAAGCAATCCAAATGTCCATTAACAGATAAATGGGTAAACAAATGTGGTATACACATACAGTGGAATATTATCCAGCCTTAAAGAGGAATTCTGACACATGCTACAACATGGATGAATTTTGAGGACACTGAGCTAAGTAAATTAAGCCAGTCACAAAAGATAAATACAGTGTGATTCCACTTATGGGAGTAACTAGGATAGTCAAATTCATAAAAACAAAGTAAAATGATGGTTGCCAGGAGCTGGGAAGAATGGGGAGTTGCTTAATGAATACAGAGTTTCAGTTTTGCAAGATGAAAAATTTCTGGAGATTGGTTGCACAATGATGTAAATATAGTTAATGGTACTGTTCTGTACCCTTAAAAATGGTTAGGATTTTATGTCATACATTTTTTTTTTTACCACAATAAAAATAATTTAGAAATGTTTAAAAGTTTTAGAAGAAGACCTCAGAATTTGGTCAAAGGAAGCCAATTAGTGTCGAGATTTAGCTAGAGCTAAGTACACGTCCTAGGTTTAATTTCTGAAAATGTTTTTATTACCTTTTAATTATCCTGTAGGGACCTCTCTGCTCAGAGAATCATCCTGGTCTCCAGGCCAACAGTAAACAGTAAGTGAGACAAAGGAACAGACCGCATGACTCTCAGTGTGTTTCTGTCATGCCATGGGAGCTCTTCCGGGTCATCACCTGCTGTGTTCCAGGATTTAGAGTGCATTCTAAAATACCACTCAGCACTGGTGATGGATTAAGCTTTACTAGGGAAAGAGAACTCTTTCGAGGCTGGGGCAACAAGCAAAGGGAAAGCAGAGAGGTGAGCTGGGGTAGCGTGCTCTGATGGATATAGAGTTCTACCTTGTTTTCACAGGGCTGATGGACTATGATGGAGTGAGTTAACAAATTTCTGACCAAAAAAGATGGCTGGAAAAACAGTTTTTGGAGTGTACCATTCCCTGCTGCTGCTGCTGCTGCTGCTTAGTCATTTCAGTTGTGTCCGATCCCATGGACTGTAGCCTGCCAGGCTCCTCTGTCCCTGGAATTCTCCAGGCGAGAATACTGGAGTGGGTTGCCATGCCCTTATCCAGGGCATCTTCCCGACCCAGGGATCAAAGCTGGGTCTCCTGCATCGCAGGCAGATTCTTTACCACTGAGCCACCAGGAAAGCCCATACTATTCCCTGACCCGGGTTCATATAACAACAAATGTTCAAAGGCTCAGAGCATATTTCAGTTCATTTTCAGTTCAGTGTGATAATCTTGTTCCTGTGCTACCATTTCACCTCCTTTTAGTAACAGATTCACCATGCCCTCAATGTTTACCACGGAGGGAAAAACACAACAAACAAAAATCACCAATCAGAATTTTTAACAAGAGAAGGGCCAGCAGCAATAGACTCTATCACAAAGAGAAAACAATGATGAAGCTATTTCCCAAACAGCCTGAAAGTTTTTTCTCTCCCAGAAATAGCAGCCTAAACAATTTTTGGCAAATCTCCAAGTTTGGCAAATCTCATTCCAAGAATAAATAATGGCAAAAAATTGCCTATGCTTGCATGCGTGAGTGCTCAGTCACATCAATTGTGTCCCACTCTTTGTGACCCCGTGGACAATAGCCCGCCAGGCTCCTCTGTCCTTGGAATTCTCCAAGCAAGGATACTAGAGAGGGTTGTCATGCCCTCCCAGGGGATCTTCCCAACCCAGGGATCAAACCTGGGTCTCCTGCATTGTAGGCAGATTCTTTACCACTGAGCCACCAGGGAAGCCCTACCTGTGTTTACCATGTGCCGAGAACTTATCTAAGAATCTTACATACGTTACCTCATTTAATCATCACACCAACCCTACAAGGTGAGCACTCATTTTATGCCCCTTTTATATCAGAGGAAACTAAGAAGAGGTGGCAAGAATACACAGAAGAACTGTACAAAAAATATCTTCATGACCCAGATAATCACGATGGTGTGACCACTCACCCAGAGCCAGACATCCTGGAATGTGAAGTCAAGTGGGCCTTAGGAAGCATCACTACAAACAAAGTTAGTGGAGGTGATGGAATTCCAGTTGAGCTATTTCAAATCCTGAAAGATGATGCTGTGAAAGTGCTGCACTCAATATGCCAGCAAATTTGGAAAACTCAGCAGTGGCCACAGGACTGGAAAAGGTCAGTTTTCATTCCAATCCCAAAGAAAGGCAATTCCAAAGAGTGCTCAAACTACCACGTAATTGCACTCATCTCACATGTTAGTAAAGTAATGCTCAAAATTCTCTAAGCTAGGCTTCAGCAATACATGAACCGTGAACTTCCAGATGTTCAAGCTGGTTTTAGAAAAGGCAGAAGAACTAGAGATCAAATTGCCAACATCTGCTGGATCATTGAAAAAGTAAGAGAGTTCCAGAAAAACACCTATTTCTGCTTTATTGACTATGCCAAAGCCTTTGACTGTGTGGATCACAATGAACTGTGGAAAATTCTGAAAGAGATGGAAATACCAGACCACCTGACCTGCCTCTTGAGAAACCT
>NW_011495080.1:8247118-8247416 GCF_000754665.1 Bison bison bison | reverse complement strand
CTCAACATTCAGAAAACAAAGATCATGGCATCTGGTCCCATCACTTCATGGCAAATGGATGGGGAAACATTGGAAACAGTGGCTGACTTTATTTTGGGGGGCTCCAAAATCACTGCATATGGTGACTGCAACCATGAAATTAAAAGACGCTTACTTCTTGAAGTGAAGTTATGACCAACCTAGAGAGCATATTAAAAAGCAGAGACATTACTTTGCCAACAAATGTCAGTCTAGTCAAGGCTATGGTTTTTCCAGTGGTCATGTATTGATGTGAGAGTTGGACTATAAAGAAAAAAAA
>NW_011495080.1:8219845-8246859 GCF_000754665.1 Bison bison bison | reverse complement strand
AGCTGACTCATTTGAAAAGACCCTGATGTTGGGAAAGATTGAGGGCAGGAGGAGAAGGGGATGACAGAGGATGAGATGGTTGGATGGCATCACTGACTCAATGGATCTGGGTTTGGGTGAACTCTGGGAGTTGGTGATGGACAGGGAGGCCTGGCGTGCTGTGGTTCATGGGGTCACAAAGAGTCGGACAGGACTGAGTGACTGAACTGAACTGAACTGAAGACATAAAGGGCTTCCCCCGTGGCTCAGTGGTAAAGAATCCACTTGCAATAGAGGAATTGCAGGAGACTCTCCTGGGTCTGGAAGATCCCCTGGAGGAGGACACAGCAACACACTCCAGTATTCTTGCCTGGAGAATCTCATTGGCAAAGGAGCCTGGCGGGCTGCAGTCCATAGGGTCGCAGAGTTGAACACAACCTAAGCAACTTAGTGCGCACAAGGTCCCGATAGGAAAACCAGGATTGGAACCCAAGCTGTCTGTCTCAGAGTGTGTGCTTTTAACTATCGCATTAAACAGAACTGAAACACTGGGCTGAATTCTGCAAGCGCCTCAAGTGTGCACTGTCCTAGGACCTGGGAAGAAGTAGGGAGAGAAGCACCAATAAACGTGGCAGGAGACAAGGTGTGTCCTGTGATAGAGTCAAGTGGGACAGGAGATGTTGGAGAACACAGTGAGGGTAGAAGAGCAAGATAAATGGGGAAGGGGTGTGGAGTCCAGTTGGGAGGGAGCTTTCAGGGTGAAGAAACAGTGACGTGACAAAATGAAGCAACAGAGAACTGTATAGTCCCTTGGATTCTTTTAAAATAGCTTTGAAAAGTTACTGAAAATCGCTTAGTTGTGTCAGACTCTTGGCGACCCCATGGACTATGCAGTCCATGGAATTCTCCAGGCCAGAATACTGGAGTGGGTAGCTGTCCCCTTCTCCAGAGAGATCTTCCCAACCCAGGGAATGAACCCAGGTCTCCTGTATTGCATGCAGATTCTTTACCATCTGAGCCACCAGGGAAGCCCAGTAAATTGTACATATTTAAAGCATATAATTTGATAAGTTTTGATTTACATATATACTCATGAAACCATCACCACAGTGAAGATAACAAAAATAAACATCATCCCCAAGTTTCGTTGTACCAAATTTGTAAACCCTCCCTTTCTGTACCTCACCCTAGACTCTCCCTGCTTTCTGTAACTATAGATTATTTCACATTTTCTAGAATTTTACATAGTCTACAGTATTTACTGTTTGGTCTAGTTTCTTTCCCTTTTCACTTGGTGCAATTATCTTGAAACTCATCTGAATTGTTGTGTATGTTAATCATTTATTCCTCTGATAAGGGACTATATCTACACTATGTAAAGAACTCTTAAAACTCAATAATAAAAGACAATCCAATTTTTTAAATGAGCAAAGGATCTAAATAGACATTTCTCCCAAGAAAATACACAAATGTATATAGAAGATGCTTAACATCATTAGTAATCAGGGAAATGCAAATCAAAACCACAATGAGATACCACTTCTCACTCACTAGGATGGCTATAGTTAAAGTCAGATAATAGGAAGTATAAGTGAGTATGCAGAGAAATTGTAACTCATATACATTGCTGGTGGGAATGTAAAATGCTTCCCTGGTGGCTCAGCTGGTAAAGAATCTGCCTGCAATGTGGGAGACCTGGGTTCGATCCCTGGGTTGGGAAGATCCTCTGGAGAAGGGAACAGCTACCCACTCCAGTATTCTGGCCTGGAGAATTCCATGGACTATTAGTCCATGGGGTCACAAAGAGTTGGACACAACTGAGCGAATCTAAAATGGTGCAACTACTTTGGAAAACAGTCTGGTGGTTCCTCAAAAAGTTAAACAGGGACTTAGGATTTGACCCAACAATTCCACTTCTACATTTATACCCCCCGCCAAAATGAAATATGTGCATATGTCTTTTACACAAATGTTCATGGCAGCATTATTCATAATGAAAGTGAAAGTCACACAGTTGTGTTTGACACTTTGTGATCCCGTGGACTATATCCTGCCCTGCTCTCCTGTCCATGGAATTCTCCAGGCAAGAGTATTGGAGTGGTTTGCCATTCCCTTCTCCAAGGGATCTTCCCAACCTGTTGATCGAACCCAGGTCTCCCATTGCAGGCAGATTCTTTACCAGCTGAGCCACTAGGGAAGCCTATTATTCATAATAGCCAGTATATGGAAACAACCCAAATGTCCACCATATGATGAATGGATTAATCAAATGTGATATATTCATACGATGAAATATTGTTCCGCCATAAAAGGAATAAAGTACTGGTACATGCTACAACATGGTTGAACCTGGACACATTATGCCAAGTGGAAGAAAGACACATACACACAAAAACAATATTACATGATTCCATCTCTTAACGAAATGTTCTGAATTGGCAAAGATATATATAGAGAAAGTAGATTAGTGATTGCCGGGACCTGCAGGCAAAAGTTGAGGGGAAATTGAAGGTGTACAGCTTTTCTTTGTGGGGTGATAAAATGTTCTCAAGTTGATCATGGTGATGGTGGCACAACTCTGTGAACAGAGTCAAAAAACTTTTGACTTTTATACATTAAATGGGTGAATTTTAAGGTATGTGAATTACCTCTCTCTCAAGCTGTTACCAATTTTTTTTTTTACTTTTTATTGATGATTAGTATTCCATTATATGAATATACTGAGGTTTTCTAATCAGTTTACCTGTTGATGGACTTCTGAGTTGTTTACAATTTTTCGCTCTTAAAAATAAAAGTGCTATGTACATTCACACGCTTTGTGTGGACACATACTTTCTTTCCCCCTAGGTTAATGGATAGGAGTGAAATGGCTAGATCGTATGGTAGGTGTGCCTAACTTTTTAAGAGACGACCAAACTGTTTTCTAAAGTGATTGTACCATTTTGTACTCCCATTAACAATTTATGAGAGTTCCGGTTCCTCCACAGCCTTGTCAACTCTTGGTATGATCAGCCTTTTTAATTGGGCATTCTAATAAGTATATAGCAATATCTCTTTGTATTTTTTCTCTTTCTGATTTCAATTTGCATTTCTTTAATGACTAATGATGTTTAGCATCTTTTCATGTGCTTATTTGTCATCTTTATATCTTCTTGAAAATATCTGTTCAAAATTTTTTGCCCACTGAAAAAAATTGAGTTGTCTATTCTTATTATTGAATTTTCAAAGCTCTTTATATTTCAGACATTAATCCTTCATCAGATATGTGTTTTGGAAATATTTTCTCCCAGTCTGCAGCTTATCTTTTCATTTTTCTCACAGTGTCTTTTCAAGAACAGAAGTTTTAAATTTTGATGAAATCCAATTTATCAAAATTTTATTGATTGTGTTTTTAGTGTCTTATTTACAAAATACTTGTCTAATGAAAGGTCACAAAGATTTTCTCCTATGTTTTCTACTAGTAGCTTTGTAGTTTTAGATTTTACATTTAGGTCTATGATGTATTTTGACTTAATTTTTGGTATGAGGTATAGATGAAAATTTATTGTCCAGTCTCATTCATTGAAACAACATCATTTCTCCATTAAATTGTGTCTTTGGATATTTTTCAAAAATCAGTTCCACATATACACAACACATCTACATATAATTTTATAAGAAGTCTTAAAATTCAGTAGTCCTCCAACTCTATTCTCTTTCAAAGTCATTTTGGCTATTCTAGGTCTTTTGTATTTCCATAAGAATTTTAAACAGCTTGTCAATTTCTACAATTGCTTTTTCTGTAGAGCGGAGACAGAATATGGCATATTAATGAAAAACCCAGGGCTCTGCAGTCAGTCTGCATAGGTTCAAGACCCAGACTTACCTCTTCTTAGCTGCTTGACTTTGGGCATGCTACCCAACTTCTTTGCAACTCCACTTCTCATTCATAAAGCTGAAGTAAGAATATTAACAATCTCATGGGATTGTGATGGGGCTTAAATGAAACACTGCAAATATTGCAGGGATGGAAAATACAGGCAGACAATGAGCAGATCATGTATCTGACCCACAGCAATCTCTCCAGGAAGCCAAACCACAGCCTCTGCAAGAACTGACCCAGAACAGTCAGGATTTGGTCAAGTCATGACTGCAAACGTCTCTCATATTTGCCCTGGCTTCAACTCAGGACCAATCAGAGAAAGCCACATTTGCTCTCCAAACCAATCACATAAGATACCCCATTGTTAGCCCACCTCCAGCCTTCCTAAGCCAACAACCTCCTCTCAGGGTTTCCCTGAAGCCTTCCCCATTCTGACTACACATTTTTTCCACTCCCCTGCCTGCCTTTGACTCTGCCAAATGCACCTGATGGTGGTTGACGCCCTGGCTATAGCAAAGCTCTGAGTAAATAGCTTCTTCTGCTTCTCATTTGGGTGATGGTCGGGAAGATCCCCTGGAGAAGAAAATGGCAACCCACTCCAGTGTTCTTGCCTGGAGAATCCCATGGACAGAGGAGCCTGGTGGGCTACAGTCCATGGGGTCACAAAGAGTCGGACACGACTGAGCAACTTCACTTCACTTCTTCACTTCATTTATTTTTACAGTGCTTAACATTGTGTTCACAGAGCTTAATCAGTGCCCACTAAATTTCATATAAGCAGCAGAATTGTTTTGTCAAATGAAGTTTTACACAGAATCCAAATATATATAAAACAGGAAAAAAAAAAGTTTATTTTATTTAAGCCAGTCAGTAACAGTGGGACTTTGTGGTGATTAAATGGGGATAAAGGATGACAATTGCTGACGTGGTATTTAAACACACACACACACAAACACCCTGATTCACACTCTTAGTTAGTTAGTGCTAGTTGCTCAGTCGTGCCCAACTGTTTGCGACCCCATGGACTGTAGCCCTCCAGGCTCCTCTGTCCATGGGGTTCTCCAGGCAAGAATACTGGAGTGGGTTGCCATTCCTTTCTCCAGGAGATCTTTCTGACCCAGGGTCTCGCGCATTGCAGGCAGATTCTGTATTGTCTGAGCTACCAGGGAAGCCCCCAGTTCTCACTAAAAGAAGTTGCAAATGATAACAGGTTTTTTTTTTTTTTTTTACTTTTAAGCAGGTCACTTTACAATCAAACATTTGTAGAACTCCCACAGCACTTCAAAACTCTAGGGCTCTCAGAAAAATGAAGGCTACTAGTGTGAGCTCAGGGTTCAGGGTCTTAAATTACAAGGATGATGCAAACCAGCTGGGTAATCTTGGGCAAGTCAACTGAAGTTCGTCTGTTTTGTTTGCTGCTGCTGTTAAGTCACTTCAGTCGTGTCCGACTCTGTGCGACCCCATAGATGGCCTCCCACCAGGCTCCTCCGTCTCTGGGATTCTCCAGGCAAGAACACTGGAGTGGGTTGCCATTTCCTTCTGTTTTGTTTCTTTCACCGTAAATTGAGGAGGCTGAACTAAACAAGAACTCAGCATTCAGTGTCTACCATTATCTTCGTGTAGTGCAGGGGACTCTGTGTGTGTGCCTGTTTAAAAAAAATTCAGGTATCTGGCCCAACCAGTGGATCTAACTCAATAAATCTGGGGTAGGGTCCTGTCTACATTTTAAACAAGCACCTAACTGATGATGGTTATGCTAGTGATCCTTGTGCATAATTTGAGACACAAATGAATAAGTGATCTTTTAGGTTCCTTCTGGCTCTGCTTTGTGTGATTTATATGGAGTTGGAGGGGAGAAGTCACAGAGCTAGATCATGACGAAGGGGGAAAAGAGGGAAAGGGGAGGGGAAGATTGCTCAACAGTTAGGGAAAATGTTGATGGGAAGTCTTTTCAAAAAAACCTATCGTAACAATACTCTTCTTTTGAAAGTCCCCATGAAGCCGGTCCATAGAGACTTGGACTCTGCAAGGAGTTGCTGCAAAGACTGTCCTCCACTAAAATGCAGGAAAAAGCACTCCTGAACTTCCCAGCCCTGTGCCCTACGTTTGAATACACCAGAGAGTAATTACAACGTGAAAAAAATGCTTCTTTGCCCTCCAACTCCTCAGCTTCCTGATAGCTCGCTTGGGGCAGGGCGGGCCAAAGCAGGATTTGCCCATTTGGGTGCCTCAAAACCAGGTTAAATCCAGGCCATTTCGCCAGAGCTCAGAGCAAAAATCCTCTCCATTCTCCAGTTGAGACCCTAGCTCAGTGTAGCAACACCGCCCTCTTGCGGCGGAGAACGGGACTCCGCCTGTTGAGGAGAACAAATGTCAGGGGCGATACCGCCCGAGAAGGCCCAAAGTTCTCCTGGGTCAGAGGGAGCAGGTAAGAGAAGGAAGAAAATAAAGATATTACCGTTTTTCCTCATTGTCTCTTTCTACTTTACAATTCCTTTCTGCCTCCCCAAACCAGTCCTCCCACTAACTCTAGTATTATTTGCTCAGTCGTGTCTATTTGTGACCCCATGGACATGTGTGTCTGCCCTGCCAGCTTCCTCTGTCCATGGGATTCTCCAGGCAAGAATACTGGAGTGGGTTGCCACGCCCTCCTCCAGGGGATCTTCCTGACCCAGGGATTGAACCTGGGTCTCCTGAATTGCAGGCAGATTCTCCTTGCCCTCTATTAATAATTTATTTTCCTAATGCTTTGCAGTATACAAGGTGTTTTCACAAACATCTCATGTGGTCCATTCTCACTTCCTTTCACATCATCCGCCCACCTAATTCCAGAATGAGAAGGGAAAACTGAAAACTAACAACCTATGTAAACGCTCTTCTTGTATTTTGCGTAAGGGTGAACCTGACCTCCCCTTATTCTTGAATTGCCGGACCTTGTATCGGACTTTGGCCCCTCTAAGAGCCCACTGAGCGACTGAACTGAACTGAACTGAACTGAAGAGCCCATTAACTTTTTCCTGCTGTGTGGTCACAAACGGAGCCTTAAACATGCCAGGACTTTTCTCCACAAGGAGATAAAACAAATCATATGACCAAAGCAGCACAAGCCTAAGTACACAACTATTTTTTAATTTCAGCACTCTTTAAAATTAGTCAAATTAAAATGGATATAGAAAAATGCACAAATCATAAGTGTATGTGTGCTAAGTGGCTCAGTTATGTCCGACTCTTTTTGACCCATAGACTGTAGCCTGTCAGGCTCCTCTGTCCATGGAATTCTCCTGGCAAGAATACTGAAGCGGGTTGCCATTTCCTCCTCCAGGGGATCTTTCCAACCCAGGGATCAAACCTGCGTCTCCTGTGGCTTCTGTATTGGTAGGCGGATTCTTTACCTCTGAGCCACCTGGGAAGCCCTATATATAGGGAGTGGGAAATATATATATATATATATGTAGGAAAATGGCAACCCACTCCAGTATTCTTGCCTGGGAAATCCCATGGAGAGAGGAGCCTGGTAGGGTACCGTCCACGTGGTCACAAAGAGTTAGACATGACTGAGGGGACTTAACACACACACGCACATATAAACTTATAAGTATGTATGTATAACTGAATCACTTTGCCATTTACCAGAAATTAACACAACATTATAAATAAACTATACTGTAATTAAAAAAAAAAAAAAGAATGCTTCTGTGAACATTCTTCTACATAGCTTCCACATAGCTTTTGGGAAATAAAAGTCCACATTTCTGTTGGCTTTATAACTAAAAGTGGAGTTGCCTGGTCGTGGGATTGCTTTCATTGACACTGCCAAACAGATTTTCCAAGTGTTGTAGGTGCTAGTTTACATTCCCACCAGCAATGTTTGAGAGCTTCTGTTGCTTCGTGTTCTCGGCAACGTTGGTATGTTGCTTTTCATGTTAGTCATCCTAGTAGGGGGGTGATGGTATTGCCTTATAATTTAATTTACATTTCCCTGATGACTAATGAAGTTGAGCACCTTTTCACGAGCTTATCAGCCATTTGATTTGGCTATCTTCTTTGGTCAAGTGGCCTATTCAATGCTTTTAGGCAAACAATTTAAAGCCGAAATGTCCTTGTACTGACTGAGAAGAGCACTGTTCAATAGTATTTCATCCCCCCAAAGCATGTACTGTCCATGGGCTACACTGAAAGATGGTCCTTACCTTTGTGTGGTATTTACATAATGTCATTTGGTTAGTACAAGCTCTCTGAAGAGTAGAAGGTTGTGCTCGTTTTACAGAAGAGAATGTTGTGCTTGTTTTACAGAAGAGGAAGCAGTTTCTGGGAGACTGTGAATTGCTCAAAATAAGTGGTAGGATCAAGATCCTTGACCAAGGTTTTGCTGTTTCCTGGTCAAGTGCTCATTCTACTACAATAGTTTAATCTCCCCACCTGTTTTAACAAATACTTTGTATTACTGCCCCTTTTTACCATGATGAAATTAAATCTATGTATAATTTCAAATGATAATCAGTATGCTACTCCCGTGGTATAAAGGAGAAATAAATGAATAATGGTTTATAGTAAATAATTGCTATTAAAATAATTACAAATAAAAATAACAGTCTAATAATAGTATAATTGCAAATGAAATGCTTGAGTAAAACTATACTAGAACATGTAATGAAATAATAGATGCTTAAAGATTAGCTATAAATTCAAACAGCCACAAATAGGGATAAACACAAGTGGCTGTAGTGACAACTCTAATTCACGTGTTGCTGTCCCTGACATGATTTTCCATATGGGTGAACAACTTGAGACAAAATTCTGAACAAAACAAAGTACAATCAACCCTTAACTCACATAGTTGTCGTATTCCTGAGAAATTCACTGTATTTTTAAACCATGTAAAAAATATTTTTTGCTTCAGTGCAAAAGAGAGTTAGGTGTTAGACTCAGATAATTATGGACAGCCGGATGAATATTGATTCATTCAGAAGTTGGACAAGATGCAGGACACATCTTCATTCTGCAGGACTGTCACATTCATTGCAGGATAACGTAGCAGGCCTAGCCATTCCCTCTAAATGGCAGTTGTTGCTGCTGCTGCTGCTAAGTCGCTTCGGTCGTGTCCGACTCTGTGCAACCCCATAGACGGCAGCCCACCAGGCTCCCCCGTCCCTGGGATTCTCCAGGCAAGAACACTGGAGTGGGTTGCCATTTCCTTCTCCACTAAATGGCAGTAGAGTCACTCAATCATGGTGACAACACGAAACTCCTTGGAGTGGTACTGCTCCTACTGAGAACAGTACACCACATGTTCTGTACCGCACAGGCCCAGCCTGAAATATGGAATGTGACCCCAAAGCTGGGCTTTAGGCTGCTGAAGACCTGAGTTCAGCAGAGAGCCATTCATTCTGTAAGACCCTGAGCCAGTCACATAACATCTGTGAGCCTCTTACCTCCAGCAATGGGGCCGGCCTCTGCCTGCCACAGCAGTGACAGCAGTTGCTATGTCTCCTGTGAACTTGCGGCAGGCTATATGGAGACGGCCTCCATCCCTCACACCCCATCACTCAGCCCTCCAGTCCACCAACCACCTCGCTTTGCACAGTTAACCAGTTACACCCACTCCAATATTCTTGGGGCTTCCCTAGTGGCTCAGATGTTAAAGAATCTACCTGCAATGTGAGAGACCTGGGTTTGAACCCTGGGTCAGGAGGATCCCTTGAAGAAGGGAATGGTAACCCCCTCCAGTATTCTTGCCTGGAGAATTCCATGGACAGAGGAGCCTGGCGGGCTACAGCCCATGGGGTCGCAAAGAGTCGGACACGACTGAGTGACTTAATGCTTTCACTTTCTGCATGTAGTGCTTTTTTTGTTTTTGGCTATGCTCTGTGGCTTTTAGGATCTTAGGGCAGAGTCCTGACCACCAGGGAATTCCCATGCATGTAGTGCTTTTTAAAATTCATTTTGATATTTATTTATTTGGCTGCACTGGGTCTTAATTGTGGCAGCAAAGATCTTCAATTTTTGTTGCAGCATTTGGGATTTTTTTTTCCCTCTTTTTTAAGCTGTGGCATGAGAATTCTTACTTGCAGCACGTGGGTTCTAGTTTCTGATTAGAGATCGAACCTGGGCCCCCTGCATTGGGAGCATGGAGTCTTAGCCACTGGACCACCAGGGAAGTCCCCACATAGTGCCTTTGATCTTTCCAGTCCTGTTGATAAATACATTCAGCAGTAGATGGTATGGAAAATATTAGCATATCTTTCAAAAAGAAGTATCAAAATACAGGTCTCTTGCCTCAGTAGAAAATACTCCTCATAGCCTTAGCTATGAGAAAATACACTAGTTGACACTTTCTCAAGTCTAAATGAATTACCTCATCCTGGCCAAAATCTTGGTAAAAGTAACACCTTTCCACTGAGATTCCCAACTGCAGGCCTTGCTAACACATGCCTTTTTGAAATTGGTGATAATTGGCCTGCTTGAAAAATAGAAATCAAACTACTGAGGGATATCACAGTGGATTCAAAAGTATTACTGGAGCTTAAATTCAAAGCCACTGGGTACAGCATACAAACATAATGTAAATATATAAATTATACTGGCGTAGAGATTGTTTGGGCTTTTCTTGCAACTCAGTGGTAAACAACCCACATACCAATGCAGGAAACGTGGGTTCAGTCCCTGGGATGGGAAGACTCCTGGAGAAGGAAATGGCAACCTGCTCCAGTATTCCTGCTGGGAAATCTCATGGACAGAGGGACCTGGCAGGCTATAGTCCTTGGGGTCACAAAAGAGTCTGGTATGGCTTATCAATTAAACAACAACAACAATAGATTGTTTAAAAATTAACATAAGCTTATGCAAATATAAAATTAACACATCAAAGGTTTTATTGAACTTATGATTAATGAAAAAACCAATAGGATGTTAAAATTCAAATGAGAATTTAACACTCTAGACACTGTGTTTTTTACAGTTCTATGAACAGAATCATTTGCATAACTGTGGACAGGAAGTATTTGTATTTCTCTCAATTTTCTACAATTTAACTTCTACCTCTACAGTTCATAGAGTCGGTAAATGTTATGAAAACAAACGCAAACAACAACAAAAGCCAAACCTGGTATTAGTTTTCTCCTGTTGCTATAACAAATTACCAAAAACTTGGTAGCTTAAAACAACACAAATTGATTATCTTACAGTTTAGTTGGAGTATCTTACAGTTGGAGGGAAGAAGTCCAAAATGGTTTTCACTTGGTTAAAAGGTATCAGCAAAGCTGTGCTCTTTTGGAAGATTCTAGTGGGGAGTCCGTTTCTTTGCTTTCTTCACCTTCTAGAGGCCATCCCCACCCTTTGGCTCCTGGTCCCCTTCCTTTATCTTCAAGGCAGTAATGGTGGGTTGAGTCTTTTTCATCCTGCAGCACTCCGAGTTCTCAGACTACATTGTCACATCTTCTCTGACTCTCCTGTCTCCCTCTTTCACTATTTATTTATTTATTGGTTGTGCTGGGTCTTTGTTGCTGCACATGGGCTTTCTCTGTTTGTGGCGAGCAGGGGCCACTCTCTAGTTGCAGTGCTCAGGCTTCTGATTGCAGTGGTTTCTCTTGCTGCAGAGCATCAACTGTAGGGTAAGCAAGTGTCAGTAACTGGCGCGTGAGGTTAATTGTTCCATGGCATGTGGTATCTACCTGGACCAGGGATCAAACTTGTGTCCTCTGCATTGCAAGGCAGATTCTTAACCACTGTACCACCAGGGAAGCCCTCCCTCTTTCACTTTTAAAGACCCTGGGGATTATCCTAGGCCCCCCTGGATACTACAGGATCGTCTCCCCATCCCAAGATCCATCGAAGGTACAAACTCCTAGGACAGTCAAATGATCCCTGAAGAGTCCACAAGAGACCACACCCTGTGGTCCACTGAAAGGATGCCAGATAATCTCTTTTGCCCTTTCTCTAGTCGTGGAAAATCTTTCCTGATGATGCCAAGGCTCATAACCAAGGTGACTATGCAAAACACAAAATCAGGCAGCCCTGGATCACGTCCCTGAGCAGGGAAGCAGCCACCCCTTCGATCAGGCCGCAGTCACTGTCCTTGCCCAGTTGCTTTGTCTTGTTTCCCTTGGCCTCTGCTAGCACTTGAATTTTCGAATCCTGGTTATTGATCAGATTCCCTTTCCTCCACCCTGGAAGAATAGGAACAGAGCAGAAACATTTAGTCTACAAACTGGGAAAAAGTTAGATGGTGGCAAAAAGAGACAAGAGGCATATATTAATACGAAGCCGAACCTTAAACACTTTATGGTTTTGTGACAACAGGCCTTGTCCCAAGGCTGGGGCAGAGAGTGGGTGTGTTAAAGAGTGGAGTTGTCTCTCCTCACTGCCTTCCTCTTCCCACCCATTTGGCCCTTATGGAATAAGGTAGAGCCAAGGATTCTTCTGTCATTAAGTCCAAGGTGGCCTCATGCTATTCATTAAATGGTCACAGTGAAATAGGAAGTAACCAGCCATTCTTGATCAATCCAACAATTCTCAAATTACTCCTGCTCAAACTCCTGTTTAACACTGAATTTTCACATTGCCCAGTTAGTTACTCATCTCCTCTCTCCTAAGAAAATCCTCTTCAATAAATGACAGTCAACCAAGAGGGAATAAGAAACTGTCTGATGGAGGCCAGAAGGTCACTTCAGTCAAAGCCAAAGTAACTCATTCCTTCCCTGAGCAAAAGCCACCTGAGCCTTTCTTGAGTGCAAAGCCCCAGGTCAGGCTCTGCTGGGAGTACGAATAAGTCCTGTCTTCAAGGAATGTCCAATCTGGGAGAGGGAGAGGTAAAGTTGAAGTCACATGTCCAAAAGCAAAGAAGGAAAGGATTCCAGGCTAAGGGGACGGCCACAGGGTAAATACAATGATGTTGCCACGGAGGGTGCATTCTTGACTGGGAACTTCAAGTAGAAAGAAGTTCAACCTGTTTGCTCAAGCTCGGGAGGAATGGAAAAATGCCATGAGAGATGAGACTGAAACAGGGGAGGAGGATCAGGTGAATGCTTGTATGCCTTCAGTCATGGGTTGAGTCCTTCATTCAAGAATTTTATCTGTTACTTTCTGTGCACCTAATGTCAAGTCAAGTACTTCTAATGGCTTTACCTTCAGTAAGCCGCAGCCTTGGGAGGAGAAAGGCCTATGCAAATACTCTCAAAAAAGTGTTGTTGTTTTTGTTGTTTAGTCATGTCCAACTCTTTGCAACCCCATGGACTGTAACCTGCCAGGCTCCTCTGTCCATGGAATTCTCCAGGCAAGAATATTGGAGTAGGTTACCATTTCCTTCTCCAGGGGATCTTCCCCACCCAGGGATCGAACCTACATCTCCTGCATTGGCAGGCAGATTCTTTACCACCAAGCCACCTGGGAAATTCCCTCACAAGAGAGATACATGCAAAAAGAGGTGTACTTTAAGCACTGAGCAAGAGACACACAAACTCTGCCCACAGGAGTGAGAAGGAGAAGGAAGCCCATTCAGAAGGTTTTGCAAAGGTTGTATAATTATTAACATAATTCCTGGGTAGCAAGCAGGAGATGAGGAGCAATGGAGTGACAGCTCACAGACAGCTAGTAAGCAGCTCACAGTCTGCTTCATGCTCAGAGTTGCTCTAAAGGCACAAAAAGCACATTCAGTCTAATCAGGTCCTTAATGGCTCTGTTCCCACTGCACCAAGATAGTCCAAAGCCGGGTTTAAATCCCACACAAATTCACTTCTCTCCTGCTCCATTTACCTGCCTCCTGCATCACATTCCTTGAATGTTTCTCTCTGCCCTGTAGCTCTACAGTCTAGCTCAGGATTTTGACCTTGGATTCACAGTCTGGCTGCAGCTCTTTAAATTGCTGATTCCATGAAAAACCTTAGGGTCACATCAACTGGCTCTCTACTGGTTACTCAGTAGCTAACTTGCAAACTCTGAGATTACCGGTCAGTCAAGAAGAAAGAGCTCCCGGGCACATGGCATTCGGTCAGCTTGGCTAACTCAGCATTGCAAAGAAAGTTTTTCCTTCCAGAGGTGAATTCCAGCTTGCACAACCAGTGGAGCCCACAGCTGGGAGCCCATAAGCACCATTGCCATCCTCCCCCAGTGCTGGGCAAGTCCACAGTGTTTTCCCCCTCACCTTCCCAACTACACCGAAGACCACGCAGTTTCGTGGCATCCTGCTGCAGCTGCCTAATTTTTGACCCTCCAGGCCCCAAAGATAATCAGTGATTTCTGTTTTCCTGCCTTACTGAGAAGCTCTGAAGTGGCCTGTGCCCCTTGTGTGGCCAGAAAGACCCTGTACAGATTCTTCACAGGATCATTTAGAATAAAAAAGACCCTAGCAGGCACTGGCTGATGACCACTGCAGCCAATGAAAAGATTAGTGACCCTGTGTTTCATGGAACCTGTTTCTTGGCTCTGGATTTGCTCAATCACTAGATCGTGTCTGTCTCTTTGCGACCCCATTGACTGTAGCTCACCAGACTCTTCTGTCCATGGGATTCTCCAGGTAAGAATACTGGAGTGGGTTGCCATTTCCTTCTCCAGGGGACCTTCCCAGCCCTGGATTTCTTGTTGTTGCTTAGTCGCTCAGTTGTGTCGGACTCTTTGCGACCCCATGGACTTCAGCACGCCAGGCTTCCCTGTCCTTCACTATCTCCCAGAGTTTGCTCAAATTCATGTCCCTTGAGTCGATGATGCCATCCAACCATCTCATCCTCTGTTGCCCCATTCTCTTCCTGCCCTCAATCTTTCCCAGCATCAGGGTCTTTTCCACTGGTCTGAATTTGACCTGTGTGCAAATTTCCAGGAGGGGCTGAACATAATGATGCTATAAACCAGCTTGGATGCTGAAGGCAGTGGCCTTACAGGAATGGTGGTCCTGAAGGTAAGGCCCAGAAAGGCAAGCTGGCTAACCACCTACACCTGTTCACCAGTCTGGGCAAGCCTGGAATTTGGCTGGGGCCTGTCCAGAGCACAGAGCTCTGGGTGGATGACTGTAATTGTGTGCCTATGACCATAGAAACAGGTGTCATTGACACAAGTTTCTAAGTACTGAGTTGGGCTTCCCTGGTGGTTCAGACAGTAAAGAATCTGCCTGCGATGCAGGAGACCCGGGTTTAATCCCTGGGTGGGAAAGATTCCCTGGAAAAGGGAGTGGCTACCCATTCCAGTATTTTTGCCTGGAGAATTCCATGGACAAAGGAGTTTGGCGGGCTAGAGTGCACAGGGTCACAAAGAGTTGAATACAACTGAGTGACTCTCTCTCTCTCTCTCTCTCTCTCTCACACACACACACACAGGAATAGAGTCACCTTATCAAACAGGGCCAGTCCATAGGGTCCAAATTCCCTCACACCCAGACTTACCTGTTTTAACATGCTAGGGTCATGCCCTGAGACCTCAGGTGGCAGCCACTTAACTACCTGCTGCTTGTCAGCACTGCTTACAGGCTTTGTGGTCTATAATTTACATGTAATTTACATTTAATTTACAGTAACAAGACCAGGCTCCCAGTCCCCCCTCACTTCCTGCTCCCTGCTCTCATCTAACCCCTCCCAGACTGCTGGCCAAACACCTGAGGAGTAAATAACACCTCATGGGGACAGTGGCTGTCTGTCATCACCTTTATGCCCACTG
Source organism: Bison bison bison (assembly GCF_000754665.1). Taxonomy (NCBI): domain Eukaryota; kingdom Metazoa; phylum Chordata; class Mammalia; order Artiodactyla; family Bovidae; genus Bison; species Bison bison. The sequence continues at coordinate 8,231,378 of NW_011495080.1, read as the reverse complement.
CTACTGATATTTGTATACACTGACCAGCACAGGAAAAGCACTGTGTATGCTCTTTATGGGCTTCCCTGGTAGCTCAGAAAGTAAAGAATCTGCCTGCAATGCAGGAGACCCAGGTTTGATCCCTGGTTCGGGAAGATCCCCTGGAAAAGGGAATGGCTACCCACTCCAGTATTCTTGCCTGAAAAATCCCATGGACAGAGGAGTCTGGCAGGCTACATACAGTACATGGGGTTGCAGAGAGTTGGACGCAACCGAGTGACTAACAACGTAATAACAGGCTCTTTATAAAAACTATTTTCATTACTGTTACGCTATATAGTGATCCCTAAATAGACAGTTTTTCAATTCTGGGACCATCTTTCTTCTAATTGTCAGTCGAACATCCCTCGTGTTTTGCCACGACTTCAAATTCAGCACAATTAACAAATCCCCTCCAAATCAGGTGTTTCCTTCCAACCACTCTACTTCTGTTACCATTCTCTCAGTCTTTGGTATTAAAACCCTGAGTCCCCCCTCCAATCCTTCCCAACAATCACAGCTCACATTTTATCTGTTCCCTGATACCTCAGATTCTTTTTGAATGCTTCCCTAACCCAGCAGTTCTCGCCCTGGTTGTACATTAGAATTATTAGAGGAACAATTTTAAAATTACAGACATGGGCCTGGGGTGGCCTGGGGTCACCTCTCTCATGTGGTTGTGCAGATCATTCAGTGTAGCAGCGGGAGTGGGTGGTCGAGCCAGTTCATGTTCTGCCGCCTAAGCCAGCGGCGCTGGCGTGAAGTTACGTTTGATGAGAGGAAGGGGAGCCTTTGAGTCCACTCAAAGGCGCAATACAGACCGAGAAAGCCCTGGCCATCCTCTGAAATTCTGGCTCAGCAGACCTAGAGGTTTATATTTTAAATAGTTCCAGTGAAATAAAGACTTCATTCCTAAATAACTGCATCCACACTCTCTCTCTTTTTTGTGCTTTTATTGTCTTATATATTACATCTATGTATATTATAAACCCAGGAATACATTGCTATAATTATTACCTAAAGGGGCTTAGAGAAGGAGAGCAAGTATATACTACAGAGCTGTTATATTAACCTTCTGTTTCGCTCTTCTTGTTTCTCTTTATTTCTTCCTATGGATTTGAGTTTCTATCCGGGGTCATTTCCTCACTCCAATACAGCTCTGCTCCCACCTGCTTCCTTCATGCTGTTATTGTCAAATATGTTACACTTTTACATGTTCCAGCCCCAGCAATACAATCCTATATAAATAATTTTATGTCACTGCTTTTTAAAACAATATATAACTCAATACCATAAAATTCACCCTCTGATGACTATTAATGACTAGTGCTTGTTGGCCATTTCTGTATCTTCTGGGGTGAAATGTCTATTCAGATCCTTTGCCCATTGAGTTATTCCTCTTTTTATTATTGAGTTGTAGAATATTCTAGATACAAGTCTCATATCAAACACATGATCTACAAATATTTTCTCCCATCCTGTAGATTATCTTTCCACTTTCTTCATGGTGTTCTTTAAAGCACAAGAAGTTTTTAATTAAAAAAAGCTTGACATTTTGATGATTACAAGTTATCTACTTTTTTTCTTTCATTGCTTGTGCTTTGGTGTCATATGTAAGAAATGGTTTCTGTTTCAGTTTATGTCTTTCCTCTTGCATTTGGTTATGAGCTATAAAGGGAAATCGGGTCATGCCTTGGATATGTCAACTAGCGCTTTGCATAAAGTTTGGAGTTTTCCAATATTTCTTTGAATATTCTTTTCTATCTCTTTCTCCCCTCTTCCTGGTACTACAATTACGCATATGCTGGTATGCTTAATGGTGTCCCACACTTCTCCAAGGCTCTGTTCACTGTTATTCATCCTTGTTTCTCTTTGTTCTTATGATTGCATAATCTCTATTGATCTATCTTCGACTTCACTGATTCTTACTTCTGACAGATCAAATCTACTGTTGAGCCCCTCTAGTTAATTTTTCATTTTGGTTACTGTACTTTTTGACTCCAGAATTTCAATTTGAATCTTGTAGTTTTTATCCTTTTACTGATATTCTCTGTTTAATGAGACGTTGTCATCATAAATCCTCTAAATCTTTAGGTATGGTTTGCTTTAGTTCTTTGAACATATTTATAATGGCCTTAGGAAGCATCACTACGAACTAGACTAGTGGAGGTGATGGAATTCCAGCTGAGCTATGTTAAATCCTAAAAGATGATGCTATTAAAGTGCTGCACTCAGTATGTCAGCAAATTTGGAAAACTCAGCAGTGGTCACAGGACTAGAAAAATCAGTTTTCATTCCAATCCCAAAGAAGGGCAATGCCAAAGAATGTTCAAACTACCTCACAATTGCATTCATTTCACATGCTTGCAGGAGAAGGAAATGGCAACCCACTCCAGTATTCTTGTCTGCAGAATCCTGTGGACAGAGGAGCCTGGTGGGCTGCTGTGTATGGGGTCGCACAGAGACGGACATGACTGAAACGACTTAGCAGCAGCAGCACATGCTAGCAAAGTAATGCTCAAAATTCTCCAAGCCAGGCATCAACATTATGTTAACCAAGAATTTCCAAATGCTCAAATTGGATTTAGAAAAGGCAGAGGACCAGAGATCAAATTGCCAATATCTGTTGGATTATGGAAAAAGCAAGAGAATTTCATCTACTTCTGCCTCATTGACTATGCTAAAACCTTTGTGTGGCTCACAACAAACTGTGGAAATTCTTAAAGAGGTGGGAATACCAGACCACCTGACCTGTCTCCTGAGAAATCTGTATGCAGGTCAGGAAGCCACAGTTAGAACTGGGCATGGAACAATGGACTGGTTCCAATTTGGGAAAGGAGTACGTCAAGGCTGTATATTGCCATCCTGCTTATTTAACTTAAATGCAGAGTATATCATGTGAAATGTGAGTTGGATAAACACAGCTGAAACCAAGATTGCTGGGAGAAATATCAATAACCTCAGATAGGCAGATGACACCCATCCTTATGGCAGAAAGTAAAGAGGAATTAAAGAGCCTCTTGATGAAAGTGAACGAAGAGAGTGAAAAAGTTGGCTTAAAACGCCAACATTAAAAAAACTAAGATCATGGCATCTGGTCCTATCACTTCATGGCATGTAGATGGGAAAACTACGGAAACAGTGACAGCCTTTATTTTCTTGGGCTCCAAAATCACTGCAGATGGTCACTGAAGCCATAAAATTAAAAGAGGCTTGCTCCCTGAAAAAAAAGCTGTGACAAACCTAGACAGCATTTTAAAAGGCAGAGACATTACTTTGCCAACCAAGATCCGTATAGTCAAAGCTGTGGTTTCCCTGGTGGCTCAGACAGTAAAGAATCTGCCTGCAATGCAGGAGACCTGGGTTTGATCCCTGGGTTGGGAAGATCCCCTGGAGGAGGACATGGCAACCCACTCAAGTATTCTTGCCTGGAGGTTCCCCATGGACAGAGGAGCCTGGCAGGTTAGAGTCCATGGGGTCGAAAAGAGTCGGACATGACTGAGTGACTAAGCAGAGTACAGCACATGGTTTTTCTAGCAGTCATGTATGGATGTGAGAGCTGGACAATAAAGAAGGCTGAATGCTGAAAAATTGATGCTTTTGAAGTGAGATGTTAGAGAAGACTTGAGAGTCCCTTGGACTGCAAGGAGATCAAACCAGTCAATCTTCAAGGAAACCAATCCTGCATATTCATTAGAAGGATTGATGCTGAAGCTGAAGCTGAAGCTGCAATACTTTGGCCACGTAATGTGAAGAGCCTGCTCATTAGAAAAGACCCCAGTGCTGGGAAAGATTGAAGGCAGGAGGAGAAGGGAACAACAGAAGATGAGATGATTGGGTGGCATCACTTACTCAATGGACATTAGTTTGAGCAAGCTCCAGGAGATGATAAGGACATTGAAGCCTGGTGTGCTAAAGTCCATGGGGTCGTAAAGAGTCAGACACAACAAGTGACTGAACAGAAACAACAAATAGTGCTTTGGAGTCCTCGTCTGCTAAGTGCACCATCCAGGTCCTTCAGGGCAGTTTCCACTTTCTGATTTTTTCGCCTGTGGATGGGTCACACTTTTCTGTTTCTTTGTATGTCTCATAATTTTTTATTGAAAAGTGGACATTTTGGATAATAGATTGTAAGAACAATGGATGCTGATTTCCCATCCCAGAGAGTTGTAGCTCTTGTTGTTTGCTTCATCATCATTTGCTTGTTTAATGGCTTGACTGATGCATTGTTTAATGTTGCAAAGTTTACTACCCCTCTGATGTGCAGCCTCTGATGTTCCTGCTCAGTTTCCCCTTGTTTTTATCTTTTAGCCTGGCTAACTGAAGTCACCCTGGATTGGCCTCAGCTACTTACTGGCCGCAGGTTGCACTTGAAGCTCCTTAGCCAGTTATATGTTTACCCTTTATCATTGGATATGTGTTTGGCTTGGAGGCTACTGTCACATTAAGGGAGTTTACTTTTTTGCCCCATGTTTGTCCAGATATAGCTTAGGTATATCACTCTGATCAGATATCACTCTGATCACTCCTGATATGGTGCAGCCTTGGGCATGCCCACAGTCATCCCGACTGCCAGGTGTGAGTGTGATTTGACTTTTCTTAAAAAAATTATTTACACATTTATGGCTGCACTGGGTGTTCGTTGCTGCTCGAGGGCTTTCTCTAGTTGTGGTGAACTGGGACTGCTCTTCATTGCGGTGCACAGGCTACTCATTGAGGTGGCTTCTCTTGTTATGGAGCACCGGCTCTAGGCTCGGAGCCTCAGGGGTTGTGGCACACAGGCTTAGCCGTCCCAGAGGCATGTGGGATCTTCCCAGACCAGGGATTGAACCCGTGTCCTCTGCATGGGCGGGGAGATTCTTAACCACTGGACCACCAGGAAAGCCCTGATTTTATTTTTAAGACTACTTTCCCAGGCGCTGTCCCTGGTCAGAGCAGCTTATTGTTCTGTCAGTGTCTGGTCAGAAGTTGTATTTGCGCCCCTTGTGTCATAAGGAGCCCTGTGTTAACAGCCAGTGTGTGTCTTGGGGAAGTTTTCAAGTCTGCTCCATGCCCTGTCCCGAGTGTCCCTGAGTGGGAACAGCCAGGCATGTGTGCTCAGCCTGTCTGATCCCTAGAGTTAAACAGGCTTCCATGAGGGCGCCCCTTGGCTTCTTTCTCTTTCCCTGGTTCTCTATTAAATTTCTAGCCACAATGCTATTTTGCTTATATCGTGGAGCTACCAGCTCCTCTTAATTGTTCTACGTCAAGACTCTGTTGTTTTCCACAACACCATTAGGCAGAATTCTCCAGGCTCTGTTCCAACACCGTCTTAAGCAGACTTCTGAAGTTCTTTGTCCTCAAGGGTTGCCTTCCTCCTTGGCAGAACCCACAGCATCAGAGCTGGGGGTGGGGCCCCTTTTTTCCTGAAGCAACATCCTGCTTTTCCAGTGGGTGGGGGTAGGGGTGGAAGCTACTGATCTTTTCTGCCTGCTCCTTCTGGTGTAGAACCCCCACTCTACGATGGGATTGGGAGAGGGGCGTAAGACTGGGGGCCCCAGTATTCTCAGCCTGCCATGCCTATAACAGAGAACTAGGGGAGGGAAATTCTGACAGTCTACTTCTCACAGGGTGAAATTAGCCACAGACTGGGAGCTGGGATGAATCTTCTTGTTAAAAGGAGAGCTCTCTGGGAGAGTTTCTATAACAAAAAGCTGGAAAAGGAAGGCTAAGAGAATAATGGGTCATGGTTCAAATGCTGTAGACTCTCATCATTCTTCCTAAAATGTGGGTTTCTTGTACAGTAAGTCCCCTACATACGAAAAAGTTCCATTCCAAGAGCGTGTTCATAAGCCCAGTTTGTTCATAAGTCCAAAAAAGTTAGCCTAGGTACCCACTAACACAATTGGCTATAGAGTACTGTACTGTCATAGGTTTATAATACTTTTCATACAAATAATACATTAAAAAAACAAACACAAAAATAAAGAAAACATTTTTAATCAAACATACAGTTCCTTGAAAAGTACAGTAGTACAGTACAACAGCTGGCATACAGGGGCTGGCATCAAGTGAACAGGCAAGAAGAGCTGCTGACTGAAGGAGGGAGGGGAGGTGGGAGATGGTAGAGCTGAAGGATCGTCAGCAACAGGAGAGGGAGGGCAAGCTGCAATCTCACTCAACGCCTGAATGCACATTCACACCTTTGAAAGTTCGCAACTTAAGGGTTCAAATGAAGGGATTTAGTGTATATTTTTCTGTTTGCTCTATGCTCTTGGAGCAATTTTGAGTGATTTTTAATGATAGTGTGTGCTTTGTTTTACAGTTTTTACCAGTTAAGTTGTTGTTTTGCTGGGGAGAGGATCCGCCTAACTCCTTCCTCTGCCATCTAAAAATTTCACTCTCCATGTATTGTATTTAGAACAGTGTAGATGGTGATTGCAGCCATGAAATTAAAAGACGCTTACTCCTTGGAAGGAAAGTTATGACCAACCTAGATAGCATATTCAAAAGCAGAGACATTACTTTGCCAACAAAGGTTCGTCTAGTCAAGGCTGTAGTTTTTCCTGTGGTCATGTATGGATGTGAGAGTTGGACTGTGAAGAAGGCTGAGGACCGAAGAATTGATGCTTTTGAACTGTGGTGTTGGAGAAGACTCTTGAGAGTCTCATGGACTGCAAAGAGATCCAACCAGTCCATTCTGAAGGAGATCAGCCCTGGGATTTCTTTGGAAGGAATGATGCTAAAGCTGAAACTCCAGTACTTTGGCCACCTCATTCGAAGAGTTGACTCATTGGAAAAGACTCTGATGCTGGGAGGGATTAGGGGTAGGAGGAGAAGGGGACGACAGAGGATGAGATGGCTGGATAGCATCAGTGACTCGATGGACGTGAGTCTGGGTGAACTCCGGGAGTTGGTGATGGACAGGGAGGCCTGGTGTGCTGCGATTCATGGGGTCGCAAAGAGTCGGACACGACTGAGCGACTGAACTGAACTGAACTGCATCAGAGGAAGTGCTTGACAAATGGTAACTGAAATATTTTGTTTCTTGCCATTTATCCTTCAAGATACAGTGTTTTCCATCTTTAGTGAAGCCTTTCTTTGAGTGCAAAGCCTGTGACAGAAAGCCTGCCTCTGAACCCAGTGTGTGCATGTGTGCTAAGGGGCTTCAGTCGTGTCTGACCCTTTGTGACCCTGTGGACTGCAGCCTGTCCATGCTTCTCTGTCCATGGGATTCTCCAGGCAAGAACACTGGTGCGGGTTGCCATGCCCACCTCCAGGAGATCTTCCTGACTCAGGGATCGAATTTGTGTCTCTTGTGGCTCCTGCATTGCAGGCAGATTCTTTACCACTGAGCCACTGGGAAAGCCTCTGAACCCAGTAGCATTTATTATGTTCTGTTTTGCCCAATTACTTACCTTCTGTGGATGAGTGCTGCCTCCTTGGCTGGAGCGTGAGATGTTCTGCATTTTTATATTCCCGACACATCTGATGCTCCGTAAACATTTGTTAAGTGATATGAAACACAGAGTAGTATAAATTATAGAGGAACAGTTTGTACCTGACAACAATGTAAGTAATCCCATTGACACGTCCACTCAGTAGGCTATTTTTTTTAAATAATGGTTTTATTATAATTCTTACATCATATAATTCAACCATTTAAAGTGTCCAAGTTAATGGTTTTTAGTATATTCACAGACCATCAGCGCAGTTTTAGAACATTTTCATTACTCTCATTAGCAGGCATTCCCCATTTCCCTTCAATCTCCCACCCTTGGGCAAATCCACTCTCTCCACGGGTTCGCCTAGTCTAGACTCTTCATGCAAACAGAAGCACCGTATGTGACCCTTCTTTTCTGGCTTCTTTCACTCAGTGTAGTCAGGGTTCATCCAGTTTGTAGTGTTTCGGTACTTTGTTTCTTTTTATTCCTATAAGCAGTAGTTTGTACTACTTCACTGTATTGATATATCATATTTTGTTTATTCATTCATCAGCTGATGGACATTTGAGTTGTTTCTGTCTTTTAGCTATTATGAAGGTGCTGCTTGTGTGCATGTGCAAGTGTGTGGACATGTTCTCATTTTTCTTGGGTATATACTGAGGAATGGAATTGCTGGGTCATATGTAACTCCATGTTCAAACTTTTGGGGAACTGCCATATGGTTTTCCCAAGCAACTTGTACCACTTTTCCCACCAGCAGTATACCAGGCTTCTCATTATTGTCTTTTTGATACAGCCATCCTAGTGAGTGTGAACTGGTGTCTTGTGGTTTTGATTTGCATTGCCCTGTTGAGCATCTTTTCATGTGCTTATTGGCCATTTGTATGCCTCTTTTGGAAAAATGTCTATTCAAATCTTCTGCTCATTTTAAATTGAGTGGTTTGTCTTTTTTATTATTATTTGTGAGAGTTTTAAGTTAATCCTAGATACAAGTCCCTTATCACATATGTGATTTGCAAAAAATGTCTCTCTCATTCTGTGGATTATCTTTTCACTTTCTTGATGATGTCCTTTGAAACACAAAAGTTATTAATTTTAATAGTATCTAATTTACCTCTTTTTTCTTTTTGTTGCTTGCTGTTATTGTTTATCCTTAAAAATTGTGGACACAATTTAATATTTTTTCATATGTCTCTACTCAGGCAAGGGAAACAGAAGCAAAAATAAATAAACAGAATACAACAAACTAAAAAGTTTTTTCACAGTGAAGGAAACTATCAACAAATTAAAAGGCCAGCTACTGAATAGGAGAAGATATTTGCAAACAACATACCCAATAAGGGGTTAATATCCAAAACTGACAAAGAACTCATACAAATCCACATCAAAAAATTAAACCATCTGATTAAAAAAATGAGCAGATCTAAATAGACATTTTTTCAAAGAAGACCTACAGATAGCCAACAGGTACATGAAAAGATGCTTAACATTACTAAACAGAGAATGATTAATGCAAATCAAAACCACAATGAGGTATCACTTTATACCTGTCAGAATCACTGGTATCAAAAGACAACAAATAACACAGTGATGATGTGGAAAAAAAAGAACCCTTGTGCACTGTTGGTGGGAATGTAAATTGGTGCAACCATGACCGAAAACATTATGGCTATTCCTCAAAAAATCAAAAATAGAATTACCATTTAGTGCAATAAATCCAGCAATTGCACTTCTGGGTATTTATTCAAAGAAAATGAAAACACTAGTTATGAAAAGATATATGCACTTCTATGTCTGTTGAAGCACTATTTACAATAATCAAGTATGAAAGCAACTTAAGTGCCCATGAAAGGATAAAGAAGATTGTGTGTCTGTGTATACACATATATATTAATATATTCATATACACATTGGAATATTATTCAGCCATAAAAATGAATTAAATCATGCCCTTTACAAAAACATGGATTGACTTAGAGGATCTTAAATTAACTCAAATAAGTCAGAGAAAGACAAACCCTGTATGAGTTCACTCTTGTGTGGAATCTAATAAACAAAACAAACATAATAAAACAGAAACGAGGTTATAGATACAGAGAACAAAATGTGGTTGCTGGACTTCCCTGGTGGCCCAGTGGTTAAGAACCCACCTGCCAATGCAGGGGACATGAGTCCCACATGTTGCAGAGCAACTAAGCTCCTGCACCACAGCTGCTGAGCCTACACATCCTAGAGCCTGTGCTGTGCAACAAGAGAAGCCATTGCGATGAGAAGCCCATGCAATGCAAAGAAGAGTAGACCCCACGCACTGCAACTAGAGAAAAAGCTCGCACAGCAATGAAGACCTAGTACAACCAAAAATAAAATTAATAAATTAAAAGAAAAAGTGGTTGCCAGAGGGGAGGGAAGCGGTGGTAGAAAATAAATAGATGAGAGAGATTAAGAGGTACAAACTACAGGTGCAAAATAAATGAGTAGGAAATATTTATTTATTTTGTAAAAATAATTGGGTATGAAAATACTGTGTGTGGAATATAGTCATTAACTATGTAATATCTTTGTATGGTGACATATTGTAACTAGACTTATCATAGTGATCTTGTTGAAATGTATAGAAATATGGAATCACTATGTTATGTAAAAGAAAGTGAAATCACTCAGTTGTGTCCAACTCTTTGTGACCCCGTGGACTGTAACTTACCAGGCTCCTCCGTCCATGGGGTTCTCCAGACAAGAACACTGGAGTGGGTTGCCATTTCCTTCTCCAGGGGATCTTCCTGACCCAGAGATTGAACCCGGGTCTCCCGCCTTGCAGGCGTCAGACGCTTTAACTTCTGAGCCACCAGGGAAGCCCCATGTTATGTAATAGGAACTAACATAGTGTTACAGGTCAATTTTACTTCAAAGAAAAACTCATAGAAAAGAGATCAGATTTGTAGTTAACAGAGGTGGGGAGTGGAAGGGGAGGGGGGAACTGGATGAAGGCAGTCAAAAGGTACAGTCAGCTCGCTGTACAGTTGTGTCCAAGTCTTTGCAACCCCACGGACTGCAGCACGCCAAGCCTCCCTAACCATACCCAACTCCAGGAGTTTACTCAAACTCATGTCCATCAAGTTGGTGATGCCATCCAACCATCTCATCCTCTGTCATCCCCTTCTCCTCCCACCTTCGATCTTTCCCAGCATCAGGGTTTTTCCCAATGAGTCAGTTCTTCACTTTAGGGGGCCAAAGTATTGGAGTTTCAGCTTCAGCATCAGTCCTTCCAATGAATATTAAGGACTGATTTCCTTTAGGATGGACTAGTTGGATCTCCTTGCTGTCCAAGGGACTCTCAAGAATCTTCTCCAGCACCACAGTTCAAAAGCATCAATTCTTCGGCGCTCAGCTTTCTTTATAGACCAACTCTCACACCCATACATGACTACTGGAAAAACCATAGCTTTAACTAGATGGAACTTTGTTGGCAAAGTAATGTTTCTGCTTTTTAATATGCTGTCTAGGTTGGTTATAACTTTTCTTCCGAGGAGGAAGTGTATTTTAATTTCATGGCTGCAGTCACCATCTGCAGTGTTTTGAAGCCCCCCAAAATAAAGTCTGTCACTGTCTCCCCATCTATTTGCCATGAAGTGATGGGACCAGATGCCATGATCTTAGTTTTCTGAATGTTGAGTTTTAAGCCAACTTTTTCACTCTCCTCTTTCACTTTCATCAAGAGCCTCTTTAGTTCGTCTTCGCTTTCTGCCACGGGGTGATGTCATCTGCATACCTGAGGTTACTGATATTTTTCCCGGCAATCTTGATACCAGCTTGTGCTTCATCCAGCCCGGCATTTTGCATGATGTAGTCTGCATAAAAGTTAAATAAGCAGGGTGACAATATACAGCCTTGGCATACTCCTTTTCAAGTTCGGTACCAGTCTGTTGTTCCATGTCCAGTTCTAACTATTGCTTCCTGACCTGCATACAGATTTCTCAAGAGGCAGGTCAGCTGGTCTGGTATTCCCATCTCTTGAAGAATTTTCCAGTTTGTTGTGAGCCACACAGTCAAAGGCTTTGGCATAGTCAATAAAGCAGAAGTAGATGTTTTTCTGG
>NW_011495080.1:8173584-8219587 GCF_000754665.1 Bison bison bison | reverse complement strand
TCTGTCTTTTCTAAATCCAGCTTGAACATCTGGAAGTTCACAGTTCACGTACTGTTGAAGCCTGGCTTGGAGAATTTTCAGCATTCCTTTACTACGATGTGCTGCTGCTGCTGCTGCTGCTGCTAAATCACTTCAGTCGTGTCCGACTCTGTGCGACCCCATAGACGGCAGCCCACCAGGCTCCCCCATCCCTGGGATTCTCCAGGCAAGAACACTGGAGTGGGTTGCCATTGTGAGATGAGCGAAATTGTGTGGTAGTTTGAACATTCTTTGGCATTGCCTTTCTTTGGGATTGGAATGAAAATTCACCTTTTCCAGTCCTATGGCCGCTGCTGAGTTTTTCAAATTTGCTGGCATGTTGAGTGCAGCACTTTCACAGCATCATCTTTCAGGATTTGAAATAGCTCAACTGGAATTCCATCACCTCCACTGGCTTTGTTCGTAGTGATGCTTCCTAAGGCCCACTTGACTTCACATTCCAGGATGTCTGGCTCTAGGTCAGTGATCACACCACTGTGGTTATCTGGGTCATGAACTTTTTTGTACAGTTCTTCTGTGTATTCTTGCCACCTCTTCTTTATATCTTCTGCATCTGTTAGTTCTATACCATTTTTTGTCCTTTATTGAGCCCATCTTTGCATGAAATGTTCCCTTGGTATCTCTAATTTTCTTGAAGAGATCTCTAGTCTTTCCTATTCTATTGTTTTCCTCTATTTCTTTGCACTTTCTTACCTCTCCTTGCTATTCTTTGGAAATCTACATTCAAATGGGTATAACTTTCCTTTTCTCCTTTGCCTTTCACTTCTCTTCTTTTCACAGCTATTTGTAAGGCCTCCTCAGACAACCATTTTGCCTTTTTGCATTTCTTTTTCTTGGGGATGGTCTTGATCCCTGTCTCCTGTACAATGTCATGAACCTCCATCCATAGTTCATCAGGCACTCTGTCTATCAGATCTAATCCCTTGAATCTATTTGTCACTTCCACTGTATAATCATAAGGGATTTGATTTAAGTCATACGTAAATGGTCTAGTGGTTTTCCCTACTTTCTTTAATTTATGTCTGAGTTTGGCAATAAGGAGTTTACAATCTGAGCCACAGTCAGCTCCTGGTCTTGTTTTTGCTGGCTGTATAGTGCTTCTTCATCTTTGGCTGCAAAGAATATAATCAGTCTGATTTTGGTGTTGACCATCTGGTGATGTCCATGTGTAGAGTCTTCTCTTGTGTTGTTGGAAGAGGGTGTTTGCTATGACCAGTGCGTTCTTTTGGCAAAACTCTGTTAGCCTTGCCCTGCTTCATTCCGTACTCCAAGGTCAAATTTGTCTGTTCCTCCAGGTATTTCTTGACTTCCTACTTTTCCATTCCAGTCCCTTATAATGAAAAGGACATCTTTTTGGTGTGTTAGTTCTAGAAGGTCTTGTAGGTCTTCATAGAACTGTTCAACTTCAGCTTCTTCAGCATTACTGGTTGGGGCATAGACTTGGATTACTGTGATATTGAATGGTTTGCCCTGGAAACCAATAGAGATCATTCTGTAGTTTTTGAGATTGCATCCAAGTACTGCATTTTGGACTCTTTTGTTGACTACAATGGTTACTCCATTTCTTCTAAGGGATTCTTGCCCACAGTAGTAGTTATAAAATAAATAATGACCAGGAATGTAATGTACAATATGATATTAAATATAATTAACACTGCTGTTAATGTTAATTATAATGTTATATATGAAAATTGTTAACAGAGTAAATCCTAAGAGTTCTCATCACAAGGAAAACATATTTTTCCTGTTTCTTTAATCTTGTATTTATATGAGATGATGGGTGTTTATTAAACCTGCTTTGATCATCATTTCATGATTATGTAAGGCAAATTATTATGTTGTGCACCTTATACAGTGCTGTATGTCAGTTATATCTCAATGAAAATGGAAGAAAATTACAGACAGGAAGATTGTACAGAGAAAAACATGCTTAGGATGAATGTGCTAATTTTTTTTTACATAAGACATCTACCCAATTCAAATACATTTCAGCAGACAGGAAATTCATTGATCGTGAACTTTAAGAAAGGTCAAACAATTAAATTATAGAATGGCTAGGGTCATGGATCAACCTCAGAATGAGCTAGATCCAGAATTTCTAATAGCACCAGGGCTCTCTCTACAGCTCTTTTGTCATTTATTTTAGTAACATATCCAGATACACCATCCCTGGCAGCTCCCAAATTTTGCACTTGCTGTTCTAACACTAAGGAGGTGCTGCTCATATTTTAGGCATCCATACCCCAAACAGCATCAAATCTACCACTTGCCCAAGCTCTCACAACACATGCCAACCCAGCCATGCACCCTATATCAAAAGCTATTTCCTGAAAAGATGTATAAGAGTTGACAGTGGTCACTGGGGATAAAGCTAGAGGAGAGAGACTGTTACCTTTTATTTCACACTTTTATCATGTACTTCAATTACTTTTCTTTTCAGATTTAATATAAAACAATCCTCTAATGCTTAGAAGGGGAAAATATGTATAGGAGAAAAGATGGGAAAGAAAATCTCTAAATACCAGCATGTGATAGATGCGTTAAGAGGATGGAGTCATGTAGGAGTATTTCCTTTCTTTAGTTGTTTTTCCCAAGTCTTTTATAAAATGATTATACTATTTTATACCAAAGATGATCTTAAAAAAAAAATAGAACCACACAGGGAACTATATTCAATATCTTGTGATAAATCATAATGGAAAAGAATATGAAAAATAACATATATATGTATAACTTTGCTGTACAGAAGAAATTAACATAACATTGTAAGTCAACTATACTTCAATAAAATATAACATCAATACATAGTCACCTCCCAAATTAATCATTTCAGGGAAAAAAATCCAGATTTCTATATTTTATTTTTGCATGAAGCAAAGCTAACCCAGAGTCACTCTGCTCTTTCGGTGCTCGCGGTCATGACTGTTGCTGGCTAGTATGTGAGTCAGAGAACTGAAAGAAGAATCTTTTCCATAGTCTGTATTATCTCAAGACTGGTTCTGGGATAATAAACTAGGGGAAAGTGGTGAGGTTTTAGAAGCCTAGAGATGATGATAAAGCTTCTTTCATATAAAACAAGTGGGGTTTGGCTGTTCCAGTTTTATTGCTGGGCAAGGTCTGCATGGACCCACCCAGGTGCAAGAGTCCACTCAACCACAGACACGGCTGCAGAGATTGCCTTGGACTGCAGTTGGCTGATAGATTTCCTTCAGCCTCAGCCCTAGTCTTCCCTCTTTCTCCTTCTTTCCAGTCATATCTCTTTTTGTATGGACCCCATAAGTTTCCTTGCCACTAATCATTAGTAAGGCTAATCACTGATCTCTACATTGTAACCCAACAAATTTCTGTGGTGCTGCTCCTCTCCAGAGGGCTCACCATGGATTTTACTGCGTTGTCCATCAAATTGTCAGCAGGAAATGCAGAGGACAAGATGAGTGGACAGGAGAGGCCTGAAGTGACCACAGTTATAATCAGCGTGTTTAGGCATGGACCTCGCAGCTCCAAGCAGGATGAATCAGCAATTGGAAGAGTGCTGGCTCTTTCCCATTTCTTTAGCTCCTGGACTCACCATCCAGGCTGTGGAAGTAAGAAAGGACAGTGGACGGAGTGGTATTGGTTTTCCCTTGGATCTCTGTGCTAGTTTAGAATTCCAAACTTACAAGACACTTTTAGCTTTTAACCTTCCTTATATTTGTTTATTTGCTTTATTACTTCTCTTGGCCACCATATTTTATATGTCAGTGCAAACACCTTCATAGTTTGCCTGTGTTTGTGTATTAACACCAATATAGGCCAACAAAACTCAGAGCATCTGATCACTTAAGGTTGTCCCCTAGTTGGGTCTGATTCTTCTAAACCTTCCCCTCAAAGAATCAAGCTGACTTCCAAGTGGAGGGATCTGGCCATCTCCTGTCCACAGGGACATTCTCAGCCTTGTGGGGAGTGGGTGGGACAAGGAGAGTGGCAGAGGGTACTGGCCTAGAACCCAAACTCAAGAATCCACAAGCAACTGGGATAGACGGTTGCTCCTTTGTAATGAAGAACTGGAAGCTCTGGCAACTCAGCTGGTCTCCTGCGATTAATTCAAATTTGGTTTTACTTAATGGAATTATGATCCCTTTCTCTGGTCCTGTTTTAAGGTCAGGCCATGGTGTCCTGGGATTAGGGAAGGGGGAGAATCTGTAATAGGCGTAGGATTGGTGTGTGGAGGGGCACAGGGCAGACAAATCTGAGGGGTTCCCAGGGGATGCCAATGTTCCACATCCCAGTATTAAGTTGTACAGCCCATATAGAGCCAGGGGCATCTGAGGCTGGGCCAGGATTTAAGGAGAAAGACAAAAGATCCCAGAAACAACAGAATAACTTTGTGAAATACAGAGAGGCTGACAAATGCAATGTGGCAGATCTTGTTCTGGGTATTAAAATTGCAGGTCTGATTATGAATAGGATGATTCATAGGACAGATTCTGCTGTCTCTGGGCAAGTCCTGGTTGGCCAGGCTGCCCTCCAACAGCTCTGACCTCACAGGACCCAGCCTCCTTTCCGTAACTGGAGGGACCAAAATGGCCCTTCCTTAAGGACAAAAATCTTTCCCATCATAGGACTGATTTTGGACCCTGAAAACAAGTTTGTTCCTTTAATGGGAGTGTTTCTGCCAAATTGAATCCAATATTCCTGTTAAGACGCAAATACATATTTGGAGCAGTGACAAGGAGTGGTCAGTAATAAGCCTTAGCAGCTATCGGTACTTCAGCATACATTAGTTTAGGAACAAAGAAAAATACCCTGAGGACAAGTTACCGATCGGGATGGTTAGGGGGTTTTGCTGTGTTAGTGGTGGTATTAGTTGGTTGTTTTGTTTTATTGATGGGGAGGAGGCAACTTGAAGGAAGGCTCAGAGCCAAAACAGTGCTGATTAATGTAAGAGGCACTCTGATATATCATAGTCCTTGATCTCAAAGGAGACATCATTCAGGCACTAGGGAGATAAACCACTGATATTCTATTGTCTCAAAGTAGTCATTGGAAAAGGAAGGATGAGCCAGGATATATTGGAAAGTAGAGTCCTACAGATCCCTGTCCTGTTGCTTCATGGCAGATAGAAGGGGGAAAAGTGGAAGCGGTGACAGATTTTCTTTTCTCGGGCTCCAAAATCACTGCAGACAGTGACTGCAGACATGAAATTAAAAGATACCTGCTTCTTGGAAGGAAAACTATGACAAACACACTAGATAGCATATTAAAAAGCAGAGACAACACTTTGCCAACAAAGGTCCATATAGTCAAAGCTATGGTCTTTCCGATAGTCCTGTGCGGATGTGAGAGTTGGACCATAAAGAAGGCTGAGCACTGAAGAATTGATGCTTTTGAATTGTGGTGCTGGAATAGACTGTTGAGAGTCCCTTGGATAGCAAGAAGATCAAACCAGTCAATCCTAAAGGAAATCAACCCTGAATATTCATTGGAAGGACTGAGTCTGAAGCTCCAATACTTTGGCCACTTGGATGCAAAGAGCCAACTCTTTGGAAAAGATCCTCATGCTGAGAAAGATTGAGGGCAAGAGGAGAACGGGGCAACAGAGAATGAGATTGTTGGATGACATCACTGACTCAATGGACATGAGTTTGACCAAACTCTAAGAGATAGTGAAGGAACAGGGAAGCCTGGTGTGCTGCTGCTGCTGCTAAGTCACTTCAGTTGTGTCTGACTCTGTGCGACCCCATAGACGGCAGCCCACCAGGCTCCCGCGTCCCTGGGATTCTCCAGGCAAGAACACTGGAGTGGGTTGCCATTTCCTTCTCCAATGCATGAAAGTGAAAAGTGAAAGTGAAGTCGCTCAGTCGTGTCTGACTCTTAGCGACCCCGTGGACTGCAGCCCACCAGGCTCCTCTGTCCATGGGATTTTCCAGGCAAGAGTGCTGGAGTGGGGTGCCATTAGCAAAGAGTCGGACATGTCTTAGCGACTGAACAACAGTCTTACAGAAGGGGTCTGTGGAGGTGAGGGATCCATTTACCTCCCCACTGGGCAGAGTGTTTGCTGGAGGAAAGGAGGAAAGGGTTGTAGAGAGAATGTTGACTCCACAAGAAAAATTCTTGGGTTGGTCTGTGTTTGCTAAGTAGGGCCCACTACTCTGGCCTGCCAAGCCCTACACAGGCCATGCCTTCAGAAAAATGACAGGGTTCTACTTCCCTCTGTTCTAAGAACTATACTGACATTTGTGGCTCCACAGGCCACAGAGTTTTCTGATCAATCAGGAGGCCGGCACTTTGTGATAGGTGCTTATCCTTCATTTAGCCAAATAACCACCACCAACCAACCACTACCCTCAGAGGCTGTCCTGAGGGAGGCTCTTGAGTCTCTGAAGAATCAGCCCTACTAGCTCTATGCCATACTGTGCCACGAATCCTGGCACCCTGGATAGGGGCTCCCCTCTGCACACCCCAGAATAGCAGCTGGCCTTATTAAAATGTGCCAACTTGCTTATAAATCAGTCCCTTTAGGCTCTTCTATTCCCCAAGCCGTATACACTCAGAGCCTTCAGGAAGTATCAAGGCCAACCTCCCCAGGAAATCTCAATGACACCATTTTACAAGCAAGAAATGGAAGCCCAGAGAGATTAAGGGGCTTAAGTCACACACCTACTTAGCGCAGATATAGAGCTAGAACCCAGGTTTCAACTCCCACTCAGGGCTCTTTCCTCTAGAATCTAGCCTCTGCCCTCTTCTTATGTTTGACATAAGAGAAAAGGATTATCTGTGGATCTCAGGAAAGCTTCACTCTTGGATTGAATTCTGATTTTTCTCCTCTCAAGGCTCATTGAAAGCCACATACAAAATTTCTCTGCTGGATATGAGTTTTGCTTTTTTTTAATGGCCCTGAAAGAAAAAAATAGCAAATCTGGTTTCCTAATGAGATAATGAATGCACAAGTACTTTGAAAAAGGTACAGCACTTCAATGCCTTTCCAATGTAAGGTATTATTATGCTCTTGAAAGAAATACATAGCCCTCACTAGTGTGGGGGTGGGGTGGTGGGGGCCTGGTAGAAACAGTGAATCATAGACTGTTTTCTCCAGAAAGCTGACTCATTTCTCGGTTGTCCCAAACTCAGAGAGTCAAACATCTTGGGGTTATTTCCCACCTCAGTAAGGAATTGGTGGTGGGTTTTTTCCTGGGGTCCAGCAACTGCAGGAAAAGCTGCCCACAGTACAGGGGTGAGTCATCTGCCTCTCCACTGCCCAGGCCCGCTTTGGTTACTGCAGTTAAATCATTAGCTGTTAGCATAATCAGCCTTCGGGACCCACCTTTTAAACAGCCCTGCTGTGTGCTTCTCTCTGCTGGAGCTGCTGAAAGGAGGTCATCAGGCAATTGTGCAAAGTCAATGTCTAAGCTATAAAGACAAACATCCTAGACCTGGCTACATCATGGGGATCTTGCATATGGGATGGATTCCTAAGAAAAGGCGAATATTGATAATATCTGCGAAACACAACAGAGTGGAATATCGGGCCACTCAGTCCTTGTCTTAGTCGGTTCGGCTGCTATAACAAACTACCGCAGACTAGACAGCTTATAAACAACAGACATTTCTTTCTTACAGGGGAAACCAAGGTTAGGGAGCCTAACAGATTTGGCGTCCGACGAGAATCTGCTTCCAGGTTCGGAGAAGGCTGTCTTCTCTCTGTTTTCTCCGATGGCTGAAGCAAAGGGCTTAGCTCTCTGGCTAATGGTACCAGCCTCATTACCTAATCACCTCACCAAGACCCCATCTCCTATTACCATTGCACTAGGCACTGGGTTTCAACATATGAACTGGGATTGGGGGAAGGGGCACAAATATTCATTCTAAAGCAATTCTTTCTCAATTGCAAGCTATTGGAAATCCCTTTGAACCTGACTTAAGCAAAACCAACTAATTTATTGACTCACCTAACTGAAAAGACTAAGGAGAGGCCTAATTTCAGGCACGATTGGATATAGGAACTCAAACAGGGTTACCAGGGCTTAGTTTCACCCCATCTCTCAGTCCTGTCTCCCCTCGATGTTAACTTCAATCTGTGCATGGCCCTCAGTGGCAGCTGTTCACCTGTAGTGCTAGGGGTCCTAGCAAAAAAGAGAGGCAATCTCTTTCAGTCATATTCCTCTCCTTTACCACATTCATTCTGAACTTGAATCACTCCCATCCATGTGTTCTGATTGGCCAGAACAGAGTCATATGCTCAACTCCAGGTCCCAAGAGTAGATGTTCCCCTTAGATACTTAGCCTGAGACAGAAGGTAGGGTAATTTCCCAGAGGGAATCTAGAATACTGGTTCCAGCAGGGGGAATGGGTGCTGGGCTTGGAAAAATAATGGACAAGGATTTAGTTCTACTCACACAAGCGTTTGAAACATTTTCTCCCTTCAAATCAGCTATGATCAAATTTCAAATTCCAGGGATTCTGTCTGAGCTTGATCATACTTTGATTTCTGGATGGTTGAATAGAAAGAAGGTATACAGAATAAATGTTTTCCAAAATGTATGACGTCTATGGTATGAAGTGTAGATATTGGGCTGGGTGTCCCTCCCGGGAATATTTATTTGTTTTTAATAAATGAATAAACACCTTAATTTACAGCAGGATTAGATTATGATCAGATTAGAAAGCAGTTGGAATTTCAGGCAAGCTGGTAAGAGTGAGAAACAGAGGAAGGGAATCTATCAACTGACACAAAAATGAACAGTGCTCTATCCTTATACCACAGTGAGGCTGCTTCTGAAAGGAAATGTCTCTTTCCCCCAGTTTGCAGTCCACAGCTCAGTCCCAACTCCAGAATCACTACGTCCCCCTCAAGGTCACCCCTAGGTCAACCAGTTACCTCCATAGCCAGACCGTCTTCTACAGACAAAGGCCAGCTCCCTCTGATGTGCTGGTTAGGTTCTCCTGACCTCCCCCTGACCCAAATCCAGAGCTGCTGTTCTGACCTCTCACACCTACTCTAGCTCTAGGTTCAGATACCCTGCAGACAATATCTCCAAGGTCTCCAGGGCTCCAGATTCCAAACCTTATTTGTTTCTTGCTCACACAACCTGCAATCTTCAGCCCATCTTTTGAAAACCTCATAATCAGCCCTGGGGCTTCCCCAGTGGCTCAGTGGTAAAGAATCCGCCTGCAGTGCAGGAGATGCAGGAAACACCAGTTCGATCCCTGGGTCAGGAAGATCCCCTGGAGGAAGGAATGGCAACCCACTCCAGTATTCTTGCCTGGAGAATCCCATGGACAGAGGAGCCTGGCGGGCTACAGTCCATGGAATCTCACAGAGTCCAACACGACTGCAGTGACTTAGCACGCACACACATATACTCAGCCCCAAACTTCTTTCTTGCTATTCCTCAATACAATCTGTTCTGGTTTTTTAAGGTCTCCCTAGGTCTCTGGGTCTTCCTTACTCCTAAGGCACACACAGTCTCACCTCTTCACCTTGGACTGGAGGCTCGACCCTGCTGCCTTACTGAGTTCTGCGTTGTCGCTCCTCCATCCTCTGTGATCTGGAAGGATGACTGTCAGTGGAAGTTGAGTACACCTGGAATTTTTCCCTGGATTCTAACAGACCTCGGTGCTTTTGACTTCTTGAGAGAGCACAGGTGAGACTTCTCCTTTCATTGGCTGGTTTACAGTCCTGCTTCAGAAAGAACTCCAAAGTCTCCCAGGATCTTTTGACAATTCACATGTTCATTGGGATCATCTTTTTGTCATTGCTACAACATGTTGCTTCCCTCGTAGCTCAAATGGTAAAGAATCTGCTTGCAACACAGGAGACCCCGGTTTGATCCCTGGGTTGGGAAGATCCCCTGGAGGCAGGCATGGCAACCTACCCCAGTATTCTTTTTTTTCCACTTCAGTATTCCTGTCTAGAGAATTCCAAGGACAGACATGGGGTCACAAAGAGTTGGACACGACTGAGGGGCTAACACAACATGTTAGATTTTTAGATTCCCCTACAACATGTTCCTGACCTGTGAACCTTGCCTCTATCCCGTTATTGACATGCCTCTAACTCTTTGAATCATTCTTTGTTGACTACTCGTTGGCTGTTTTACTCCAGCAGTACAAATTCTCTCCTTCACTTTGTCTCTGTCTCTCTCTCCAAGGGCTAGAGAGGAAGTACAGTTTTTGAAGCTGGCTGAATATATACTTAGGAATGGTGGAGACTGTGGCTAACTGGAGAGGGTAAGCCCAAGCTAAAGGCATTCAAATTAAAAAAAAAAAATTTAAGACACTGTGGGACAAGGAAAACTCACCTATTTTCCAAAGAAGCTAATGTGCAAACCACTGTTTAGACTTGCCTGGAAGTTTTTCTGTTTTGCAGGACTATTCCTGAGCAGGGCATTTCCTTCTCATCTGGTGGAGTTAGAACATACTGTTTAAAACTCTCATGGGAAATGGCAGTTGTTGGAAATGGAGATTGAGGAGGGGGTTGATACAAATCTTAGAATATAATCTCTTTACCACTTTTCATTAGCATTACATTAGTAATCATGAGTGAGCTATATGAAGACTTCAGTACATCCTGGAAACAATACTACTTATTTAATATCGGCCTCCTTTCCCTTCCTTAGAATCAGACTCTGGATCTTACATGGACCCAGACAGTTCCAAGTCACTGCTTCTTCAGATACTTTTTCTGTAAGAGGCAGTAAGGTTCAATGGTTATGAGCATAGTTCCAGAGCGAGTCTAGGTGGGTTTAAACCCAGACTCTACAGTTTCCTGGCTGTGTCTGTGTCTATAACCTTGGACAAGTTAGGCAACTTCTTTTGGCTTCAGTTTCTTTATTTGTTAAATAAGGACAATAGCACCTATTTCATGTCATCATTGAAAGGACTAACTGAATTAATATTTGTAAAACATAAAGTATATGGAAAATCGAGAAACAGAAAAAATTTGTTTTTAAACATTGTATTAAATTTTCAAATAACATCATCAATATCTTTTTTCAACTCTGGGACAACCCCAATTTAAAGCAATAGGTTCAATTTTAGTCTATAAAAATACAATACACTAAAGCATGTCCAAAAATTCTAGAAATATAGGGAAAATTATATACAAAGTACCCTGGAGTGGGTTATCATGCCCTCCTCCAGGGGATCTTCCCAACCTAGGGATTGAACCCAGGTCTCCCGCATTGTAGGCAGATTCTTTATTATCTGAGCCACCAGAGAAGCCCATGTGTGTGTGTGTGTGTGCACGAATGTGTGTTTAACAGGCACGACTGTTATTGAGCGACCATTAGTGGTCCCTCTCAGCCATTGGTTGGCATCACAGTGGGCCCTTCTCCCCAAGAAAGCAACACTTAGTTAGTGATTGTTAGTGAGCAACTGATGGTGAGCAATTGTTAGCAGTACTGTTCAGCCATTGGTTGGCATCCTACTGGGCCCTTCCCCTTCCCCTTCTTCTATATAAAAGGACACTGAATTTGGACTGAGGGAATATTTTTTTTTTTTGAAACATTAGTTTGCCATCTTCTTGGTCTGTTAACTTTCTGATGAAAGTCATCATTCCTTGCTCCAACAACTTGTCTCCCAATTTATTGGCTTGTCATGAGACAAACAGAGCAAGCTTGGGCTTGGTAACATATACATGTATGAAAGAAACTTTTTTTTTACATTAATAAATGTATCCGTTGCTTCAGACTTAGAGATATTTCCCTGAAAAGATGACTTGAAAATTTTAAAAACTAAACATATTATTTGAAAAGCTAAATAACATACAATTTAAAAATCAATGTATCCTGTGTTTCCTAACTTTTCAGACATGCTGCACTTAGAACAGTGATTGGCACGTTCTAAGTTAAAAATGTCATTTTCTCTTGGTTAAGTCTCATTACTTTTGCCGGAAGGGTTCCCTCCTCATGCTGAACCATTCTGGTCCTACATCCCCACTTTGGAAACTCTTGACGTAGCATGCCTCCAGAGAGCTTGGCCTGCCTACACTATTCCTTGCTGTTCTTGGAGGGTGGAGTGATACGTATAGAAAGAATATTATACAAAAAGAGTAAGTGAGCAAGTGATACTAGAAACCACTAATTTTATAAATAACCGGGAAGCTTAAGTATAGCAGATGCTGACCACTTTTTTTCCCAATAACTTACTATATTTATTTTATACATAGGAAATACAGTCACACGATTCATAGTCAAAAGAATGTGCAGTGAAAACTCTCCCTTCCACCCCCGCCGTCCAGCTGTTTTCTTTCTTGTGTGTGGATGGGGGAGGGGAGATGGGGGCAGGTTGACGGGAGGAAGGGGAGGAGTAGTTTTGACTCACTCTTGTGTCTATTTCTGGAGATAGTTTATACACTCTCAGGTCCACAGGCCTTCATCCCAAATCCTTAGGGACAAATAGGTCCAGAATTCAAAACTTTTCAGATTTCAGACTGTAATAAGGTGTTTACAGCATTGATTCTGTTCCATTCCAGGGCGTCCCAGGTGACTCAGTGGTAAAGAATCCACCTGCCAATGCAGGAGATGCAAGAGACTTGGGTTCAGTTCCTGGGTCAGGAAGATCCCCTGGAGAAGGAAATGGCAACCCACTTCAGTATTCTTGCCTGAAAAATGCCATGAACAGAGGAGCCTGGTGGGCCACAGTCCATGGGTCACAAAAGGGTCAGACATGACTGAGCACAGCGCACAGTCCTGATTTTAGCACTAAATCTCATACCTTGGGAATCCCCTTGGCCTCAGGCAAAACTGACCACTTTTTAATTTTTAACCAAGTGTTTCTTTGCCTTTGCTGCTTCTTAGGATAAACTCAAGATTGCTTTAAGGTCACTTTTTCCCTTTTCTGTTGATTTTTAGATTTCACCTCTCTTTCAAATCACTAGGCAAAATGTTCTGACAAACATCAAGATCTACATCAAGGTGAACACTCGTAAACAATTTTAGCACTCACTAAGAATTAACCTCAAAATAGCTACCTAAGTAAAATTAGCAGGATTACCAGGGGCTGGTTCAAAAAGTAATTACAGAACTCTTTCTCTTGTTCTTTAGAAATTCTAGATGCTCTCCATGATGTTGCCTAGGTCTGTGGAAAACATTAAATATTAGACTTATTCCTGTGAAAAAATATCTATTTGTGTTTGTGCATTCATATGCCCAGAGAAAATCCTGGAAGACAGTGGGCTTACAGATGATTTTTATTTTCTTCCTTTTTATTGTTTGGATTTTTTGTAATGAATGTTTCTTAATTGTGTAGCAGTTTGAAGTGTTTTTTATTCGGAAGGAAGTGCTGGGATGTTATTTCCAGAATTATCTTGATTCTTTTCAAATTTCCTTTCTGTATTTATTAGTAAAACAGAGACAAATTCTGTTTCAAATTTGAACAATTTAGCTGAGCTTGCAGCTAGATTGTGCCTCTAAATGTTTGCCTAAGGCCGTATCTTTTCATATTTGTACCCCAGCATTCAGCACAATACTCAATGTATGAGTGCTCACAGCATGCTTGCTATACTGTGTTTGAACACTCCTATAAGCATAACTTCATTCTGGATGCAAGGATGCAAATTCTTTTCACAGGTTCAATAATTTAAACCTAATATCACAGATTTTTATCCATGGTGAGTACCTTTGTGATGCCATGGTCTGTAGCCTGCCAGGCTCCTCTGTCCATGGAATTTCCCAGGCAAGAATACTGGAGTAGGTTGCCATTTCCTACTCCAGCAGATTTTCCCAACTCAGGGATCGAACTCACGTCTCTTGGGTCTCTTGCATTGGCATGTGGATTCTGAGCCACATGGGAAGTCCTGTACCCTATTATACATACATATTACACATACATCACCTTGAAAATGTGAGTCACAACTCTACTTTCAAGGTGACAGAAAATCTAAGATTAAGAGTAGTCAGAACTGCCAGTAGTGATCTCTACCCTAGCACCTGCTGTCACAGATACATGGATTTCAAAATAGAATGAATATAGTCTATGAAATCCAATTTATATCCAAGCTCTCTTTTAAAAAATAAATAAATTCCATCTGTTTTAATGTAATGAAATCTTATCTGAAAGAAAGGATAATACTTGAAATGCAAAGTTCAATTATACTTCAATATTTTAATTTATTTTTTTATTTTTATTTTTTTCTATACCATTACATTAAGAACTTGAAACAGACTCCCCTTGCTTGAAGAACTCATAATGGCCTTTACCTTGCAAGTGAGTGCAGGTCCTCCTAAGAACCCACTCCCATTACTTCTCGTTGCTTGTAGACCTATAAGATTTAGGTTACAGCATGTCCCAGAGGATGAGGTACAGAGACTAACCTGTGAAGAAGTGAAATATGTACTAAAGGATTATATTAACTTACCAATTTACATCAACTAATTCCCAAACTGGAAAAAGTTCACAGACTCTAAGCCTCTTGAGTAAATTTACCACTTTGTATCAACACAAGAAATATATATAGGAATAAATCCCAAGAGTATGAGATCAGCATGAAAGAAATATAAAGTTGAAGCAGGCCAAACTTCTTGACATGAGCTCCCAAAGTAGAGATTCTGATTTAATATGTTAGCTCAAGTTGCTAGAAATGGCTCTTAGAGTTTGTTTGGTTACTTAACTGAAATACAGAACTTAAGATGGCCCAGGACTGAAGTTCCTGAATGGACTGACTGAATTTTCCCTTGTGAACTATAGAGCAGGGCTTCTCCACCTTGGCGGTATTAACATTTTGGGCTGAGTGATTCTGTTTTGTGGAGGGCTGCCCGGTACACAGTAGGATTTCTAACAGCAAAGCCAAGACCGGGGTGAAGTGAGAGAGCAACTAGTTTTGGGCCCTGGGACCATTATTCACCCGCTCCTAGTACTGGCCCTGTTTAGGAGTATTTCTGGTCCCTATCCACTAGATACTAGTACATTTTGTGACAACCAAAATTGTCTCCAGACATTGCCAGATGTCTCACGGGGGCAAAACTGCCCTCAGTTGAGAACCACGGCTGTAGAGGAAAGGTCCCTAAAGGCTTAGGGAAAATTGGAAGGCTAAAGTAGATTTATTATGCAAGGTGTGCTCACCTACCCGTGACTATGTCCCCTAGGACAATGAGAAATGTATTTGTTTGGAGAGGTCCAGCTTCCTTAAATAACTCTATGGGTGGCTCTTCTCTGGAGGCCAGGTTATCACTAAACTGGGTTCCCTGAATTTGGTGGGCATAATGGGATCCTCAGGGTGGCAAGAAACAATTGGTAGCACCTAGTTATCAAAGATAATGTAGTTACTGTAATGGTCAGCAGAACCAAAGTAATATTCAGAATGGTCTGACCCACAGAGACAGTTGGCGCTAGCCAGTTGATCACAGTGTTCCTAGAACTGAAACTGATGGGCAGCCTACCAGTCTACTTTATTTGTGTAAGGGGGAAGCTTAGGATCTGGTGAACAGGATTCTGGCATGAAATTACCACAGTGGAAAATCTTAGCCCTTCAACCAATTCCCAGACAAACAAATTCATAGACCCAGAACCCTTGGCATGAAGGGGCGTCCAGGCCCCTTTGAAGAAGGAACCCATCACACAATCACAACTTTTATACTGTAAATCTTCCTAGCCTTCTCTAATTGGAACTGCCGCCATTTTCCTGGATGACTGTGCATTGTTGCATGTGTGCTCAGTCGCTTCAGTCTGGTCCAACTCTGCAACTCTATGGACTATAGCCTGCCAGGCTCCTCTGTCCATGGGATTCTCCAGGCAAGAAAACAAGAGTGGGTTGCCATGCCCTCCTGCAGAGGTTCTTCCCGACCCAGGGATCAAACCTCCATCTCCTGTAGCTCCTGCATTCCTGACAGATTCTTTTACTGCTGAGACACTGGGGCATTGGTAAAGGGGAAATATACGGCTTAAGGAAAACTGGACACTGGCTCTGAAGTAATTGCTAAAGACCCAAAGTGTCCAAGCAGTCTAAAGGTCAGAATAGAGGTTTATGGTTTTCAAGTGATTAATAGAGTTCTGCCTCTGGTGTGTCTCTCAGTGGGCCTGGTGGGTTCCCACAACTACCTTCTGGTTATTTTCCCAATTCTCTAATGGAAAATTGGCACAAGCATCCTCAGCAACTTGGTGGAATCACCACATTGGTTTCTTAATTCATGGACTAAGGGCTAATTATGGTAGGAAAGGCCAAGTGGAAGCCTTTCGAATGGCTTCTACCTACCAATACAGTAAAAAAAAGCAACACCACATCTCTGAAATTGAAAGTGTAAAAGTGTTAGTTGCTCAGTTGTGCCTGACTCTTTGTGATGCCATGAACTGTAGTCTGCCAGGCTCCTCTGTCCATGGAATTCTCCAGGCAAAGAAACTGGAATGGGTACCCATTCCCTTCTCCAGGGGATCTTCCCAACCCAGGGATTCAACCCACATCTCTTATGTCTCCCGCATTGGCAGACAGGTTCTTTACCACTAGCGCCACCTGGGAAGCCTCATTAAGTATGTATTAGTGTCCTAATACATCCCCATTCAATTTGCTTATTTGGCCTATGAAGACACGTGAAAAAGTATGGAAGCAGTTTCATGTAAACCTAATCATATGGTGACTTTAACTGTGGCAGCTGTTCCAGCTGTGGTTTTTTTTTTTTTGCTGGAGCTAATCAACCTGTCCCCTGGCACCTGGTAGGTAGCAACTGGGCTGCTGAATCCCTTTTTCTCTATTAAAGGCCATCAGAAGTCATGTGCTATCAAGCACTGACTGGTATACACCTTCACTGTTCTGCATCTGGGCTGTATCAGCTGTCCAGCACAATGTCATGATCTATATTCAGGGACCTTGATCACCTTTTCATGCCACAGAACATTGTGCAAGTCCATTACATTAATGATATCATGTTAATTGGAACCAATGGGCAGGAAGTAATAACTATGTAGACATATTGTTAATATACATGTGTGCCAAAGGGTCGAAAATAAGTTCCACTGAAATTCAGGAGCTCTCCAAAGTAAAATGTCTGGGGGTGCAGTGGTTTGGAACATTTGAATTAACCCTTTCACGATAATGAACAGTTTGTCCACCTGGTCTCTCCTGTCTCTGAGAGTGACACAGTGCCTAGCGGACCGCCTTAGATTTTGGAGGCAACATATACCTCATCTAAGATTGTTACTTTGGCCCATTTATTGAGTGACCTAAAAAACTGCTAATTTTGAGTGGGACTCAGAATTAGAGAAGGTTCTGCAGTCAGTCCAGGCTGCCATGCAAGCTGCTCTGCTCCACGTCATAAGACCTAGCAACTATGATGGTGTTGGAAGTGTCTATGGGCAGATAGAAATACTGCATGGAGCCTTTGGCAGATTTCTATAGGCAAAACATAGCATAGACCTTTAGGATTTTGGAGCAAAGCTGTGCAATCCTCTGTAGATAACTACTCTCCTCTGATTTGCTACCGGGCCTTAGTAAAGATTGAATTCTTGGTCATGATCCACCTGATCTGTCCTGAGCTGTCCATTCATTGCATCCTATAGTTTTCTGGTGTATTAATAAGGATTATTTGGTTGAAACAAGGGGTAGCTTAAACTAGCTTAATAAAGGGAATTCTCTGGTGGCTCAGCGGTTAGGACTCAGTGCTTTCATTTCTGGGGCCCAGGTTCAATCCTTGTTTGTGGAACTAAGATCCCCACAAGCCTCACTGCACAGCCAAAAAATTTTAAAGATCACAGATTTTAAAAACTAGCTTAATAGCAGATCCTTTACCAACTGAGCTATTGGAAAGCCCTAATAGAATGTAGATTTGAAAGATAACAAAGTAACCCCTGGGACCCAAGGGCAAGCAGGCAACTGGGCCTGAGAAAGGGACTCATCCGGGAAGTGGAAAGACTCTTCTCTCCAATTATCTCTCTGCTCTTGTCTGAAGATGATTCATTCACCTGCTGAAGATCAATTCTCTTTTGCTCCCTGGTCCTTATGGTAAAAACATGGCTGTCCCTCAGCTACTGAATTTATCTGTTAGAGGCTTAACCACACAAAGAGAGAGTGATCATCTCTCTGTTTTGAGGGGGAAGGAACTAGTTGACCCAGCTTTGATGTCAGGAGCGTCTGGGTGGAGTGGATGGTGGGTAGGCAAGATCACATGGTACAAAATGGCTGCCACCATGTGATGAGATGGAGCGCTTAAGGGTAAGTGGGGACAGGGTAGATGGTCCAAAGTTTCCATTTAGAGTTACATACGTGCCTGATTCTCCAGCTAGATCATGAGCTCCTCAAGGACAGTAATAGTGGCTCATTCATCTTCACATGCTTTTTATGCCAAGAAGCGAATATTTATTGGGTGAATTTATAACCAGTTCTGTTGACCTTAACTCACACATTAGGCTCACACAAGCATCCAAATTAATACACATAGACATATTCCAATAGACACTCTAACGTACAATAAACACTGGTGACAGATATTTTTCTAGCTTTCTTCCCATATCCTTTCTCCCCTTCTTTCTTTTTCTTTTTTTAGCCATGCCACATCACTTGCAGGATCTTAGTTCCCCAACCAGGGTTTGAAACCGAGTCATAGCAGTGAAAGCGCCAAGTCCTAACCACTGGCCCACCAGAGAACTCCCTCCCCTTCTTTCTTAAAAATAGAGCTTCATTTCCCCCCAACCCCTTGGGGGAAGTAGTACATTAGTTAATAGTACTATTTTCCCAGACCCTTTGCAGCTAAGGCGGCAATGTGACCCATTTCTGGCCAATAGATACTAGTAGATGTTACTGGGAGACCCTCTGAATGAAAGGGACAGGTATATCTGGGTTCTACATTAACTTGAATGTGTAATCAAAGAGGGTCCAACCTCCTGAAGGGGAGGTAAATTGTCAGGCTTCAATAAGAGTATACAATTTTCTATGTGGTCTTCAGCAAACGTTCTGCTTTCTTTTTTTTTTTTTTTCCTGCTTTATCCATTAAGTTTGTTTTAACTAAAATTGCTAACATTGCCAATCATATTCCCATTTCATATATGCAGCTATACTCAGTCATATTTCAATTGTCTAATAAATTTAAAAGGAACATAATCCAATATAAGTCTGATTTAATATTCCCTTCATTTAGGCATTCTTGAGTTATTAATTCTTCTTAGGCTCAGAATAATCTTATCCAATTTTGTCCTTCTTATTGTACTAAAAGTTCTTCTTATATTAAAAAAACATAGATAGACACAATTTTTAAAACCCCAAATCTTGAGTTCAAGTATGACCTGAGGTCATTTACTATGTATCAACAGATATCTGATCAATTTTAGACCCCCTAAAACGTTCCTGACCCTATCTTTTGGAATCTCGCTTCTTAAAGCACCCCAAACTACAACCTCCTTAGTAGTCATCATGGTATCAACTCATTCCTGACTCCTCATCTTTGCTTATGCTGTTTCTCCCTCTATCTTAGCCAAGCCCTAAGCACCTTTATAAAGCTTTCTTCAATTCCTCCAACTCACTCATCTAGCCCTCTTTAAATTCTTATTCTTCTCACCATTATTATCAACCTAGTTTCTAAGTCTTCCCAAAGGAGATTTTAGCATATTAGTATCCAATCAAAAGTCCTTCAATAAAACCATGTTTCGAACAATGAATACGTTCTAAGCATCCCACAAGGAACGTTCTGGTATGTGTCGGGGAAACACAGCCACTGTCCTATAGGCATTATGGGCTGATGGGTTATTCACATCTGGGACTCACTAGAATTCTCAAGTGCTCTACAAAGTGGACTGTAAACAACTTCAAGGCACTCCATGATCTGTCTAAAAATTTATTTTATTAATTCTATCCCCCATTATTCATTTTCTTTTGGCTAAAATAAATTAGGCTACTTGCCCAGTCTGTACTAAAACTGATCTCTGGGTGATCATCTAATAAAAACATTCAGCAGCTTGGTCTTTTTCTCAGCCCTCACCCATCTAACATCTGAAAATGGGTATCCACCCTTCACTCACCCATTTAATCTTTAACATCTTATAAAATGGCTTCCAACCATACCACCCCCTTCATACTGAAACTGATTTCCAAGTGGTCACCTTAACCTGTTAATGGCCAGTCTCCCAGTAATCGGGCCTTGGCTCACTTCTTTGACTCCTAACCCTGATTCTCCTATCATCCCCATACTCCAACCAAAGAGATTCTCTTTTCCCTGTGTCTTCACTTCTATCCTTTCCTATCAGTTCCGTACATTACCCCTAAATCAGATCCTAATTTCTGACTGTGCGTGTGTGTTAGTTGCTCAGTCATCTCTGACTTTTTGTGACCCCATAAACTGTAGCCCGCCAGGCTCCTCTGCCCATAGAATTCTCCAGGCAAGAATACTGGAGTGGGTAGCGATTCCCTTCTCCAG
Organism: Bison bison bison; assembly: GCF_000754665.1. Taxonomy (NCBI): domain Eukaryota; kingdom Metazoa; phylum Chordata; class Mammalia; order Artiodactyla; family Bovidae; genus Bison; species Bison bison. The sequence goes on along the minus strand of NW_011495080.1, from coordinate 8,199,233 downwards.
GGGATCTTCCCGACCCAGGGATCAAACTTGAGTCTCCTGCATTGCAGGCGGATTCTTTACTGTCTGAGCCACCAGGAAAGCCCCAAGTTTCTGATTATCTAGACTATTGCAACTGATCTTCTAACAAACATTCCTCTCTTCAGTCTCTTTCCCATTCTAACTGAAAGGAAAAAAAAAAAAAGCAGGTCTTAAGTTATTTCCTTCTTCCAAACTCTTATTCCTAAATCAATTAAACACTAACTCCCCACTCTGATGTTCAAGTATTTCTAAGATTTTAACTCAGTTCAGCATGAATTAGCATCAGTCAGTGTAACCTTACACTGCTATACTCAGCATACTCTATGCTCCAGCCAAACCAGTCGGCTTATTTTTCACTAAACACACAGTGCTTGTGCTCTCCAGGCTCTGGTTCACCTTTTATTCACCTGGATTATCCTTTCCCCCTCATCTCTGCCTTCTAAATCTTGTGTTGTGTGTGCTTAGTCACTCAGTTTTGTCCTACTCTTTGCTACCCGTGGCCTGCAGCCTGCCAGGCTCCTCTGTCCATGGAATTCTCCAGTCAAGAATACTGGAGTGGGGTGCCATGCCCTCCTCCAGGGAATCTTCCCAACCCAGGAACTGAACCCAGGTCTCCTGCATTGTGTGTGGATTCTTTATCATCTGAGCCACCAGGAAAGCCCCAAATCTTATCCTCCCCTAATTTCACTTGCCATGATATCTTTACTAACTCTCTACCAAATTTGTGTAGTTATCATACTTCCTGACTGGATTCTAAACTCTGCTCAAACAAAATACTGCATTCAGTGAACCCATCTATGTGCCAACTTGTGCTAAGTGACTTGCATGCGTTATCTCATCTAATCCTCACATCAATGTTGTTAGGCCAGCACTCTCCCCATTTAACACCAAAGAAAATGAGGCTCAAGGAGATTAAGCATAGTTTGCCCAACTCATACAGATAACAAGGTTGAAGTCATTGTTTTAGTCTATTTGGGCTGCTATAACATAAATGCCACAAACCGAGTAGCTAACAACAGAAATGTATTTCTCACAGTTCTGAAAGCTGAGAAGTCAAAAACCAAGGCACCCTCAGTTCAGTGTTTGGTGAGTTCTCACTTTCTAGTTCATAGGCAGCTATCTTTTCACTGTTCTCACAGGGCAGGCAGGGTGAGGGAGCTCTCTGGGGTCTTTTTTACAAGGATACTTATGCCATGCATGCGAAACAGCAAAATGGTTGTCTGCGGAGGCCTTACAAATAGCTGTGAAAAGAAGAGAAGCGAAAAGCAAAGGAGAAAAAGAAAGATAAGCATCTGAATGCAGAGCTTCCCTGGTGGCTCAGAGGTTAAAGCGTCTGCCTCCAATGCGGGAGACCCTGGTTCAATCCCTGGGTCAGGAAGATCCCCTGGAGAAGGAAATGGTAACCCACTCCAGTATTCTTCCCTGGAGAATCCCATGGAGAAACCTGGTAGGCTACAGTACACGGGGTCGCACTGACACAACTGAGTGACTTCACTTACTTACACTTAAAGAATAGCAAGGAGAGATAAGACAGCCTTCCTCAGCAATCAATGCAAAGAAATAAAGGAAAACAACAGAATGGGAAAGACTAGAGATCTAGGCTGTATATTGTCATTTTGCTTATTTAACTTATATGCAGAGTACATCATGAGAAACGCTGGGCTGGAAGAAGCACAAGCTGGAATCAAGATTGCCGAGAGAAATATCAATAACCTCAGATATGCAGATGACACCACCCTTATGGCAGAAAGTGAAGAGGAACTAAAAAGCCTCTTGATGAAGGTGAAAGAGGAGGGTGAAAAAGTTGGCCTAAAGCTCAACATTCAGAAAACAAAGATCATGGCATCTGGTCCCATTACTTCATGGGAAATAGATGAGGAAACAGTGGAAACAGTGTCAAACTTATTTTTGGGGGCTCCAAAATCACTGCAGATGGTGATTGCAGCCATGAAATTAAAAGACACTCTTTGGAAGGAAAGTTATGACCAACCTAGATAGCATATTCAAAAGCAGAGACATTACTTTGCCAACAAAGGTCCGTCTAGTCAAGGCTATGGTTTTTCCAGTGGTCATGTATGGATATGAGAGTTGGACTGTGAAGAAGGCTGAGCGCCGAAGAATTGATGCTTTTGAACTGTGGTGTTGGAGAAGACTCTTGAGAGTCCCTTGGACTGCAAGGAGATCCAACCAGTCCATTCTGAAGATCAGCCCTGGGATTTCTTTGGTAGGAATGATGCTAAAGCTGAAACTCCAGTACTTTGGCCACCTCATGCAAAGAGTTGACTCATTGGAAAAGACCCTAATGCTGGGACGGATTGGGGCAGGAGGAGAAGGGGATGACAGAGGATGAGATGGCTGGATGGCATCACCGACTCGATGGACGTGAGTCTGAATGAACTCCGGGAGTTGGTGGTGGACAGGGAGGCCTGGCGTGCTGCAGTTCATGGGGTCGCAAAGAGTCGGACATGACTGAGCGACTGAACTGAACTGAACTGAACTGAAAGGCTCCATTCTTATGACCTAAGCACCTCCCAAAGTCTCCATTTCCTAACGCTATAATCACAGGGGTTAGGATTTCAGCATATGAATTTGGGGATAAAATCGATTCAAATGTTCAGTCAACAGCATTCACTTGTGCGTTAGGTAGCCAGCCCAGTGTCTGTCACCTGTGCTGCACTGGTATGTGTCAGATCAGTGTGTTAAAAACGATGTCTGCTCGAGGATCTAGACTTAAATAGTGAGATGGGAATTGAAAGAGTAATGAATTAGGATGGCAGGATTGTTGGTGATATTTCCAAATTTCCACTATTGGATTATAGTGTTTTTTGAAATAAGCATTTAAAATATATAGTTATTAAACAGGATAGCAGCTCCTCTTAAACAATCTTAATTGTCATGTGTAGGTTAGTTTTGTCTCTCTGATTTTATTGTCATCAGCCCCCTACCCCGGGGTAGGGGGTGGATTTCTTCTACTCTCTTGTATTCCCACGGCTTTCAACGCATTGCTTAACATATGGTGTATGTACTTGTTGATTTTAATGTATGTGTGTTTGCATATATGCACAGCAACTGGGTCGAGGACGTGGGTGTGTGATGGCAGTGTGCATTCCTTCTCATCTTTTTTTCCCTTGAGTAGCTGAAGCCTGGATGCTTTCCAACTCGAGGGAGGAGGCGGAACGGCTGACCCTTTAACAAGTTGTCCCTCACTGAACAGGTGTCTCCCCCGCCTCTCGGAAAAGAGGGATGGTTGGATACTTAGTGACATCAGAGATCGACCAATGAGAAGTCAGGCTTCGGCAGACGAGCCAATGGGCGGTCGAGGGCGGGCCCGGTTTCCTGGGAGCCCAGCGCGCCAGGCTGGTCCTCCGGCCGCAGCGGAGTCTCCGCCGCTCACGCTGCCAGCGGCAGCTCCCGCGACTCCCGGCGGCTCCAGTGGCGGCGCCGTTCCCTTGCCCGCGCTTCTCCCGGACGCACGGCGCTGCACCTCCCGCCGCGGCGCAGTTCCCCCGCCGCTTAGGCTCCGGCGGTGGTGCAGCTCATGCCTCCCGGCGCGGAGCGCGCAGGTGGGCCGGCCGCCGTGTGGAGATAGGCCCCCGGGGGCAGCGGCGGCTGGACCATGGGCCGGGGACCCGGGGCGCCGGCCGCCCATGGGGGGGACTTCTCCTTCGTCAGCCCGCTGGTGAAATACCTGCTCTTCTTCTTCAACATGCTCTTCTGGGTGAGTCTTGGGGTTATAGGGGCACCTGGGCTGCAGGGCACTCCCTGGAGGGTTGAGTGGGCTGCCATCGCTGAGGAGGGGTCGTTCCCGGATGCCCGGTTCAAGGCGAACGTGGTGAGCGGCACTGTCTAGTTTTCTGGAAAAATCGCACTTTGGGGTAATTTATCCTAGGCAGGGACACCCCAGTGGCGCCTTGGCTGCAGAGGGTGTTGGGGTGGAGGGAATGCAAGAGATTCTGTAAAGCTTTATGGGTATTCTCTCGGCTTCGGATGAGGGTCTGTGTCAGGCTAAAAAGGTGGGTTTGAGCGGGAGGAGCGGGTTTTCCTTTTGGCCCAAGCAGACCCTTAATACATTCACGATTGGGGGATTTTTCAGGCCTGAGGGCTGGGAGGCCCTGCTGGCAAAGAAAAAAAGAGGAAGCGGGAACCCAGACCTTTCCTCTCCCTTCCCTCAGAGAGAATGGGTTCAGGGGCTTTCGTCTCTTCCTTTTGCAGGCCTCTGCCGCCCTCCCTCTTCCCCTTCCCTCCAAAGGCTGAGAAAGGACAGGAATGGCCTCCAGGTGTGGGTGTTTTTCCCAGAACTCTCCCAAACTTTGCCCACCTTTCTCAGGACCAGGCTCCATCCTCTGGAGTTTGATATTATTTCGCTTCTTTAAATAGACCCCATGTTGGACTGGGGGAAGTCCAGGGGTCCTTTCAGAATCTTCTGATTGGAGCTGAAAAAGTAGAAAATGTCGGTCTGGGGCTGCCTCGATTCCCACCCCCAGTCTGCCTTCAATTGTTGACTTGAGTAACCTGGGCAATATGTTCACCTCTTTGGGCCTCAGTCTCCTCCTCCATAAAAATCAAACCCAGCATGATCAAGGATGCTGGAAATTCTCTGCTGGAGCTGAGAATGCAGCTGGGCCAGATCATGAAATGCTAGCTCAGTCCTGTTTCATGTCTCGAGAGTCCCTGAGCCTCTCTGGGTTTGAGAATATGGGGAGATCCATCTCCACCCCCGTCACATTCCCCAGTTTCTCTTCCAGCACCAACGACACCAGAGCTGCTGCTGCTCTAGGAGTCCATTACACTTGCCCACCTCTGCTTGAGACCTAAAGTTCAGACTTGCAGGAGGGAGGAGTCTACGTTTCCTAGGAGAAGGAGCAGACTAGGCAGCTAAGCTAGTTGCTGGAAAGGTTTCACGGGGGCCATGGTGTGAACAGACACAAAGTACATAAGTGCCAGCCCGTTGGGAAAAATGACAGAAATCCCAGAGGGTGGTGATGACAGCTCACTCTCAGCCATTGTACTGGGAAAAATGAAGTTTGAACTCCTAACAAATTCTCAGTTCGGCAACTGGAAAAAAAAAACTAGAAGACATCTTGTCTAGAACTCTGCGTTTTATATATAAGAAAGCCAAACCATAGAGATGGTCTTTTATCCTATGTCAAAAAGGGGGTTAGTGGGCTTGACCTGGTGATTTCTCTACTGAACCACAGGGGAAGTCCTTGGTTGCCGCTGTCGCTGGGGTGTTAGCAGTATTGGTAGTTAACTAGTCAACGCCAGTTTCAGCTGGTGGCCAGGGAAGAAAATCTCACCACCACTCTGTCAGGCTGGGGGATGTCCTAAGGGGAAGCCCCACACCGAAGGGCAAATTCCAGAGAACCCTCTTACATGCCCACTGAGCATGCCAGGCCAATGACACGCCATCTTTAGAGCCAGCACTAGCATCCCAGGGAACTCAGGTCCTTGTTCTAACTTCCTCTGTCAATCATGACTTTGTGTGAAACTCCGTTGAAGCCTTCGGCGCTTCACCCTTATCTGTGCACCCTAGCAACAACAGCTGGGTGCATCTGTTACACTTGCCTTCATGGTCATTTTCCTGGACTTCCCCCACTCTATCCTTTTTACCAGATAAGTGACTTTGGGAGGTCACAGCAAGGGAGAGAGTTTGGCTCCATAGACCCATTTTTCTTGGTTCCAATGCTTCATTCAAGGTCAGAGGACCTGGCTAACCAAGCTGGAACCATCCCAAATTAGAGAAGCGCCCCTTCTTGGCCCTACTTGAGACTTATAAAAAGTCAGAGGCACTAGAAATAGCACACCGAAGGACAAGAGGCCCAATTTCTTTCTGGCACCAACTTACTGTGTGACCCCAAGCCAATATATGTGTGTCTCTGTCCTTAAGCTTTCTCCTCTAAAGGAGAAATTTTTTTCTGCCTCTGTGAACTATTTAAAGAGGAATGTCACTCTGGGGACTGTTTTCTTTCTTCAAGACCTGGGGCTAGCTCTAAGGATGCATCTTTCTTGTGTCCTGGGACCCTTGGGACATCGACCTTCGCAGGGGACAGTTTTTTTTGGCATTACTGAATGCCACTTCTCCCCCAGGTCTGGACTCATAGAGTTAATCCCACATATGGTCAACTGGAGATGAAGAGCTGTTTCCCCAGATCAGGGGTCATTTTTCTTCCCATCCCCCTTTAGGGACTGATTATGGTGATTTCTTTTTTTAGGTTTCTCCACCATCTTAATCGGAGAAGGCAGTGGCACCCCACTCCAGTACTCTTGCCTGACAAATCCCATGGACCGAGGAGCCTGGTGGGCTGCCGTTCATGGGGTTGCTAAGAGTCGGACATGACTGAGTGACTTCCCTTTCGCTTTTCACTTTCATGCATTGGAGAAGGAAATGGCAACCCACTCCAGTGTTCTTGCCTGGAGAATCCCAGGGACAGGGGAGCTTGATGGGTCCCACAGAGTCGGACATGACTGAAGTGACTTAGCAGCAACCATCTTAATCAAATTCCCCTTTCGTACTCAGGAGGCACCCATGGTTGGGATTGTCAGCCAACTCCTATTCCAGGCAGAGAGTGTTCTGGCCAGGCGCCGGGGAGGTGTGGATGGATGGTGTTTGCATCTGTGCCTGGGTCACATTGGGAAGGCATCGCCTGGACTCATATGCAGTGGTGATAGTGGTGACCGTGGTGGCAGTGGTTATCCGTGCTACTTCTCTAGGAGCCCTGACCCTTGGGGCATTTGGAGTCTGACTCAGAAGGCTCCTGGCTCCTATGGGACCAGGACCTGTTCCTTCTGTTCATGCTTCAAATCTCAATTCCTCTTTTGCCTAGGAGTTCTGGTTTTCTTCCCAGAATTGTGCAACTGGGTTACTGATTGTTAGGATTCCATGGCTTGGAGAATTGCCCCAGGATCACAGAAGTTATACTTTAGTCTTTCCATTAAGAAGTAGCTGACTTTCCTTACCTCCTTGTATTAGACAGCTCTGTGCAGAGGGAATGAGGGCTTTTCTAGTGGCTCAGTTGGTAAAGAATCCGCCTGCGGTGTAGGAGACTGCTTGCAATATAGGAGACCCGGGTTTGATCTCTGGGTCAGGAAGATCCCCTGGAGAAGGAAATGGCAACCCACTCCAGTATTCTTACCTGGAGAATCCCATGGACAGAGGAGCCTGGTGGGCTACAGTCCATAGGGTCACAAAGAGTTGGACATGACTGAACACAACCTTCTGTCTGTCTGTGCAAAGGGAAGACAATGGGCTGATACACCACGCTTTGTCAGCTTGGGCATACGTTGGCAGGAGCATTTTCAGTGCTGCCCACAGCAACCATCTCCCTCCTTGCTGATCCTTTTCCCACCCAGGGCAGCAGTTGGCGTAACTTCTGAGTCAGGCAAAGCCTAGAAGCTCAGCTCTCCTGCCCCTGTGTCTCAGCTGAGCCTTCCTTAGAGGTGATGCCTCAGGACTCCCCCCCGGTACCTTGGGCACGTTTTGATCGTCAAATCTTTTTTTTTTTAACCTGTGCCCCAATTTTGCATTTCTTTATGTCTTCCCCTCTAGGCTCCTGAGGGTAGAGACTGGCTTATTTACTTCTGGATTCTCAGCGCCCAAGCTGTGTTTGGCAGAGAGTGGGTACTTATTGAATGTTTATTGAGTGGTGAACGAGGGATCAGAGCCTATGGGGTGGAATCAGGATGCCCTTCCTCCCTTCTTATGGACACTAGTCTGTCAGGATGCAGCACAACCTTAAGTCCTCAAGCATCCTTAATTCTTAATTGGGGTTGCATCCTGTATTCTCTTCTGCAGTGGGCCTGGCACCCTCCCCTCAAGCTGGGTCAGAAAAAATGGCAGCCATGCCCTCCATCATCTCCCTCGGGGCCATGCCTGATGACTGCCCACAGCACACATGGGCCCATCCAGGTCTTCCCTGGGCTGATTCAGGGTTCTGATGAGGTATCTGATGAGTGAATCAAGAAATTCACTTTCCCGCCTACTTCCACTGTATTGGAATCCCCAGGGGATTCAGAATGCTCCCCTAAACCACCTTCAGCACTATCTGTTGTAGTCTGGCTCAGAAGCCACAAGGAAATGATCAGGCATTGAGCCTGGCAAAAGCCCCTCCTGAGTGCCCAGGTCCCTTCCTGCCCACGCCACCCCCACCTTTACCACCATGCAAGCGTGGGCACACACGCGCACACACACACACACACACACACACAACTACCTACACATGTTAGGAGATAGAGCCCATTTCCTCCCCCATTTTTTCCCTCCTTTCCCTATAGACTAGGCAGGCTGCAATAAACGAATTATCACATTATTTTTTATAAAACAACACCACCACCACCAAGAATGAAGACAGAACCACACTCTTTGTTGTCAGGTCACACACATGCCTTCTTAACTCCCTAAATAGCTCTGTTTGCCTTGTACCAAGTAGAAAATCATAGACTTCAAGCAGCTTTTAAAAAGGATAAAAGAGAAGCATCTCTTAGAGTTTCGATAGCAAGCTATGTGTCAGGCTGGCGACTCCAGGCTGTGAGTCTGAGTGTTTATACCACTATGAGCCCTTGTGAACTTCCCTTCCTCATTTATAACCTTGGAGAACCAAAACCAGCCGTGGCCTAAAAGGAGCTAAAGGGTTGGCCCAGACGTTGGAGAGGAAAGAGCTCTGTGGACTCCACTCCAGCCGAGGAAAGAGCCCTAGGGACTCCACTCCAGCTGGACAATTCCATCCTATCCAGCGGGAGAGAGCCAACAGTCAGTCCCACATGGAGAGTTGCCACCTTAGAAATCCCAGAATAGTGGTGCCAGGATGCCTGCTGAAGGACTGGTGTGTGCAGATCCCAGGTAGTGAGAGAGGGGGCCCTGCTTTAGGGCTTGCAAGCTATGATTTTTTTGACTTCATCCAGAAATAAGGACAGAAAGGACTGAGAAGTGGGAGGTGCAGACCCCTCCCTCCCAACATCCTTCTGGCAGTGGGTGGAGGGGACAGTGGTTTGAGCCCCACGCAGGGAATCACTCTACTCCCAGCTGTCTCCCACTGCCACCATCAAGAAAAGAGGGGGAAAGATTCATTCCAAAGAAAAGGTGAGACAGATCCACCCAGTTCATGCAGACTAGGCTTTTTATTTTAATTTTTTTAATTTTTTTCAAGATTTTATGTGGGCCATTTTTTACTAATAAAAGTCTTTATTGAATTTGTAACATTATAATATCTGTTACGTTTTGGTTTTTTGGCCATGAGACATGTGGGATCTTAGCTCCCTGACCAGGGATTGGACCCACGCTCCTTGCATTGGAAGGCAAAGTCTTAACCATTGGACCACCAGGGAAGTCCCTAGATTGGACTTCAGAACGTGGAAGGTGGACAGGCCAGGCTTCCTCTCAGGGGCTGGTGGGCCCTAGTGGTGATGCCCCATTGGCCCCTTTCAGGCATGGCTCCAGAACTTCCTTCTGGGTCCTGCAGGGCCCTCCTGATGCTATTTTACTTCCCCGGCCTGAGCCCCGCCATTTGGAGATGACCAGCTGCTCACCCAAGACAACTGCAGGCAGCTCCTTCCCACCTCACACAAGGCCCTGAAGTGAACGCACACGCCCTGGAGCTGCTGTGAGGCAAAGCGGGAGGCAGTTGCCATGTGACCAAGGTCATAAGGCTCTGGAGCCATATGGACATACCTTCCAGTCCCACTTTAGCCACTCACTATCTGAGTAAATTCTCCCAACATCAATTCTATAAACTGGAGATCCTACCACCCTCTTGGGCTTGTGGTCATAGTGTGTATGCAACGCTTAGTCCAGTGCCTGGCCCTTTAGCCCTCGAAGAAAGATAGCTATTATCATCGTTGTTAGAATTGGCTCGTCAAGGTCACCTATTGGGGGAGGACTTGGAGAGCTAGGATGAGTGCTCCTCCTGACAAGTGACAGGTGTGTGGGGACTCAGCCTAGGCCAGGGCCAACCTTGAACCTGACTTCCTTCAGCCTCAGATGCCCCTGCTCACATTCCTGCTGTTAGCCAGAAGGTGATGATGATTAATGGTGTCGTTATATTTTAAGGTTTACAGAGATGTTTCCTATATATCATAGGAACAGAGATTCCACTGTTGTCCGAGGACCTTCCCCAGGTCCACTTCTCAGAGCTTTTCACATTGCATTGGTTTTAATCCAATGGAAACAGACTCAAGAGCTAATCTGCCTGTAATTATGGACATGCGAGCCAGTAGATCTCTTGTCCAGTACCTTACCTGGGGGCCCTTCCCACTTGGTGCTGATGGCTGTGAATTAGTGTGCCAGGGGCTGGAATAAGGCTTTTCCTTACAAACATCAGTTCATGACTGTCTTTTCCTGATTTACAGGGGGAAAAAAAGGTCAAATAATGGAGTGACTTTTCTCTGTTTTCTGTTATCTCCCATCTTCTCTCCAAGACCACAGCTGCTTATCTGCTGTCAAGGGCACAGGGAAGAGGACACGTTAGCAGCAAGCCTTCTGGAAAACTAGGAAACTATTTAGAGTATTGCCATACTTTTTTATGAGACGCTGAGACATGTGGCTAACAATCAAATCATCTGTTAGTAAAATTGTTCCTTATTTCTAGGGTAGAAATTAGTATGTCGTTTCCTCTCGTGACATACTGAAAAGGACACATTATCTATGTTAATACTCCTGTCAAAAATACATTATCTGGATCAGATTGGGAAGAAGCAATCCAACATCCAAACTGAGGGATGTTAAGCCAAACCACTGGCCTGGACTTATGGGGGAAAAAAAAAAAAAAGTCAGTATCAAAAGGAAAAATATCAGAACATGCATTGGCAATGATGTGGAAAAATTGGAATCCCATACATTGCTGGTGGGAATGTGAAATGGTGCAGCTACTGTGGAAAAAGCTTGGTAGCACCTCAAAAAATTAAATATAGAATTACCCTACGACCTGGCAATTCCACTCCAGGGTCTATACCCAAGAGAACAGCAAACAGGATGTACTCAAACAAAAACCTGTACATGGATATTCATGGCAACACTATTCACAGTAGCCCAAAGGTGGAAACAACCCACATGTCCATCAGCAGATGAATGGAAAAACCAATTGGGTTCTATCCATACAGTGGGATATTACTAGGCCTTAAAAGGTAATGAAGTCCTGATACATGCTACAACACTGATGAACCTTGGAAAGGTTAGAAGATTGACACCAAGAGCCACATATTATATGATTCCATTTATAGAAAATGTGCAGAATAGGCAAAACCATAGAGACAGCAGGTCTGTGGTTGCCAAGGGTTGGAGGAGTGGAGGGAGTTGGGAGTGACCATTTAATGGGTACAAGAATTGTATTTGGGGTGAAGAAACTGTCCTGGAGCCTGATAATGGTGGTGGTTGCCCAGCAATATGAATGTACTTATGGCCACTGAACTGCACCCTTTAAAATGGTTAATTTCGTGGTGTATGTACTTTACCACAATTTTTTTAAAGTCAGTGTTTTAAGAAACCAAATACAAAGAAAAGAAAAAAAGCTGTGAAACTGTTCCAAGCTAAAGGAGACTTGATGCGTGGATCACTAACTACATGATCGTTGACTGGAAGCTGAATCAGGAAAAAAGGGGGGGAAAGCAGTTATAAAGGACATTATTGGGATAATTGGGCAAAGTTAAATATGAATATAAAGTAGATTGCATTCGGTATACCAAGAGAGCACTGCAGCTTCTCAGTGTCCTGTCCCCTGAACATTTTTAAGTTCTACTGCCATTTTTTGGTGTAAGGAGAAAACACCCTGATAAAGGTTGTAAAACCATAGGCAAGTGAATCCCAGTTTAAGAAAATATGATATTACAAACTGTGGATTTACACGACTAACAAATTGAGGGTGACTGTTTTTAAAAAATAGATTTCATTTTCTACAACAGTGTTAGTTTTACAGGAACTTTGAGAAGATGGTACAGAGAGTTCCCATATACCCCACATCCAGTGTCTCTTGTTTATTAACATCTTACATGAGTATGATGCTGCTTCCCAGGTGGCACAGTGGTAAAGAATCTGCCTGCCAACACAGGAGACTCAAGAGACACAGGTTCGATCCCTGGGTCAGGAAGATCTCCCGGAGTAGGAAATGACAACCCATTCCAATGTTCTTGCCTAGAAAATTCCATGGACAGAGGAACCTGGTCAGCTACAGTCCATGGGGTTGGTCTCAAAGAGTCAGACACAATTGAGCACGCTCAGGAAAAATCTGGAATGAACTTTTCAGCCAACCCGAAACATTTATTACATTAACTTCCATGCTTTATTCAGCTTCCCTTAGTTTTTACTTAATGCCCTTTTTGTGTTCTAGGATCCCATCCAGGATACCAAATTTCATTTAGTTGTTATGTCTCCTTAGGTTTTTGTTGGCTGTGGCAGTGTCTCAGAATTTCCTTGTTTTTGAAGCCTTTGACAGTTTGGAAGAGTACTGATCATCTTGTCCCTCCACTGGAACTTGCCTGATGTTTTCTTATAATTATACTGGGGTTATGGGTTTGGGGAAGGAAGACCATGGAAGGGAAGTGCCATTTCACATAATCTCATATATCAATGACCTGTGCTGATGTTGACGTCGATCACCTGGCTGAGGGAGCCAGGCCTCTCCACTGTAAAGTTAGTCTTTCCCCCACCCTTTTGCAGTCTGTTCTCTTCGGAAAGAAGTTACTGTGTGCAGCCCACACTTGGAAGTGGGGAACTGTGTCCCACCTCCCTGACACTGCAGTGAGTGATAGTCGCTCAGTCATATCCGACTCTGTGTGGCCCCGTGGACTGCAGCCCGCCAGGCTCCTCTGTCCATGGGATTTCCCAGGCAAGGATACTGGAGTGGGTTGCCATGACCTTCTCCAGACGCTGCAGTACCTCCGTAAAATATTTGGAATTCTGTGTGAGAGATTTGTCTTTTCTCTCCCATTTATTAAGTCATTTATATCAGTATAGACTCACGGATATTTATTTTATATTTGGGGTAACAATTCCATACTCTTTTGATATCTCTTTGGCATGGCCACACCAATGTGGGGTTTTGTTTTTTTTATTTTTGAGCCTTTCCTTACCTTCTGGCACCACAAGATGCTCCAGACTTACCTATTTCCTGCCCCAGTCCTAGGATCAGCCATTTCTCCAAGGAGCCCAGAGGATGGCTATTTTCATTATAAGGTAGTTACTCACCTTACATAAGGATAAAGGTACTGGTGCGGGCAAATTATTTTATATAATTTGATGGACAACTCTTCAGGAACATGCCTTTGGCTGGACTCAGCTATTTTAAAAACTGTGTCTAGCGTTTGAAAGTTTCCAGTGAGGCTTCATTCTAGCCAGAATATGAAAAGCTATTCTAGGAAGAGAAGTGTCTTTATCTCCATTCTCATCATGAAAGGAGGTCACTGGTGATATTGTGGGATGTCACAAGGATTCTGCAGCAAAGACTGATGTGGTGTAGACGGTTCCCAACTGAGATCAGAAATGAGGTTTAGTCCAGATGATGCCACTGCACCCGTGTACACTTCGTCAAATATCACTTTGCTCTTTTGGCCTCATCTATTAAAAAGTGAGTGGTCGGGCTCATTCCTAAGTTTCTATTCAGCTCTCAAATGCTAAGCTAATAACAGCAGTACTCACTTTGGAATGGCAGCAGCTCTGAGGAATTCAGGGTGGGAGATGTGGTCAGGAATAGAAGTGTGAAAGAGCAAGCTGTGACTCCAGGATAAAGGGGCAGATCAATGACAGAAATGCAGAATTTCAGAGGTAGCTAGTGAGCTTCCAAGTAAGCAGGATCATTAATGATATTAAATATTCATGATCATATTAATGTCTTAACTTTCTTTTTCACATAACCAGCACCTGCTGCTCTAGATCCCTGGCGAGTGTGCTTGAGGCTGGTGGGTCTTGAACTTGGCTGCATGTTGGAATCACTTGGAATGCATTCAGGAACACTGTGACCTGGGTTCCAATGCCAGAGATTCTGACATACTTGGTTTGGGGTGTAGCCTAGGCATCAGGAATTTTGAAGTTCTCCTCTACGCCGCCCCCCCGCCCCAGTCTAATGGCAGCCAACATCAAAAAGCACTGCCTTAGGCTATAGACGCTCTTGCCCCCTCCCACATAACAGATATGTCTCCTTAAGGGCAGGGACCACATCTTGCTCATCTTTGCAGTCTTCAGAGTATCTCCTACATAACAGCTGATGAATTGGATTTGGAGAGTGTATTTGTTTCCTGTTACTGTTGTTAACAAATTGCCACAAACTGAATGGTTTAATATAACACAAATTAGTTTTCTTATAGTTCTGGAGATCAGAAGTCCAAAACAGGTCTCATTGAGCTGAAATCAAGACGTCAGCAAGCATGATTCCCTCTGGAGGCTTTAAGGAAGAATCTAGTTCCTTGCCTTCTCCAGCGTTTAGAGGCTGTTCATGGTCCTCGGCTTACAGCACACACTTCAGGCCCTGCTTCCGTTCTCATACACATCTCTTCCTCTACTCTGACCCTCTTGCCTCCTTCTTATAAGGTCCCTTGTGATTATATTGGGCCAACTGGGATAATCTCCCCATCATAAGGTCCTTACGCAAATCACATTTGCACAGCCCCACCAGCCATGTAAGGTAACGTTTTCACGGGTTCCGGGAATTAAGACAGGATATCTCTGGGGGGGACACTGTTCTACCTACCGCAGATAGAGACAGAACAGCTGCTGTAATTACAGCCCACCCATGGAAGGAACTTACCCTGGGACACATGGCATCTCTTTACTTTCCCTTTCTTGTTTTAGCTGTGTGGGGATTTAATCAGAGACTGTCTCTGTGAAAAGTTATACACCCCAGTGAAAATTTAATGTGAAAAAACAGCGAGGAGCCTGTTTAAATAAAGAGCAGATACATATTTTTAAATGACTCAGTAAAGTGATGTTCAGAACCAGAATTGGCTGTGGCGAGTTTTAAAGGGCAGACAGAGATGCCTGATCGCTCTGGCAAAGGGCTTATGTCTCTGGGCCGGCGGGATGACTGGGATCTCTGTTGTGGGTTTTCCTCACCTCCCACCCACTGCCCCTTGCTCCTTGAGCCTGGCTGTGCTGTGGGACAAGAAGCCAGCTGGCACCTCCAGCCCCTCTCACAGCTCTCTGCAAGCAGCTCCCTCGCTCCTGGACACAGAGTGTGAGGGCCAGCACATAACGCATGGGGCCCCGAGGCAGAGGTGATGTCAAACGACTGGGGACCAAGGAGAAGGGTCCTAAAAGACATGGTTTTAGACAAGGTTTTCCCATTTCCTGCTGAATGCACTAGCTGGTAGAGTTCGCTAAAGAAAATCTCTCTCTCCTGAGGACTAGTCTGACCTGTTGTCCTGCTATAGGGGCTCAATTCCCTTCTCCCACCAAAGCTCCAAGATGTTTCTTCCCAGCTGGTCTCTGTCTTGCAGGACAGCGGAGTCCAGCCAGCCCCGTCCTTCCCCACTGAACTGGTCAAGTTCCTGCTGAGAACTCCCTCCAGCCAGAGCGTGGCCCCAGCTATTGCCATGGTGACAGCCAGCTGCTGCTTAGCACCAGCCTGGGAACTGGGCACAAAGGAAGGGTGTGCACATGGGGTCACCCTGCACTCCTGGAGGCCTGCGGCAAGGGCACAGAGAAGGCCCCTTTAGGGAGCCCTGCTGGTCTTTGATGAGTTTGTTTTCTCAGAGAGAAGCCAGGAAGTTTGAAAGGTCTAAACTTCTCTGTTTCCGCACCCTGAAATCAGACTTTTATAAAGTTTCCTTTGTAAGGTAGTTCTGCTATTTTACACCAATGCGTTCATGTGCAAGCATTTTTTCATTCTGGTTGCACTTTCATTCTTACATTTGACACCACATCGACCTCCAAGAGGGTTAGAGATCTGGGAGCATCTACTCAGGCCTGCGTCAGCTTGAAGACCTTCCCTTTGAAGTAGCTGGATTCAAATTCAGAACTTCACAGTTTCTATGTGACCCTGAGCAAGTTAACCATTAGTAATGTTTTGTTGTTAGTTGCTGTTGTGTCTGACTCTTTTGTGACCCCATGGACTGCAGCCCACCAGGCTCCTCTGTCCATGGAATTTCTTAGGCAAGAATACTGGAGTGGGTTGCCATTTCCTTCTCCAAGGGATCTTTCCCAGCACAAGGATCAAACCCTCACATCTCCTGCTTGGCAGGCAGATTCTTCACCACTGAGCCACCTGGGAAGCCCCAATTAGTAATGATAGATAATATTTATTACTAGGCATTTTGTTAAATGCTTTTCATGCATTCTTTTATTTCATCTTCACAGTAATCTTATTAGGTATAGTTGTTTTAAATCCCCATCTTCAGGGACTTCCCTGATGGTCCAGTGGTTAAGAATCCACCTGCCAGTGTAGAGGACATGGGTTTGATCCCTGGTCCAGGAATATTCCACATGCTTCGGGGCAACTAAGCCTATGTGCCACAACTACTTAGCCCTCACTCTAGAGCCTGAGAGCCGCAACTACTGAGCCTGTGCTG
Source organism: Bison bison bison (assembly GCF_000754665.1). Classification (NCBI taxonomy): domain Eukaryota; kingdom Metazoa; phylum Chordata; class Mammalia; order Artiodactyla; family Bovidae; genus Bison; species Bison bison. Next base: position 8,182,730 of record NW_011495080.1, on the reverse strand, counting down.
TGCAACAGAAAAGCCACTGCAGTGAGAAGCCCGAGCACCACAACAAAGAGTAGCCTCCGCTCACTGCAGCTAGAGAAAAGCCCACACAGCAACAAAGACCCAACACAGCCAAAAAGAACAATGACAACAAAAAACAAATTCCCAGATACAGAAACTGAAGTTCAGAGAGTTGTCCAGCGTGGGCTCAGATTCACCTCACTCTGAAGCCCATGTTCCTAACTGCTGTTCTGTATTAACCTTGCATTGCCTTAACTTCCTCATCTGTAAGATGGGAAGAATAGCTGCCTCACCAGATAACTGTGTTGTGAGAATTAAATGTGATCATCCTGATACAGGCTTTTCATGGAGGTAATGCTGTGCTGGATTCTATCAACAGTATCACTGGGGAGGAAAAAGATGCTCATTTTTGGTCCAGGAAGAGTCATCATCCTCCTGTCCTCCAAGGTTACTCATGGCTCTCAGGGCTCCCCGGTTTCCAAAACCTCAGAGTGTGGCTCCTTCCCTGTCTCCACAGGTGATTTCCATGGTGATGGTGGCTGTGGGCGTCTACGCTCGGCTGATGAAGCACGCAGGTGAGCTACAGTTCCTGTCCATCTCCCCATGACTCTTGCCTGCCCCTTTCTCTGCCTCTTTCAGCCCTGGCCCTTCAGCCCTCCTCCTCACAGAAGCTATGGAGCTATAGGGGGCAGCCACCCTCTAGCCAAATCCTGGCGGCTTACTCCGCTGGCCACCCAAGCCAGTCCTCCTGGATTTCCCCGAGCTCCCGTGAATCTTCTGAGATCTGCCTGCATTTTAGGCTTAGGGCATATCTAGGGAAGAAGGTAGGCTTCGGAGGGCAAAGACTAACGAGAGGCTTCAGCCCTCCCTTCACTATGTTCCAGAGAAACTCAACCTCCATTCCTATTCCTCTACACGAAGTCTCCAGGAAACAGAATATGCAAAAGCCAGCAAGCCTAATGCCATTCTAATTCTTTTCTGGGGCGAAAGTGGTTCCTCCTCTCTCAAGCCTGGGAATAAAGGCTCTTACTTTGTTAGTTCCTCAAATTAAAGGCCACAGACTGTTCTGGGCCCTTGGTGTTCTCCCCGTGGGAGGGCAGTACTGCTGCCTGTAACCTTTACCTAGCCACACTGGAGAGTCCCCCACCAGGGGAGGAGGATAGTTCTGGGGGCACCCCACCCCACCCCTGGCACCCTGCTCAGTGGGCACCAGCTCAGACTGAGAGCCCCCTCCCCCCCAGAGGCGGCACTGGCCTGCCTGGCTGTGGACCCGGCCATCCTGCTGATCGTGGTGGGCATCCTCATGTTCCTGCTCACCTTCTGCGGCTGCATCGGATCTCTCCGCGAGAACATCTGCCTCCTGCAGACGGTGAGTGGTCAGGGGCGACCCCCTGGGAAGGCCCAGGCCCCTCTTCCCTGTGCTTCTTCCTGAAACCTTTCAGTTTGTTTTGTCCCTTGCTGCCCCCTGGTCTGTGCTGGCCACTCCTCCCTGTGGAGCTCAGCCCAGGTAACCCAGCAAGGGCGAGCACCCCCAGGACAGCGTCCCAGAGGCAGCTGGCCCACACTGTGGGGTGGGGGGTGTCCGGGAGAAGTGGCCTGTGGCCCCCAGGCGTCCCTGTGGCCCTGGGAAACCCCTGCCCAGCGTGGTAACAGACTGCCTCCTCTTGCCATGCTCCCCCACAGTTCTCTCTCTGTCTCACCATCGTGTTCCTGCTACAGCTGGCAGCTGGCGTCCTGGGCTTCGTCTTCTCAGACAAGGTAACTCGGAGTCACAGGCCTACTCAGATGTGAACCAGAGGAAGGAAGGGAAGGTTCCTGCCTGTGCTTAGCCTGACTAATTAACCACAGTGGTCCTTCCCCTGAGGAGCATTAGCCTTTGAAAGATTGTCCTTAGGGATGAATGAATGCCCTTTAAAGTCACCATATTTAAAGAGGATTTCAAGATTGTAAGGTGTTTTCCTCTGACAGTCTGAGAGGCCAACAGGGAAATAAATTCTATGAACCCAAAGTTAAAATAGTCTGCAAACTTTAATGGCAAATGATTGAGTAAAATTCAGTTATCAAGTGGGTCACGGACAACATGAAGAGCCTTTTATTTCTTTAAAAAATTATTGGGATAAACAAAAGTAAGAAATGGGGGAAGTAAACAAGACTTTGAACAGCTCTCACCATATCTGGAAGTGGTCTGCCATTCAGTGGCAGCCCTTTTAATTAAAAACTAGAATTTCTTTCCAAAAGGGCAGATGATTGCCAGGGGCAAGTATAGGACTATGGATAAGAAATTTTGAGAAAAGTAATGAAGCAGGAAGGAAGAGAGCATGCTTAAACTATGAAATTGAGAGCCACTGAGTCGATTCAGAGTGTCCTAGTAAAATCCTAAAAATGATACAGAGAAAAGATCTGTACTCAAAAACGTTGGAGAAGACTTTTGAGGGTCCCTTGGACTTCAAGGCGATCCAACCAGTCCATCCTAAAGGAGATCAGTCCTGGGTGTTCATTGGAAGGAATGATGTTGAAGCTGAAACTCCAATACTTTGGCCACCTGATGTGAAGAGCTGACTCATTTGAAAAGACCCTGATGCTGGGAAAGATTGAGGGCAGGAGGAGAAGGGGACAACAAAGGATAAGATGGTTGGATGGCATCACCGACTTAATGGACATGAGTTTGGGTAAACTCCGGGAGCTGGTGATGGACAGGGAGGACTGGTGTGCTGTGGTCCATGAGATCGCAAAGAGTTGGACACGACTGAGCGACTGAACTGAACTGAAAGAGATGCAATTCTCTTATGTCCACTAGAGGTCAGTGTCTTAGCTCAGTAAGTCCTTTCTACTAAAAAACAATCCACCCCCTCAACACACACACAAACTAGTTTCACTGCTTTACATCAGTCAAGTATTTTGTGTAATAGTACTCAGAAATAGATAAATATTGGCTTATCTTGGAATGCGGCTCTGAGACATGGCAACAGCAGATCAGCATTTTTCTTGCCCACAGGTACCAGGGAGCCCAGGGATGCATGGGCTTTGGAACTGGCCCTCTTCCCTGCTAGAACTTGGTTCTGACTTCCAGGTTGACTTAAAGAAAGAAAGATGAGCACCGTCTATTGCTGTTTCTGCAGGGGAGCAGGTTAGGGGCTAGTCCTGTGTTCTGATTCCCTCCTCATGTTCCTGGCAGGTGCGGGGCAAAGTGAGTGAGATTATCAATAATGCCATCGTGCACTACCGAGATGACTTGGACCTTCAGAACCTCATAGATTTTGGCCAGAAGGAGGTACGGGTTGAGGAGGAGGGTCGTCATCTAGTGGTCTGGGAAGCTATGGGTAAACGTTAATGCTATCCCAAGAGACAACTCACCCTCAAGGTCTGTGGGCTTTTTCATTACCTGATAGGTAATGGATTCTGGGAAAGGGTTTGGCAAAAAAGCCACATATAGCTTTAAAAGTTATTTTACTGGCACAGAACAGTATATATAGTAATTTACCAATTGTGTAAAAGAGGAAAGAATGTGTATTCATATTTACAAAAGGAATATGGAAGGATATAAAAGAAACCATTATAAGTGGTTACTCATGGGGGAACTGGCAGATTTTTTTAATATCACCAATTAGAAAGTTACATTTTTAAAATTGTGGTAAAATATACATAATATCAAATTTACCATTTTAAGTGTACAGATCTGTAGCACTAAGTACATTCACACTGTTGTATAGCCATCATCACTATCCATCTCCAAAATTTTCTTCCCAAACTGAAACTCCATACCCATTAAACACTAACTCTCCATTTCCCCACTCCTCCTAAAAACCACCATTCTATTTTCTGTCTCTGTGAAATTCTGTCTCAATGAATACTGTTTGTCTTTTTGTGACTGGCTTGTTTCGCTTAGCATGTCTTCAGCATTCATCTATGTTGTGGGTTGTGCCAAAATTTCCTTTATAAGGCTGAATAATATTCCATCATATGTATATATCACATTTTGTTAATCCATTTGTCTTTTGGTGCACACTTTGGGTCACTTCTGTATTTTGGCTCTTGTGAATAATGCTGCTGTGAGTCAGAAATTATATTTGAAACAGAGGTGCTTTTGAGACCAGTGCTGAGTTCCCCTTCACTTGGTGTAACACCCTTAGCTTGGATCCTGTTTGCTTTCATGGTGTAACTATGGGCCAACAACATTGAAAAGTCCCCTCCTGTGCTTTCTCTACATTAAGACAAATGTTTGTAGCACTGATCCTTTAATTATTTCAGCCAGTATTTTTGGAACATATCCTTTTGCCAGGCTCTATGCTTCCCTGGTGACTCAGTAGTAAAGAATCCGCCTGCCAATGCAGGAGACATGGGTTCAATTCCTGGGTCGGGAAGATCCCCTGAAGAAGGAAATGGCAACCCACTCTGGTATTCTTGCCTGGAAAATCCCATGGATGGATGAGCCTGGCGGGCTGCAGTCCATGGGGTCACAAAGAGTCGGACACAACTTAGCAACTAAACAGCAAATGCTATGCAAGAGTGCAAAACCAGAAACTGCCCTCAAGGAGCTTATAGTTGAGTGTGTAAAACAAAATATATACACAAGAAGTTATTAAAAAAACATATAAAGTAATAGAAATTAAGAAGAGATAACTTCTTCAGGTGAAGGTCACTGAAAAGCTTGAGTTCAAAGTTTCAAGGCTGTGTTTACACACAACTTGAACTTACAAGTAGAAGCTTGCCATAGACTTCTGGTTGCTTTGAGAGTTCCCTGTGTCACCTCAGTGTAAGGGGTGGGGGATTTTTAACCCCTGTGATGGGCTCTGTTGCAGTTCAGCTGCTGTGGAGGGATTTCCTACAAGGACTGGTCCCTGAACATGTATTTCAACTGTTCAGAAGACAACCCCAGCCGTGAGCGCTGTTCAGTGCCTTACTCCTGTTGCTTGCCTACCCCCAACCAGGTGAGCACACCTCCCGCCTCATTTCCTCCCACAGTGATCTGAGTTACTTTCTGATTAGAGCAGCTGCCATCGGGAATCTCCATCCCCTAGGTCAGCCAGTCAGTTCTGCAGAAGAGCGGTCAGATGTTTTTCTTCACTCCAGTCTGATGGCTTTGTCAGTCTTTCACTTCTATAGCCCACTTGGCGGCCCAGAAGGCCCAGGTCTCTAAAGCAAGGAAAACTGAACTCAGACCGCCAGAGGAAGGGAAGTCTGCATTTAGCAACTTCCAACCTAGCATCCTCCACATATAGTCTCTAACAATTTAGGAGTTTAGGAAGGGTGGGAGGCCCATCAGCTAGGGCCCCAGAGAAAAAGTTTTAGGAATGGGAGTCCCACTTGGCTTTTGAACTCTCTCCCCAGGCAGTGATCAACACCATGTGTGGCCAAGGTATGCAGGCCCTTGACTACCTGGAAGCTAGTAAAGTCATCTACACCAACGGCTGTATTGACAGATTGGTCAATTGGATACATAGCAACCTCTTCGTACTTGGTGGTGTGGCACTGGGCCTGGCCATCCCCCAGGTAACTTACCCTGTAAAACTGCGGTTCCACAATTCTGTAAAGACTCCTTTAGTTTGGGGGAGGGCACCTGGGACTCAGGCACTAACACTGCTGAAGGGCAGGTGCTGACTGCACTGGGAAGACTGAGTCAGAGAAAACAAGGCCATCACTCATGGCTGAGGTCTCAATTCCTTCTTACCTTTTCCAGCTGGTGGGAATCCTGCTGTCCATGATCCTCGTGAGTCAGATCAAAGATCAGATCAAACTACAGCTCTACAATCAGCAGCACCGGGCGGACCCATGGTACTGAAGATCCATCCTGCACCTCCTCTGTAGGGCAGCAGGCGAGCCTCATCAACCGATGGCAGTGGTTACAGCTGCCAGCACCCAGCGGAGATTGGATTCCAGCCCTGCAAGCCACAGCCCAGCGGGAGGAAGCAAACTCCAGGCAGCAGAAGGCAGGGTGCACAGGTGGCTCTAGTCTGAGAAGGATGTGCCTCCTCTCCTCATCCCAGCTCTCAGCATTGTTATTTTGTATTCTCTCTAACCTCAATCATTTGGGTTTTTGTTTTGTCTGAGACAGATGCTTGAGCAACAGCAGTTGCACAGAGTTGTGGGGGCACTGGGCTTTTCACCAAGCCATGACAACTGACGGCCCTACTAGGGCTGCTACTGAGCTTGACCAACATACTCAGATTCTTACTGTTGCCAGCAAGCCCTGCCTGGAGTCCAGTTGGCATGATACCAGCTCCAGAAGGGACTGGGGCGGAGCAGGCAGTGAGCCTGGGGGTCGACTGGGGACAGCAGTCTGTATTGGGTAGGAGTGGAAGGCGATGTGTTTACTAACTGCCTGTCCTGCCACCCTCCCAGGTAGTCAGAGTGAGCTACATCCTGCCCCTCCCTCATTTCCATGGAAACGTGGCAGCAAGGGCAAGGGGTACAACAGCAACCAAATTCATCTCTTCTCCTTTCCCTTAAAAAATGTTTGGAACCATAGTCTATATTCTGCAGCCAGCAGAGGTGGGACTGAGCCATAGGCGCCCTTGAATCCCACCCTGTATGGCCCTCCCTGCCCAGTAAGTGGATTTTCTTTTTAAACATTGGCAGTGTGCAGAGAAAGAGAAGTTAACCCCCGCCCACCACCGCCATTCCTCTGCAGCAGAGCCCAGTGTAAGCAGGGATCTTGCTGGGGCTGGGGGAGCCAGAAATGGCAATAAAAGTTTGTTGACCTGGACTAGGCTGGACTCTGTGAATTTTCCATTCTGGCAACTAGAAGTTGGGGGGGTGCGGTAGAAGGACCCAGCCGTAGCGGGGGTGGGGTGCGGGGGGAGAAGAGGGAGGCCTCCCTCCAGGAGGGGACGCGACAGTCTCCTAAACGCTACTGTACTTCGCCCGTCCCATCACCCACCCCGCCTCCCTCCAGCAGATGCGTTACTTCCCTTCCACAACTTCGTCCTCTCCAGTTTAAATTAGATGGAGAGATTCCCAATTCGGATATGGGAACAGCGTAATTTTATCCCCAAACACGACGTTAATTTTTTTTTCCGAACGAAAATAAATTAATTTGCTACCCAAAACTTTCCAGATGGGTTAGGTCGATAAATCCCAGTCCAGCCCTCTCGCTGGGAAGGGAGGGGCGGGAGAATGAGGAGCAAGAAGGCCATCTCTTCACTACCAGTCTAGACCCTCTAGCCCTCTCTTCCATCTTTATCTGAAGGAGCTGGGTACCGCGGCCCATCCAGCTTTAGGGAAAACCCAGGAAAAAAAAAAAATCTTCCATCCGGGCGTGGGGTTTCCTCGCGCGGAGAGGAGCTTGCGAGCCAGGCGGGCAGGGAGGCAGGGCTGGAGCGTCGCGGGGCGGGGTCGGGGCGGGGCCGCATGGCGCCGTGGGTGGTCCCCGCCCCCGCGGCGGCTAGGCGGGCGCCTCCGCCCCCCGGCCTGGAGGAAAGTGTAGGGCTGCGAGGGAGGGCTTGGGGGTGGGGCTGCGTGACCCCACTACCCGGTGAGTGTCCCCCAAGTCTCCTCGCCACGCTCTGCGGTCGGGGGGCTTACGCTAGGGCCTTGGCCTGGCTGGGAAAGATGGGAGAAGCCGTCCCGCGCTGGGCAGCATCGCGAGCTGTCTCCCCGCCCCCAGTTTCCCCTAAGCCAGCCTTCTGCTCCTGGGAGGGCGCCTTTCCAGCCGCCGCCTGGGGCCCCAGCCAGTGTTTAGCTCCAGCTAGTAACAGAACGGAAAGAAAAAATAAAATCTTTCTTTTTTTTTTTTTTTTAAGTAAGAGCCTTTTATTCTGGGAGAGAAGAGTAAAAGCACGCTGTGATAGAGCCAGAGCGAGGCATTTTTTTGCTCTTTAACTTGATGATGCGGACCCAGAAGTCCGCGTTAGGAGCTGGGGTGACGCACCTTCCTGGTTCACAGACTTTGAGGAGCTACCTGGTTGGAGGCCGTTTGTAGCCTCTTGGAGGAAAACACCAGGAACGCTGGTCTGCAGAACCAGGATTCAAATCCAGATTTCTTGAACCCGAACTACTTAAGTCTTTACTGTCTCTCATTATCTAGCCTTCAGGCTTGTACAAAAGGAGTAAGGAATTTCCGACCAAGTATCAGGGCTTATAACACCCTGAGCATTAAATGTGCAGGAGCTTATAGTGCAATTCAGTATTTCTACCTAGATACCTTTCTCAGTGTCTTTTTAGCTTTCTTTCTCTTTGGTCTGATGCTGGGAGAGAAAATGCCTCAGTTTTTTAAAGGTTTCTCATCATTATTTCACATTTCAATTTAATTTGCTCCGTGAATTTCTATCAGTTTAATAACCCTAGTCTCAAGCATGTGGGGTTAACACGACTGTCTAATTGTTGTTCAGTGGCTAAATCTTGTCCAACTCTTTGCCACCCCCAGGGACTGCAGCACACCAGGCTCCTCCGTCCTCCACTGTCTCCGAGAGTTTGCTCACATTCATGTCCATAGAGTCAGTGATGCTGTTTAACTCATCCTCTGCCTCTCCCTCCTCCTTTGGCCTTCAATCTTTCCCAGCATCAGAGCCTTTCCAATGAGTCACATCAGGTGGCAGAAGTATTGGAGCTTCAGCATCAGTCCTTTCAATATTTAGGGTTGATTTCCTTTAGAATTGACTGGTTTGATCTTCTTGCAGTCCAAGGGACTCTCAAGATTCTTTCTAGCACCACAATTCAAAAGCATCAATTCTTCGGCTCTCAGCCTTTCTTATGGTCCAGCTCTCACATCTGTACATTACTGCTGGAAAAACCATAGGTTTCACTATATGGACCTTTGTTGGCAAAGTGATATCTGTGCTTTTGTAACATGCTGTCTGGTTTGTTATAGTTTGAATAGCTAGCAAAGCTAGGCTTCAAAGGTGAGTGAATGGAAGAAGATTGTTGGAGCGATGGAAATCCGGCTGGATGGGCAGAAGTGGAGAGAAAGACCCATCCAAATTATCCAGATCATCTCTCATCTTAAGATTCTTAATTTAACCATATCTATGCTGCTGCTGCTAAGCAGTCATGTCCGACTCTGTGCGACCCCATAGACGGCAGCCCACCAGGCTCCCCCGTCCCTGGGATTCTCCAGGCAAGAACACTGGAGTGGGTTGCCATTTCCTTCTCCAATGCGTGAAAGTGAAAAGTGAAAGTGAAGTCGCTCAGTCGTGTCCGACCCTCAGCCACCC
>NW_011495080.1:8168204-8173484 GCF_000754665.1 Bison bison bison | reverse complement strand
GCGTGAAAGTGAAAAGTGAAAGTGAAGTCGCTCAGTCGTGTCCGACCCTCAGCCACCCCATGGACTGCAGCCTACCAGGCTCCTCTGTCCATGGGATTTTCCAGGCAAGAGTACTGGAGTGGGGTGCCATTGCCTTCTCTGGAACATCTGTATATGTAATGGTAAAAGGGACTTTATAGATATGGTTCGGAGAAGGCAATGGCATCCCACTCCAGTACTCTTGCCTGGAAAATCCCATGGGCGGAGGAGCCTGGTAGGCTGCAGTCCATGGGGTGGCTGAGGGTCGGACGCGACTGAGCTACTTCACTTTCACTTTTCACTTTCACGCATTGGAGAAGGAAATGGCAACCCACTCCAGTGTTCTTGCCTGGAGAATCCCAGGGACGGGGGAGCCTGGTGGGCTGCTGTCTATGGGGTCGCACAGAGTCGGACATGACTGAAGTGACTTAGCAGCAGCAGCATACAGACGTTCTTGGGATTAGGCATGGACATTTTGGGGTGGCCATTATTCAATTTGTCACATCCCCTTCCCACTACATGCATGATTTAAAGGTGGAGGAAATGTAGGAATGAACTGTTGTTGAATATTGGCAAGAGTTTGACATAGGTGTTGTCTGGCCTTCACCTAATTGTTACCTAACATTCATTGTGTACTTGCTATGTGTCCGGTACATATTTATTACAAAATTTGATGGGTGAATCCTTAACTGTTTTCTAACTTGTTCCCATTCCAAAGACCAGATTTTTTAACAGGGCCAAGGGCCAGTTTCAAAAAAGGGCAACAGCACATCTGTTCAGAGAGAGTTCTTCTGGTTCGTTATTCTAAAAAGGTCAAGAACATTTTGTAAACCTATGCCCCCCCCCCCCCATACCCCCCAAAACATTAAGAGGAATTAGATATTTCCAAATTGCCATAGATAAAACACTCAGACAGGGGTAACCACACTGTAGAACTGAGGTTGGAAGTCAAGCTCTCTAGTGTCTCCTTACTACCATACCAGGAACTTGGTCAATCACATGAATGGAATAGCATAGAGATTCCAGAAATGGTTTTAATCTTCCGTACTCACTGACTAATCAACAAGAAGCCACACAATGATGAGAGGAAGGGGTCATCACTAATAAAAGTTGTCAGGACACATGGATTACATTATGGAAGAGAAGTCACTTCGATTCATATCTCACATCATACACTGCAATTCATTCCAGAGGGTAAAAGAATATTTTAAAGCAAAACAAACAATGAGAATGAAAATCAGAATGTCCTTATGTGTTCTAGCAGTCGAGAACTAGAGTAGACAGCTTTTTGTGCCTCTGCCCAGCTCACAAGGATTCTTCCCTCTTTGGAAACTGGCCCCCCTAACCCCCAAGCCATAGGGGTGAGTCTTGAGAAGCTGTGTTTGTACTGTAAGATTTGGTCTCCTGGACAGAATTGACTGGATCAAGCTTGGGCACTGTGTTAGTATCCTAGGACTGCTGTAACAAAGTATAGTTGACCCTTGAACAATGTAGGGGTTGGGGCACCAACATCCTTTATAGTTGAAAATCCCCAGAGAACTTTATGGTCAGCCTTCTGGATCCACAGTTCCACATCTATGAATTCAATCAACCCTGATCATATGGTACTGTAGGAAGTATCTATTGAACAAAATCCGTATATAAGTGGACCAGTGCAGTTCAAACCCATGTTGTTCAAGAGTCAACTCTACCACAAACTAGGTAGCTTACAGCAGAACTTATTGTCTCATAGTTCTGAGAGCCAGAGTTCTGAGTCCCCGTTAGCAGGGTCGTGCTCCCTCTAGCCTCTAGGAGAGGATTCTTCCTCACTTGCTTCTTCCAACTGCTGATAGCCCTAGGCATTCCTTGGCTTGTGGCAGCATAACTGCAACCCCTGCCTCATCTTTACATGGTGCTCTTCCTTCTGAGTCTGTGTTCCAATTTCTTCTTCTTATAAAGACACCAGTTATATTGGGATAAGGGCCCACCCGACTCCAGTATGACCTCATCTTAATTACCTCTGCAGCCACCCTATATCCAAATAAGGCCACATTCTGCACTACTGAAGGGGTAAGGATCCAGCATATCTTTTGAGGGGAACACAATTTGACTCATAACAGGCCTCTAGCCTAAACTGTGCCAGAGTTCCCTCCGTGGGACTTTGGAACTGAAAATGAGATTCTGGTCACAGCCTGGGCTGACTGGTCTAGTGGAGAAAGAGGAGACAAAAAGAATCTGAGACTCAGCTTCTCAACACCATATGGACTGAATAACAGAGAAAGTCTGTTTGCAGAAAGCAGAATGAGACAGATTGGGGGTGGGGCAGAGGAAGGATGCTCCTGGAAGCAGTTTTCACTGTGGTCCTGCCATGTTTCTGCAGCTCCACGGCTGTCCTGTCTTGGATTCCCGGAGACACTCTGTGTACTCACAGAAAAGCCCGCTTTATTTGCTTAAGGAAGTTCAACTGGATTTCTGTTGCTTACAAGCAAAGCTAATAGAAAAGCTATAATCACAGTAAGATGCTGTATCAGTTTTTGATTGGTGCTATATAACAACTCTCCCCAAATGTAGTGCATAAAACAACACATGCTTATTACCATACAGTTCTGTAGGTCAGAATCTGGTATGGGTCTCCCCAGGCTAAAATCAAACCCAGGGTTCGCTCCTCAGACTCCGCTTCTTGCCTTTTCCAGCTTCTCTAAGTCCACTTCTTCCATTGTCAAAGCCAGTAACAGCAAATCAAGTCATTCTCACCACTCTCTCTTGTTTTCTGTAGCTGGGAAAGGTTCTCTGCTTTTAAGAACCTATGAGAATAGATTGGATCCACCTGCATGATCCAGGCTTCTCTCCCCATCTCAAAACCCTTAATCACATCCTTCTGCCAAATCCCTTTTTACCACGTGAGGCATCATATTCACAGGTTCTGAGAATTGGGTTGTGGACGTCTTTAGGACTTTCCAGGTGGCCCTAGTGGTAAAGAACCCACCTGCCAATGCAGGTAGACATAAGAGACAGGGGTTTGATCCCTGGGTAGGGAAGATCTCCAGAAGGAGGAAATTACACCTCACTCCAATATTCTTGCCTGAGAAATTCCATGGGTAGAGAAGACTGGTGGGCTACAGTCCATAGGGCCACAAAAAGTTGGACATGACTGAGCACACATCTTTAGGACACATTATTTTGTCTACCACAGATGCACAATAAAATATATTATGACCATTTGTAACAAGATAGATGGCTGAGACCTTAATGATCGTTCTTTGCACATTTTTTTTTCTTATAAAATTTCTTCATTTTACATATTTGAACAACTTGGTCTGAAGCCTTGACCTCCTAAAACTTTTTATGAGGAACACAGGGTCAATGCCGTTCAGATTCAAAGACCTTTATTTAGCTGAAGTTCTTCCCATAGCTGAAGATTTAACTATCCCAGAAAGACACTAAATGAAGACATATTCCCAGAGGGCCCAATTGGCGAAGGGAAGGAATGAACAGAATGGGATCAAATGCTTATTTCCCACTAGAGAATTGCATATATTAAAATGTTGGGAAAAAGGCAATTGAAATTCCTCTAACTGTAGAGTCTGAGGTGAATACCTGGATAAACATGTTTTATGGCAGGAGACTGTAAGGGCCAGTTTATGTATAGACACAGGAAATGAAATATACACCTCTAGGAAAGTCGGTAAACACACGCATTCATTCAACAAAGATAACGTGCCAGGTGTCATTTCAGCAATGGGTGTGCAATGGAGAATAAATAAATTCCTGTCTTCCTAAGTCTACTGGAAAGGACAGATTTATACAAAGTATGTTATATCTTAGTGGTAAAGAACCCACCTGCCAATGCATAAGACATGACATGCGGGTCCGATCTCTGGCTCAGGAAGATCCCCTGGAGGAGGGCATGGCAACCCATTCCAGTACTCTTTCCTAGAGAATCCCATGGATAGAGGAACCTGGCAGGCTGCAGTCCATGGGGTCTCACAGAGTTGGACATGACTGAAGGGACTTAGCATGCATATATATAACATATGCTGTGATGTCAGATAGCAATATAGGCTAGGGAAAAAAAGCAAGCTCTGAGAGTAGAGCCTGATGGAAGAAGTGCTATTTTGGATGAGGCGGTTTAAAATGCCTTCATTTTTCGGCAGCCTAGCCACGTGGCTTGCGGGATCTTAGTTCCCTGACCAGGGATTGAACCCTGGGCCTCCAGCAGTGAAAGCATAGTGCCCTACCACTGGATCACCAGGGAACTCCCCAAAATGGCCTCGATTTTTAAAAATGATTTGATTCTAAACTATAATAGACTTATAGAACTTTGCAAGGAAATGTACAGGGAAGCCCCAAGCACTTTTCCCTAACCTCACCAAATTTGACATCTCATCCAATTATAGTATGATATCAGAACCAAGGAACTGACATTAGTGCAGCCCATAGAGCTAATTCAGATTTCACCAGTCACACGTGCACCATAGTGAAGTGAAAGTGAAGTCACTCAGTCATGTCCGACTCTTTGCGACCCCACGGACTGTAGCCTATCAGGCTCCTCCGTCCACGGGATTTTCCAGGCAAGAGTGCTAGAGTGGACTGCCATTTCCTTCTCCAGAACATGCACCATAGATCTATGTAATTTTATCTTAAGCGTAGCCTTGAGTAATCAACACAATCAAGGTACCAAAATGCACATATAAATTATGTCTCAATAAAACTGCTACAAAAAAAATACTCAATTGTGCCATCATCACAAGACACATCATTGGTATTACATCTGCATAACCACCTGTGTGCTTGGTCACCTCAGTGGTGTCTCTTTGCCATGCTACGAACTGTAGCCTGCCAGGCTCCTCTGTCCATGACATTCTCCGGGCAAGAATACTGGAGTGGCTTGCTATTTCCTCCTCCAGGGGATCTTCCTGACCCAGGGATTGAATCCATGTCTCTTATGTCTCCTGCATTGGCAGGCGGGTTCTTTACCACTAGCACTAGCCATAGCCACACCCACTCCCTAACCCCTTCAGTTCAGTTCAGATCAGTCGCTCAGTCGTGTCCGACTCTTTGCAACCCCATGAATCACAGCATGCCAGGCCTCCCTGTCCATCACCAACTCCCGGAATCTACTCACACTCATGTCCATCGAGTCCGTGATGCCATCCAGCCATTTCATCTTCTGTCATCCCCTTCTCCTCCTGCCCCCAATCCCTCCCAGCATCAGGGTCTTTTCCAATGAGTCAACTCTTCACATGAGGTGGCCAAAGTATTGGAGTTTCAGCTTTAGCATCA
>NW_011495080.1:8167301-8167958 GCF_000754665.1 Bison bison bison | reverse complement strand
CTTTAGTTCTTCTTCACTTTCTGCCATAAGGGTGGTGTCATCTGCATATCTGAGGTTATTGATATTTCTCCAGGCAGTCTTGATTCCAGTTTGTGCTTCTCCCTAACCCCTGGCAACCACTAATTCATTCTCCATCTCTATAATTATATTATTTCATGAATGTTACATATGAAATCATGCAGTACATATCCTTTGAGATTGTTTTTTTCTTTCAGTAAAAAGGTCAGTTTTCATTCCAATCCCAAAGAAGGGCAATGCCAAAGAATGCTCAAACTACCATACAATTGTGCTCACGACTGAATCGATTTAGCAGCAGCAGCAGCACATACTAGCAAGGTAATGCTCAAAATCTTTCCAGCTAGACTTTAACAGTATGTGAACCGAGAAACTACAGATTATTTTACAGATTATGAGCTGGATTTAGAAAAGGTAGATGAACCAGAGATCAAATTACCAACATCTTTTGTCATAGAAAAAGCAAGGGAATTCCAGAAAAACATCTACCTGTTCTTTTGACCAAGAGAAAGCTTTTTACTGTATCAGTTCAGTTCAGTTCAGTCGCTCAGTCGTGTCCAGCTCTTTGCAACCCCATGAATCACAGCACGCCAGGCCTCCCTGTCCATCACCAACTCCCGGAGTTCACTCAGACTCACGTCC
>NW_011495080.1:8166795-8167031 GCF_000754665.1 Bison bison bison | reverse complement strand
TCAGTTCTTCGGCGCTCAGCCTTCTTCACAGTCCAACTCTCACATCCATACATGACCACAGGAAAAACCATAGCCTTGACTAGGCGAAGCTTTGTTGGCAAAGTAATGTCTCTGCTTTTGAATATACTATCTAGGTTGGTCATAACTTTTCTTACAAGGAGTAAGCATATTTTAATTTCATGGCTGCAGTCACCATCTGCAGTGATTTTGGAGCCCCCAAAATAAAGTCTGACACT
>NW_011495080.1:8156559-8166577 GCF_000754665.1 Bison bison bison | reverse complement strand
AGGGTGGTGTCATCTGCATATCTGAGGTTATTGAGATTTCTCCCGGCAATCTTGATTCCAGCTTGTGCTTCTTCCAGTCCAGCATTTCTCATGATGTACTCTGCATATAAGTTAAATAAGCAGGGTGACAATATACAGCCTTGACGTACTCCTTTTCCTATTTGGAACCAGTCTGTTGTTCCATGTCCAGTTCTAACTGTTGCTTCTTGACCTGCATACAGATTTCTCAAGAGGCAGATCAGGTGGTCTGGTATTCCCATCTCTTTCAGAATTTTCCAGAGTTTATTGTGATCCACACAGTCAAAGGCTTTGGAATAGTCAATAAAGCAGAAATAGATGTTTTTCTGGAATTCTCTTGCTTTGTCGATGATCCAGCGGATGTTGGCAATTTGATCTCTGGTTCCTCTGCCTTTTCTAAAACCAGCTTGAACATCTAGAAGTTCATGGTTCACGTATTGCTGAAGCCTGGCTTGGAGAATTTTGAGCATTACTTTACTAGCATGTGAGATGAGTGCAATTGTGCGGTAGTTTGAACATTGTTTGGCATTGCCTTTCTTTGGGATTGGAGTGAAAACTGACCTTTTCCAGTCCTGCGCCCACTGCTGAGTTTTCCAAATTTGCTGGCATATTGAGTGCAGCACTTTCACAGCATCATCTTCCAGGATTTGAAATAGCTCTACTGGAATTCCATCACCTCCACTAACTTTGTTCGTAGTGATGCTTTCTAAGGCCCACTTGACTTCACATTCCAGGATGTCTGGCTCTAGGTCAGTGATCACACCATTGTGATTATCTGGGTCGTGAAGATCTTTTTTGTACAGTTCTTCTGTGTATTTTTGCCACCTCTTCTTAATATCTTCTGCTAGGTCCATACCATTTCTGTCCTTTGTCGAGCCCATCTTTGCATGAAATGTTCCCTTGGTGTCTCTAATTTTTGGTGTCTAATTTTTTACTGTATGGAAACTGTGGAAAATTCTTAAAGAGGTGGGAATATCAGCTCATTTTACCTGCCTCCTGAGAAACCTGTATGCAGATAGAGAAGCAAAAGTTAAACCAGACATGGACCAATGGACTGGTTCAAAATTGGGAAAGGAGTACGTCAAGGCTGTATATTTTCACCCTGCTTATTTAACTTCTATGCAGAGTGCAAAATGCTAGGCTGGATGAAGCACAAACTGGAATCAAGACTGCCGAGAGTGAAGAGGAACTAAAGAGCCTCTTGATGAAGTTCTCAAGAGGAGAGTGATAAAGCTGGCTTAAAACTCAACATTCAAAAGATGGAGATCATAACATCTGGTTCACTTCATGAAACAATGGAAACAGTGGCAGACTGTTTTCTTGGGCTCCAAAATCACTGCAGATGGTGACTGCAGCCATGAAATTAAAAGACACTTGCTGCTTGAAAGAAAAGCTATGACCAACCTAGACAGCATATTAAAAAGCAGAGACATCTCTTTGCCAACGAAGGTCCGTATAGTGAAACTTATGGGTTTTCCAGTAGTCATGTACAAATGTGAGAGTTGAACTATAAAAAAGGCTGAGTGCCAAAGAATTGATGCTTTCAAACTGTGGTGTTGGAGAAGACTCTTGAGAGTTCCTTGGACTGCAAGGAGATCAAACCAGTCAATCCTTAGGAAATCAACCCTGAGTGTTCTTTGGAAGGACTGATGCTGAAGCTCCAATACTTTAGTCACCTGATATGAAGAAATGACTCATTGGAAAATATCCTGATCCAGGGAAAGATTAAAGGGAGGAGAAGAAGGGGGCGACAGAGGACAAGATGGTTGGATGGCACTACTGACTCAATGGACATGAGTTTGAGCAAGCCCTAGGAGATGGTGAAGGACAGCAAAGTCTGGCGTGCTGCATGCAGTCCAAGGGGTCACGAAGAGTCAGACACTACTCAGTGACTGAACAATGACAACATAAATCCCTTGAGATCTGTCCAAGTCGTTACATATATCATTCCTTTTTATTGCTGACTACTGTTCTATGGTGGGCTTCCCAGATTGTGCAGTGGTAAAGAATCCGCCTGCAATGCAGGACACGGGAGTTTGATCCCTGGGTCAGGAAGTTCCCCTGCAGAAAGAAATGGCAGCCCACTCCAGGATTCTTGCCTGGGAAATCCCACGGACAGAAAAGCCTGGCGGGCTACAGTCCATAGGGTGGCACAATCGTCAGGCACGACTTAGTGACTAAACAGCAGCAGCGGCAGTGTCCATTGTATGGATGTACCACAGTTTGTTTAACCATTCACCCATTAAAAGACATTTGGTTAGTTTTTCAGTTTTGAGATATTACAGATAAAACTGCTATGAACACTGATGTACAAGTTCCTGCGTGGAAATAAGCCTTTGTTTCTTTTGGCTAAATGCCCAGAAGTGTGATTGTTTGGGTTGTATGGTAAGTGTATGTATGCTTTTTTCAGAGGGGCTGGTTTCCAGAGGGACTGTATCGATTTTCATTGCCCAGCCATGTGTGAGTGATCCAGTTTGTCCCCAGCCTTGCCAACATTTGGTGTTAATCATGTTTTTCACTTTAGCCATTTTGATAAGTATTCCTGATTATCTCCTTGTAGTTTAATTTGCATTTCTCTAATGACTAATGATGTTGAATATCTTTTGATGGACTATTTGCCACCTATATATTCTCTTCTGTGAGACTATGTTTTGCCCATTTTCTGATGAAATTGTTTGTTTTTTTAATGTTGAGTCTTGAGAGTTCTTTATATATTCCAGATTCTACATCTTTGTCAGATATGTGATTTGCAAATATTTTCTCCCAGTCTATAATGTCTTTTCATTCTCTTAACAGTATGTTTTGCAGAGCTAACATTTTAAGAATTCTGATAAGGTCCAATTTATTTTTTTTCTTATGGGTCATTCTTTTGATATCAAGTCTAAGAACTCTTTGCTGAATCATAAGTCTTTAAAATTTTCGCCTATGTTTTTTCCCTAGAAATTTTATTGCTTTATATTTGCATGATTAATGAATTAATTAATGGCTGCACTGGGTCTTGGTTACTGTGTGTGGACTTTCTGTAGTTGCAGCAAGCAAGGGATACTCTCTTGTTGCAGAGCACAAGCTCGAGGGTGCACAGGCTCCGTTGCCCTGTGGCCTTTGGGATCTTCCTGGACCAGGGATTGAACCAGTGTCCCCTGCATTGCAAAGAGGACAACTTAACCACTGCACCACAAGGGAAGCCCTACAAGATAATTTTGAGTTAATTTTTGTATAAGCTGTAAAGTTTAGGTTGTTTCATAGTTTTGCTTATGATGTCTAATTTCTCCTGCACCATTTATTGAAAAGATTACCCCTCTTCCATTGAATTTCTTTTGCTACTTTGTCAAAAATTAATTGTGCATATTTGGGGGCATACTTACGACTTCTCTATTCTATTCCATTGATCGATATATCTTTCTGTCAGTGCCACATTGTCTTGGTCACTGTAGCTTTATAGTAAGCTTTAGAATCAAATTATTCCTCCCACTTTATTCTTCTTTTCCAAAAACTGTTTTGGCTACACTAGAGTCTTTCACTTTCTATATAAATTTTAGAATAAGCTTGTCTATGTCTGCAGAGAAACTTGCTGAGATTTCAGTAGGAATTGTGTTAGAGATTTAGGGAAAATTGACATCTTTACTACGTTGAATCTTCCAATCTATAAACAAGTGTGTCTCTCCAAGGATTTAAGTTGTCTCTCATTCCTTTCATGAGCATTGAATAATTTTCTTTATACAGGTCTTACACATATTTTTGGTAGATACATATAAAAGTATTTCATTTTCTTTGGAGCAATTATAAAGAATGCCTTCTTGAGGAGAAACAGTTGAAAGAGGCCTGAGAGAAGGGAGAAGATGAAAGTGAATGGGAGTCAAAGGTTCTGAGGCAGGTGTTTGCTTGGTGTGTGAAAGGACCAGCAAAAAGAACATGTTTAGGTAGAGTGAGTTAGAAAAAGAGTGGGGCTTCCCTATTGGCTCAGACAGTAAAGAATCTGCCTGCAGTGTGGGAGACTAGGGTTTGATCCCTGGGTGGGGAAGATTTCTTGGAGAAGGGCATGGCAATCCACTCCAGTATTCTTGCCTGAAGAATTCCATGGAAGAGGAGCCTAGAGGGCTACAGTCCATGGGGTCACTAAGAGTCAGACATGACTGAGTGACTAACACATACACACAGAGAAAAAGAGTAGCGGCAAATGAGATCCAGGAGGTTGCCAAGAGTCAACAGCATGATAAGATCTCGGAATTTACCTTGAATGTGGTGAGATGCCATTAGAGAGTTCTGAGCACAGGGATGATATGATCTGACTTACATTTTAAAAGGATCACCCTGGCACCTGGCTGGAGTGTATAAGGGTATACATTGGACTGTAGGCTGGACTGTAGGAGGGTATAAGGAAACAGAGTGCTCTGTTAGGAAGCTCCTGGAGTGGCCCAGGAGACAGATGATGGGAGCTCCAGCCAGGCTGACAGTTGTGGAGGTAAGAAAGAGTAATTTGAGTCTAGACATATTTCGAATGTGTAGCTGACAGGATACACTGATGGATTGACTGTGGGATGTAACTCAAAGAGAAGAGTCAAGGATGAGTCAAACGTTCTTGCCTTGGGTGCAACTGGGTAAATGGTGGTGCCATTTATTGAGAAGAGGAAAACTACATTCTCTTTTTTTTAGCTTTGTTTTTCTTCCTTTTTTTTTTTTTTAAAGAAAGTATAGTTTAGTTATTAATAATTTAAATGTTGAATTAATTTCTGCTGTACAGCAAAGTGATTCAGTATATACATATATATGTGTGTATATATATATATATATATACATTCTTCTTTATGCACATTCTTTTTATATCTTCTTTTCCATTATGGTTTATCATAGAATATTGAATATTGAATCTGTGCTATACAGTAGGACCTTGTTGTTTATCCATTCTATATATAAAAGCTTACATCTGTTAATCCTAACCTCCCACTCGATGTCTCCCCCAACCTCCTCCCCCTTGGCAACAAGTCTGTTCTCTATGTCCATGATTCTGAAAAACTATACTCTTTAGTATAAAAACAGAACTGTCACTGCACAGAAAAGCCTAAAACCTGAAATACCATGTGCAGTCAGACTGAAATGAGTAAGATTACTCTTTCCCAAACCAGGCCCATTTCTACACTGTTAATTACCAGTTGGACTTCCAGCAATTACTGAAATGGCACAAAAGTCCTTAATTTTGATGAAGTGCCATTTGTCTATATTTTCTTTTATTGCCTATAATTCGGGTGTAATATCCTTGAAATCATTGCCAAATTCAACGTCATGTAGATTTTCCCCATTTTCTTCTAAGATTTTTGTAGTTTTAGCTTTTAAATGTAAGTTTTTGGTCCATTTCAACTTTATGTTTATTGTGAAAGGTATGCATGTAAATATCCAATTTCCCCCAATACTTCTTGTTGAAAAGACTATCATTATCCTATTGGATAGTCTTGGTACCTTCTAGAAAATTAATTGGTCATATAAGTAAGAGTTAATTTTCAGGCTGTCTATTCCATTCTATTGGCCTATATGTCTATCCTTATGCCAATATCAGGGACTTCCATGGTGGCACTAGTGGTAAAGAACCTGCCTGTCAATGCAGGAGATGTAAGAGATGCTGGTTTGATTCCTGGTTGGGAAGATCCCCTGGAGGAGGACATGGCAACCCACTCCAGTATTCTTGCGTGGAGAATCCCATGGACAGTGGAGCCTGGTGGGCTACAGTCCAAGGGTCACAAAGAGTCAAACACGACTAGAGAGACTTAGCAAAGCACATGCCAGTATCATCATGTTTTAATTGTTGGAGATTTGTAGTAAGTTTTAAAACTGGGAAATGTAAGTCCTCTCATTTTAATAATCATTTCTCAAGATTGTTTTGTCTTTTCAGGGCCCCTTGTAATTCTATAAGTATTTGAGGATCAAACTATTTGTCCATTTCTGTGAAAAAGGCTGTTGGAATTTTGATAGGGATTGTGTTAAATCTACAGATTGCTTTTGTAGTATTAACATCTTAACATTGTTAAGTCTTCCTATCCATGAACACAGAATGTCTTTCCATTTATTTAGATATTCTTTAATTTCTTTCAGCAACATTTTGTAGTTTTCAGTGTACAAGTTTTGCACCTTCTAGGTTAAATTTATTCCTAAGTATTTAATTCTTTTAGATGCTTTGTAGGAGAAGGCAATGGCACCCCACTCTAGTACTCTTGCCTGGAAAACCCCATGGACGGAGGAGCCTGGTAGGCTGCAGTCCATGGGGTCGTGAAGAGTCGGACACGACTGAGCAACTTCACTTTCACTTTTCACTTTCATGCACTGGAGAAGGAAATGGCAATCCACTCCAGTGTTGTTGCCTGGAGAATCCCAGGGATGGGGGAGCCTGGTGGGCTGCTGTCTATGGGGTTGCACAGATTAGGACACAACTGAAGCAACTTAGCAGCAGCAGCAGCAGCAGAGGCTTTGTAAATGGAATTGCTATCTTAATTTTCTTTTCAGAACATTCATTTCTGATGTACTGAAACACAACTGATAATATCTCATCTTTATAAGAAATGCAAATGGAACTTAGACTAAGTTGTTCAAAGGTCCTTGGCTAATTAGGTCACTTAACTCCAAATTGATTGTGCTCCTTCTCTGAGAAGGTAGTTTATCTAGTCCCTTTCCCATTTTATCCTTTCCATCTAAAATGATGCTCTTACTTGTTAAATAAGAAACACAATAAAGAAAGGGCTTCCCTGGTGGCTCAGTCAGTAAAGAGTCTGCCTGTAATAAAGGAGACCCGGGTTCAATTCCTGGGTCAGGAAGATCCCCTGGAGAAGGGAATGGCAAATCCACTCCAGTATTCTTGCCTGGAGAATCCATGGACAGAGGAGTCTGGTAGGCTACAGCACATGGAGTCACATAGAGTTGGACACGACTGAGTGACTAACACTTTCACAGAATAAAGAAAGAAGTGGAGCACTGCAACAGTTATGCTTCAGATTCTATCCAGTGTGACAACGGAACTGTAAGGAAGCAACCAAAGCCTCAAGGATACCCATGGATAGCCCATACATACTTTCATGTTCATTCTGTTCAAGTGGAGGGCCCAGAGGCAAAGAGAGAGTCAACATTGAATGCGTGACCTCAAAATGCCAAAATATTTGGTGAGAATGACTCAGAAATCAAGAAGCTACTTGTAGCAAATTGAGTACTGTAATACACTGTCACACAGGAGAGCTTCTCTTGGACCTGATAGAAGGACTGTGTTATGACATGTAAACGGGGTTAAGACTCTGGAGGAACTGGGTGGAGGGTGGCTCAGGTTCAGGAGAGGAGGAGCAGTTCTCACTCCACCACCATGAAGTTGGAGACCAGGAGTGTGTCAAATCACTCAGAAGTCTCTAGAAGACACTGTTGATCCTGCCCTGCCTGAAGGAGGGGATGGATGAGCTTTCTCCAAGACCTTGAATACCACTCAAGAACCACCAGGAACAGGAGTTTACTGTGGGTCCAGTGGCTAAAAATCCTTGCAGTGCAGGGACTGGGGAACTAACATCCCACATGCCATGGCGCAGTTAAGCCCGTGGGCCATAACTACTGAGCCCATGTGCTGTGGAGCCTGCTTTGGAGCTCCAACATGATGCAACTGAGACCTATAGCCAAATAAACAAATATATATATATATATGTTTTTTTTTTTTTTTAAAGAACCAGCAGGAAATCTCTTCCCCAGTCCTCACCGAACATTCTCCATCCCGTTCTGAAACTGCTGTCTGACAGGACCTAGAATTTTGACTTCCTGGGGTGTGAGCCTCGAGGAGTTGAGAAATGAGCACATCCTCTCCCTCCTTCTAAAGGGAAGAACATTTTGGATGGAAGACAGCACTCTAGAATTGTCTCAATTCATCCTCTTCAATCTCTTGCATAAAGGTTTTATCTTACATTGATGTGATTCTTCCTCAAAAGATGATGGGATTCTTCTTCCTTCCCAGAAATTCAAGACTAGGGATGGTGTAGCTTTCATTCTTGAAGAATTGCTAACAGTTTTAGGCAGAGAGGTCAGGGGCTGCATGAGCACTTGCATAGGTTTCTCCCTAATGGTGGAATACTGAGAAAATCCCTCAGGGATTCAGTGCTGTCACAGTAACAACAAGATAGAAAATAAGAGGAGAAAGTTCCCAAAGCAAAGCAACGGTATGGTGTTATGCAACCTGCTCTGTGCCTCAAACTTCAGACATAACAGCCACTTCATTTATATCACAGAAAAAAATAACTGCGGTAGGTCATAAGGTTTTAAATTATTTTTCCAGTAGGAATATTACACCCCGATGACATAGACTATTTCCACTTCTTCCATAAATCACCAGCACTTCCCTCAAAATGGTCCGTTGTCTCTGGACTCTCACCCTTCATACCATCCTCACATTGACAGATTAATGTTCTTACATGTATCACTCCTCTGATCAAAATTTTCCACTGCTTCCTATCACAGACAGAATGAAACCTGAATTCCTCTGTATGCCATTTGTAGTTTCTTACCAATCAGCTTCCCTGCTTACCCACTACTATGTCCTGATGGCCAGGCTGGTCATGCTCTGAGTTATCGTCATAGTTTCCTCCCCTTGTAATGCCAGCTGGGCTCCTCTCTACTTTTCTAACTCCTCCTACTCACACTTCAGGGCTAGATTCAAATCCCCACTTCTCCACTTCTACCCATGCTGACCTTTCCCTGCTATAAATTCTTAGGGAGCACTTACTGTATCCTTCATTTTGGTACCTTATTTATCCAGTGATTAGCATGCATATCTAACTGCACTGGATACTCTGTGGGTAGAGAGAAAGGTCCTTGGCTTAGAGGAGGAGACTTTGCTGCTTTGTCATAATATATTACTGTTCCTTGAGGGCAAGCCTTGTCTCCATGGTAAAAATCCAAGATCTCAAGTTCTTCAAGTATGTCATGCCTATCATGGTGCCACACACACCCTAAGATTTCAGAAAAAAACTTGTTAAATTGAATTAAATCCTCTCGGGCTTATGCACTACTTGAGGATGGTAGCTGAAGTACAATAGCTAATCTGCTCTAAAATGGCCAAGCCTAACAAGACTAGTCCACCTGGGCTAGGCTGAAGGGGTAGGGGTCCTGGTGAGAAAGGAAAAGCCACCTTAGTGTGCTGCCCCATGAGCAACAGGAAGAATTGCTCACTGCAAGTCCACTCCCCTGGCTGGACCACTGGTTATTTAGAGGTGGAAACCACTACAGGGTGAAATCAAATTCCATGACTGACAAGAAAAAGAGTGAGAAAATGTGAAGAATGGCAGAGTAGGGAAGGAGAGCAGCTTAAACTTCCTGGGCCAGCCTATGAGTAGCCTATGAGCAGCAAAGGGCCATCAGAGAGGGACTGGCCTCCTTCAGCCATAACCAAAGACACACCAGGGCCAGCCATTTGCAACCACAGTTCAGAGTTTCACACATTTGTAGCAATAAAACTTGATGCCCACACTTTTGGTTTCCAGACACATGCTCTCTGAATGCTCTCTGAAGGCAGCGGAGGCTGCCTGGAGTGACTCTGAGGTCATCTCTCGCACAGGTCCCTAGCTGGAAGGACTTGGACAAATGGTGGTCTTCTCCATGGAGCTCTGGAACAAGCTGAAAGATCTAACCAAAAGCAGAAAAGACTGGCAGACTGGGGAGCAGGGCGAGATCTTCTAGATGCAGTAGAAGGTTCAGCTGACTTCAGGCATCCCTTGTCTCTCCCACATAAACCAGAAGAGTCCACTCTCTGCAGACGGCCAAGTTGAACGATCCTCAGGCCAGTCAAGATGCCCGCTGAGTCTGTGGCAATTACTGGCCACGATTTCCGATTTCCACCCATCTTGTGCCCCGAGGCAGCGGCGAGGTCACCGGAGCCCCCTGGCCTGGGCCTCTCCAGGCTCCCGGGACACTGAAGCTCCAGCTCCTCCTTTCTCGCATCCCTCCCCTCCTCTTCCCTCCCTCGGCCAGTCCCTCCCCCAGCCGTGTGGTG
>NW_011495080.1:8155781-8156310 GCF_000754665.1 Bison bison bison | reverse complement strand
CATTCCAGAGAGCCAAGCGAGCTAGAGCAACAAAGGAGCCGGGTAGTTGGCGGGGAGAAGTCGGGGGGCTGAGGCGCGGTAACGCGAAGGGGGCGTCTGGGAGGCGGGCTGGCGCGGGGGCGGAGCCGGGGACCCAGTCCCGCACCCCCGGCCCGCGCCTGGCCTCCATCGCGGGGCCAGGAGGTGGTTTTAATGGTGGGAGAAGGAATGGGGCTGGAGATTGGGGGCCCAGGGGGCTCCCGGGGGTGAAGATAACTTGGATTGCTAGGAAGGGGTAGAGAGTTGTGCATCCCGGCCCGGGCCTCCGCCGCCCAACATGGGCCCCGGTTCCAAAGTTTGCGAAGTTGGGTGCCGAGGGCCCGAGGCGCGCGGGGCGTCCGGGGGGACCCGGCACCGGACTCTCGGGGCGCACAGGACGCCTGAGCTGCGTCTGCGGTCCCCAGGGTGGCGCGTGTGGCCGGGGGGGTGGGCTCCGGAGAGCGGGCGGGGGCGCCGGGGCTTCTGCTGAGTTGGCGGGGTTGGCCATGGC
>NW_011495080.1:8146196-8155681 GCF_000754665.1 Bison bison bison | reverse complement strand
GCGAGAAGGAGCGCAGCCGTAACCGGCCCTCCGCCGCTGCTGAGCCACTGCGGCCGGGCCGCCCCCTGCGAGCCGCTGCGCTACAACGTGTGCCTCGGCTCGGCGCTGCCCTACGGGGCCACCTCCACGCTGCTGGCCGGGGACTCAGACTCCCAGGAGGAGGCGCACGGCAAGCTCGTGCTCTGGTCGGGTAAGCGCGCGGGAGCCGGAGCCCGGGTCGGGGGCCGTGGCGGTGGGTTGCGGGGACTCTCCGAAAGAATAGGCTTGGGCCTGAGCTTGTGAGAGGTGGGAGCAGCACCCGGGAGAGTTGGAGGAACAGAGTCTGAAACTTGGGAGGCAGGCTTGAGACCCTGGGCTGATGAAGAGGGAGGACGAGGAAGTTGAGGGAGTGGGTCACAAAGGGCCTGAGCAGGGTAGGAAGCAAAGGATGGGGGGGAATGAAGGCCCCCGGAGCGAGAGGGTGGGGGCTCTGAGCCACAAGAAAGGACTTCTCCTTTTTTTTTTTTTATTTAAGAAGAGATGCTCCACGTAGGTACCACTCTGGAAGCAGGGTCCTCGGGAATGCAAGGTGTTTAGACCTTGGAGCAGAGACCAGGAAATCGAATTGGAGAAGGAAAAGGGAAAGATGGGGGTAGAAGATTTAGGCATTGAGGGAAGATGGGCAGAAAAAATTGAGTGAAATTTGTGAAAGGTAAGAAACCCCTGGTAATGACTAATTAAAAGGTAATCAGAAAGCTCCAGAAACCTTGTTTTGGGAGCCAGAAGTCCAGAGGATTGTGATCTTGTCCTGCTTTTGACAGGAGATTTCGGTTTCCTCATCTGAAAAATGGGGACTCCGTTCCCTGTCCGAAATTGTGAAGGAATGAGACTCTTCTAACCATCATTTGTGTGTTCTTGGGAAGTTTGGGTTCTCAGACTGGTCTGCGTTGAGGAAGGACACTTAAGTCTGGAGTGTCCAGGCCCTTGGATACTTACATGGTGGCCTGAAGTCCCAGAAGCCTCACCTCAAGCTGGGATTATGACCTGATCTGAAAAACTGCAGACTAAACCCAAGAAGGTCCTTCTTTAGCAGTGTGGAGTGGATTAGCTCCCCGCTTGTCACTCTTCCGGGCTGGGGACTTAAAGATAAGGGAAGGGAACTTGCCTCGCCACCCCTTGCTTGTAGCCAGTGTGGTTCCAAAATTGTCCTTGAAGAAACAGAAACTAAAATCAAAAGCCAGGAGCAGACATGGGAACCTCCTTCTTTTGATAGGTCTTGGATGTCCCACATGTCCATTCTGCCCCAGCATCTTGATAGAGAAGTGTTTGTAGGCTGCCTGTCATTGTCACATTGACCGCTGGAGTTCTGAGTCTTTGCTGGATGTTGAACAAAGCCATGTCATTCCTCGCTTGGTACAGATGTCAGAGGAAGAACTTGGAGGATGGTACCCATAGTGGAGCCACATCCTTTGTGGGTATTGGATTCGAAAGTCAACATGTAGGCAGAAACCATGTGTAATCAACAGTAACTTTGAAAACAATCACAAATGGCCACAATGTCAGGTCTCTGTGACTTTGTGTTCATATCCTCTTTGATGGTAATATGTTTGTATGCGTGTGCAACATATAGTAATGCACAGTATGTAAGAAGGGGCATACATAGAAAATATAATTTTAGTTTTTAAAATTACATAAATGCAGAAGTGATAAAATTTAAAAAAAAACACACACACAAAAGAAAGGTATCAACAAGATTTCTTTGAGTTTGCTAAGTTGCTTCAGTCGTGTCCAACTCTTTGCAACCCCATGGACTATAGCCTGCCAGTCTCCTCTGTCCATGGGATTCTCCAGGCAAGAGTACTGGAGTGGGTTGCCATTTCCTTCTCCACCTTTGAGTTTAGGAGCCAATTGTATGGAAAATCTAAATGTCTCCAAACTAGAATCTCACCCAGTTCTGAGCTGCTCACACTATGAAAGGATATGTTCCTCCCATCTCTTCTTATTTATTTAACAGGGGCTTATGGTTGAATTCCCCCAACTTAAATGCATGTGTGATGCTGCCCTTCTGTAGTTATCATCAAATCAAGGTGGAAGGATATGAACCTCTCTCCAGCCCAAGCTCCTGAAAGCAGTTGCTGGGCAGAAGTGGTTTTGGCAGAAAAGTTTAGGAGTTAGAACCATCTGCTGGCTGCATAGGTTTGAACCTCACTAGCTGTGACTCTGGTGGGACACAGTCCTACAGGGGTTCCGGCACTGAGCCCTGGTCCTTATTTAACTGAGTTCTCTGCCCTCATCCTTCATCCCTCAGCTCAGTCCCATTCCCATATGCTTTCTGGATGTTCCTTTTCTATGTCTAGTCTTTCTGCTAGATGTTTCATGTGAAGTAGAGCCAGAAGCAGGTATAGGTATGGGCTGGGTCAGTAAGTGGGTAGAGTGAACCAGAGCCAAAAGTGAGAATCACAGACAAGCCTTCAGCTAATAGTTCTGGCTAGTGATTTGTCCTGTCCTGAGCTAGTAGACTTGATTTGGCTTAAGATGTAGTCAGTGTCATCTGGCTCTTGGAGGTGTTTTTGTAGGTAGAAATAATTTAGGGTGTCTGTAAACTTGAAAGTAGAGACTTGTTCTTTCCTTTTTTTTTTTTTTTAATCTGAGTTCTGAGTACATAGCTTTCTACTCATTCATTCAGTTAGATGTTTGGATGCTGGCTACAAGTCATCCTGGATCAGTTTCTGGGGCAGATAAAGATGGAGAATACAGACAGGATCCCTGCCGTCAAGGGAAGACAGACAATTAAACCAGGCTTTAGCAACACCTCTACGAGGTATTGTGACCTGGTAGGATGATGAAGGAACACACAGGACTTTGGGGAACAATGAGAGACCCCTGGAGGAACTGACATTTAACCCACAACCTGAGAAATAAGTAGGAGTTTCTGGGGCCAAGGATGATTTGGGTGGGAAGGGATAGGAAGAGGATATAGATGTACAAAGGTGTAGAGGCGAGAGGGCTTGATACTTTTAAGGAAGTATAAGAATTTCAATAGAACTGAATCAAAGCATGTGAGGGATAGGATTCTGAGAGATAAGACCTAGAGAATTAGAAAATAAAGGGATTCATATCCCATATTGGAAAGTTTGGATGTTTGCCGGAAAATAAGAAGGGGGCACTGAAGTCTTTTAATGAAGAGAGATGGAATCATATTTGCATTTCAGACCGATCTCCTTGAGTACTGTGTGAAGAAGCCATGGGAGGAAGGGAAGCCTGAAGCTGGTTTGCTTGTTGAAGGGATGGTTGAAGTAGAGATGATGGTGGTCAGTACTGGGGTGACAGCCTGGAAGAAATGGACAGATCCTGGGATTTCAGAAGTAGAACCAATGGGACTTGCTGATGAGTGAGCAGGAGAACCCAGGTTTCAGGCTTGGATGGAAGGTGGTATCATTCCCTCTCACTAAGCTGGAGAATGCTAGAGGAGGAGGAGGTTTAGGAAGAAAGTACGAGTTCGTTTTGGTCATGTGAATTAGAGGGGCTTATTGGACATCTGTGTGGAAAGTGAAAGTCGCTCAATCGTGTCTGACTCTTTACCACCCCATGTACTATAAAGTCCATGGAATTCTCCAGGCCAGAATACTGGAGTGGGTAGCCGCGGCTTCTTTACCAGTTGAGTCACCAGGGAAGACATCTGTGTGGAGAGTCCCAGCAAACCTAGAATTGTTTTGCCGCTCAGTTGTGTCTGATTCTTTGCGACCCCATGAATTGCAGCATGCAATTGTCCTTCACCATCTCCCAGAGTTTGTTCAGAATCATGTCCATTAAGTTGGTGATGCTATCCAATCATCTCATCCTCTGTCACCCACTTCTCCTTCTGCCCTCAATCTTTCCCACCATCAGGATCTTTTCAAATGTGTCGGCTCTTCGCATCAGGTGGCCAAAGTATTGGAGCTTCAGCTTCAGCTTCATTATCAGTCCTTCCAATGAATATTCAGGACTGATTTCCTTTTGGATTGACTGGTTTGAGCTCCTTGAAGTCCCAGGGATTCTGAAGAGTCTTCTCTAACACCACAGTTCAAAAGCATCAATTCTTTGATGCTCAGCCAAACCTAGAATAGGAGTTGCTGAAGAGAGGTAGCCACTATGAGCTTCCTCAGCCTAGACTGCTGAGCCTTTGGAAGTGAGGAATATCTCAGGTTGGGCCAATTTGTAAGTTTATATAGAACTCAGGTCTGTCTCTCCTATATCTTTCAACTCTCTAGACTTGGGCTTCTTCAGGCACTCAGCATCTTACCCCAGGATAGTTTGAAATGTCTCCTCGCAGGCTTTCCAAGCTGACCAGACAAACATACTTATCCAGGCTATGGCTCACATTTGGCCAGACCTGGTTGGTTTGGTAAGTGGGGTAAGAAAGAAGAGAGACCTGTGGCTGGCAGGGGAAATAGGTCCCTGAGAACCAGCACGTAGCCTCTTTGACCACTCCTGTGCTCTGTGTGTGCACAGGGGTGTGCAGCCCTGGGTCCCAGCTGGGGGCAGCTGGTAGGGAAGAGCTGGAGAAGCTGGGAGGAATTTCTCATTTGCTACTCAGACATCTAGCTGAGAGATTGAGAGGAGGTCTGTTATTTGCAAAGGCAGACCAGAAAGAATTTCCTTAGAGCTGTTCCCAAACCTGGCTGATGATCAGAATCATTTTTAAAATATATATTTTTGGAAAGTATAAAAATACAGAGAAACACCCATGGGCTCAAGTTTTCATTTTTGCTTCAGATTTTTACCTTTTGAATTGTGAAATGTAGCCTGTATACAGAAGGTGCATATGACACAGAGGTACTAAATAATAAATAAATATAAAATGACACCTGAGTCAAGTGATGGTGGGCCACCCGGGAGCTCCCTCTGTCTTTTCCAATCACATCTCCTTCCCTCCTCTTCTAGAAGTAACCACTACCCGGATATTTTTGATGATCATTCCCTCTTTCCTCCATAGTTTTACCATCTAGTTTTGGAATCCCTGAACGGTGTATCAGTTTTGCATGTTTTTTACCTCTAAACAGATGGAACTGAGCTGTGTGTATTCTTTTATGTCTTATTTCTTTTGCTCTATGTTATTTTGTAAAATTCATCCATGTTGTTGCAGCTTATTTTTCATTGCTGAATAGTACTCCATTGTACAATATACCATAATTTATCTATTTTATTGTTCTTTTTTGTTTGTTTGTTTTTGTTTTTGGCTGTGCTGGGTCTTTGTTACTGCTCGAAGGCTTTCTCTAGTTGCAGTGAGCAGGAGCTACTCTTCGTTGAGATGCACAGGCTTCTCTTGTTGCATTACATGTGCTCTAGGGCGTGCGAGCTTCAGTACTTGTATCACGTGGGCTCAGTAATTGTGGTGCACAGGCTTAGTTGCTCCTTGGCATGTGGGGTCCTCTCAGACCAGGGATCAAGTCCATGTCCCCTCATTGGCAGGTAGATTCTTAACCACTGGATCACCAGGAAAGTCCCCTTTTGGTTGTTCTTAAATATTTAAGTTATCTCTGTTTTTGGCTACTATGAATAGCATTGCTATGAATATTCTTTTCTATATATCCTGGTG
The DNA here is from genome assembly GCF_000754665.1 of Bison bison bison. Lineage (NCBI taxonomy): Eukaryota > Metazoa > Chordata > Mammalia > Artiodactyla > Bovidae > Bison > Bison bison. The sequence continues at coordinate 8,150,124 of NW_011495080.1, read as the reverse complement.
CCCCTAGGTCAAATTTCTCTAGGTACATACTGAGAGAAATGGAATTGCTAGGTAAGAGGGCATGCATATCAGCTTTGCTAGATAATGCCAGTTTTTCAAAATGATTGTACCAACTTCTACATTCACTATTCCTATAGAAGAGTCACCGTGGCTCCATGTTATTTCTGACACTTGGTACTGTCGGTGTTTTAAATTTTTGCCAATCTAGAAGATCTGAGTAGACATTTCTCTGAAGAGGGCATATAGATGTCTCATGAAAAGATGTTCAACATTGTTAGTTATTAGAAAAATGCAAATCAAAACTACAATGAGATATTACTTCATACTGGTCAGAATGGCTATCATCAAAAAATCCGCAAACAAATGCTGGATGAGGAGAAGGTAACCCTTCTACACCGTTGGTGTAAATGTAAATTGGTATAGCCACTCTGGAGAACAGTATGGTGGTCCCTTAAAAAACTAAAAATAGAGCTACCATGTGACCCTGCAATCCCACTCCTGGGCATATATCTGGAGAAAAACATGATCCGAAAGGATACATGCACTCCGGTGTTCATTGCTGCACTGTTTACAATAGCCAAAATGTGGAAGCAACCTAAATGTCGATCAACAGAGGAATGGATGAAGAAGATATGGTACTTATATACAATGAAATATTATTTAGCCGTTAAAAGAAAATTGATATTGAGGAACCTATTTTCAGGGAAGGAAGGGAGATGCAGGTGTAAAGAATGGACTTGTGGACACAATGAGAGAGGGAGAGAGCGGGATGAATGGAGAAATAGCGTCACCGTATATACCCTATCAGCTGTAAGCTGGCGGTAAACTGCTGTGGAGCATAGGGAGCCCAGTCAGGTGCTCTGTGATGGCCTGGAGGGTTGGGGTCAAAGAGGAGAGGGAGGCTCGAGAGGAAGGGGATGTAGTATAATTATGGCTGATTTGCATTGTTGTATGGCAGAAACCAACACAACGCTGCAAATTTTTTTTTTAATTTAAATAAGCAATTATCACACACAAAAAAGAATGAAATAATGTCATTTTTAGTAACATGGATGGACCTAGAGAGTGTCACACTGAGTGAACTAAGTCAGACAGAGGAGAAACATTGTATGGCATCCCTTATACGTGGAATCTAAAAAGAAATTTTACAAATGAACTTACAAAACAGAAAGAGACACAGATTTAGAAAACACACTTATGGTTGCTGAGGAGAAGGGATAGTTAGGGAGTTTGGGAAGGTCATGTACACACTGCTGTTCTCAAAGTGGATGACCCACGAGGACCTACTGTATAGCACATGGAACTCTGCTCAGTGTTATGTGCCAAGCTGGATGGGAGGGAGGCTTGGAGGAGAATGGATACATGTGTATGTGTGGCTGAGTCCCTTTCTGCTCACCTGAAACTACTACATTGTTACTTGGCTACACCCCAGGACAAAATAAAAAATTTAAAGTTTGAAAGAAAATTTTTTTTTGCCAGTCTAGTCTAGTGGCTGCATGGTTGTGTGTATTTGTGCTTTTAATTTGTATTTCCCTGATTGCTAGTGAGGTTAAGCGCCATTTCAGATGTTCCTTCACTGGCCATTTAGATTTCTTCTTTTGTGAAACCTCTGCTCAGATCTTTGGCCCATTTTTCTGTCAGACTATCTGTCACATTTGTAAGATTTGTAGTTCTTTATATACGCTATATATGAGTCCTTTATTGGTTGTAAGTATTGAAAATACTTTCTATTCTGCAGCTTGCCTTTTCATTCTCTCAGTGTCTTAAGTTCTGAACTTTAAGGTAGTCATTTATCAAACTTTTTATGATTAGTGCTTATTGTGTCTTACTTTTAAGTCCTTTCATACCACAAAGTCAAGAATTCATTCTGTTACCTTCTTTCCTTTCATTTTAGGTACATAATTCACCTGGAATTGATTATTTTAGAACTCCAGTTTCATATATATTGTCTCAACATCATTTATTTAAAAAAAAATTCTTTTCTATACTGGTCTGCCATAAATCAAGTGTTCAAATATGTTTTTGTTTCTGGGATCTTTATTCCATTCCATACGTCTATTTGTCTATCTCTTATCATACCATCTTAATTATAATACCTTTTTTTTTAAAACCATGCCTCTGGGCATGCAGGATCTCAGTTCCCCAACCATAGATCAAACCCATGTCCCCTGATTTGGGAACTTGGAGTCTTAACCACTGGACCACCAAGGAATTCCCTTTAATTGTCATATCTTTATAGCATGGTCCTTTTTTTAAATTTTATTTTTAATTGGAGGATAATTGCTTTACAATGTTGCATTGGTTTCTGCTATACAACAACATGAATCAGCCATAAGTATACGTATATTCCTTCCTTCTTGAACCTCCCTTCCACCCCAGCCCCCATCCCACCCCATACGTTGTCACAGAGCACCGGGCTGAACTCCCTGTGTTGTATAGCAACTTCCCACTAGCTATCTGTTTTACGTATGGTAGTGTATATGTTTGGAGAAGGAAATGGCAACCCACTCCAGTGTTCTTGCCTGGAGAATCCCAGGGGCGGGGAAGTCTGGTGGGCTGCCATCTTTGGGGTCGCACAGAGTCGGACACGACTGAAGCGACTTAGCAGTAGCAGCAGCAATGTATATGTTTCAAAACCTATGGGCCCCTTCTCAGTATAATATTTTTATTTCATAAAGTAGAACCCATAGGATTGAAAAGCATATAGGATTACAAAAGAAATTAATTATATTGAAATATAGTTATCAAGTGTTAAACAAGTTTGCAATCTAATATATGTGTGCTTCTTTATTAGTACACTAGATAAGATTTAGTGTGGGTTTAATAAGCACTGTAATGTCAAGGTAGTGATGAGCAGTAAAAATACTTTGAGGTGTTTCCAACAAAAGTATCTAATTTCCATTTGTGACAGAGCCACAGGTACTGCTATCATTTCTGTGGTTTGATGCTCATATTCATAATTGGGAAAGACTAAATTCCAGTTAGATATAATTTTTTCCCATCTAGGTTCATGGACCCCTAAATTATCTTTGTGACCTGCAGGCTAAGAACCTCTGCTCTAGAGGATGGCACTATTTAATAGACGGTGTGGTCTATTCTTAACCCTTTGTATTTTCATGTAAAAGTATTTGTTGGTGGTTTTGACTGGAATTACATTGAGTATATAGATTAATTTGATGACATCTTTATAATATTGTGTCTTCTAATCATTTCATTAAGTATTCTATGTAGATCTTTAATTTTCTCAGTATTTCTTGCAGTTTTCTGCACAAAGTTCTAAATACCATTTTAGATTTATTCCTAGGTACTTGACATTTTAATGCTGTTATAAATTGTGCTTTTACATTTCATTTTGTTTGTTGCATAGAGATACAATTAATTTTAAATACAGTAAACTAACTAAATTTATATACATACAAAGTTATCTCATTTGTGAATAATGAGTTTTGTTTCTCCTTTTTCAAGCTATATGTCCTATATTCTTTATTGCCTTACTGCACTACTTAAGACCTCCAGTACATGGTTAAATAGAAGTGATAATAGTAGCAGCAGTCTTCATTCTTGACTTTTTCTTCATTCTAAAGAGAAAGCTTTTATACCTTTCACCATTAAATGTGATATTTGGTATAGGAATCTTGTAGTTATATTTAATCAGATTAAGGAAATTTTCTTATATTCCTAATTTGCCGATTATTATTTTTATCATGGATGGATGTTGAACTTTATCAACCACTTCCTCTGTTGAGATGATCATATGATTTTTTTCTGTCAGTGTGGTAAATTGCATTGATGAAATTTTCTAATGCTGAACCATCCTTAGCACAATGGTTTTCAACTCGATTGATCATCAGAATCACCCAAATTCTTTTTTAAAGTTTCAGTTCGGTTCAGTTCAGTTCAGTCGCTCAGTTGTGTCCGACTCTGTGAA
>NW_011495080.1:8130153-8146061 GCF_000754665.1 Bison bison bison | reverse complement strand
CTTCTCCTCCTGCCCCCAGTCCCTCCCAGCATCAGAGTCTTTTCCAGTGAGTCAACTCTTCTCATGAGGTGGCCAAAGTACTGGAGTTTCAGCTTTAGCATCATTCCTTCCAAAGAAATCCCAGGGCTGATCTCCTTCAGAATGGACTGGTTGGATCTCCTTGCAGTCCAAGGGACTCTCAAGAGTCTTCTCCAACACCATAGTTCAAAAGCATCGTTCTTCACTGCTCAGCTTTCTTTATAGTCCAACTCTCACATCCATACATGACTACAGGAAAAACCATAGCCTTGACTAGATGGATCTTTGTTGGCAGAGTAATGTCTCTGCTTTTCAATATGCTATCTATGTTGGTCGTAACTTTCCTTCCAAGGAGTAAGCGTCTTTTAATTTCATGGCTGCAGTCACCATCTGCAGTGATTTTGGAGCCCCACAAGATAAAGTCTGACACTGTTTCCACTGTTTCCCCATCTATTTCCCATGAAGTGATGGGACCAGATGCCATGATCTTAGTTTTCTGAATTTTGAGCTTTAAGCCAACTTTTTCCCTCTTCTCTTTTCACTTTCATCAAGAGGCTTTTTAGTTCCTCTTCACTTTCTGCCATAAGGGTGGTGTCATCTGCATATCTGAGGTAAAATTGTGTCAAATATTATTTTTAAAGTACATAAATATAGAAAAAGTGAAGAAACTATTATAACACCTATGTTCATACTTTTTCTTTTTATTTTGTATTTTATTAAGGAAATAAAACAAGGGAATTCCCTGGCAGTCCAGTGGTTAAGTCTCACAGCCAGAAAAAAAGAAAAAAAAAATAGATAAAATCGATGTCCCCTTTCTTCTTGTTTCCAGTTGCATTTCCTTCTGTTCTCTGGGAAGCTTCCCCCATCCCAGTAATTTGCATATTTATTTTTTAAGCTAAATTACTTTAATAAAATAGGTAGTACAAAATTGAAAAGTAACCAAAGTTAAACCCTTCCATTTCTGCTGCCTGCTCCCCATTTCCCCTCCCAGAGGCAACCGCCAACACTAATTTGTGTGTCTTTTTGTAGAATCTAACGTGTACAGATGTATGTGTGTTCTTATTTTCCCTCCCATAACCAGTAGTGGTTCTGCAGGCTCAGTTGAGTGTCCTCTACTCAACTGCACCCGTTTAACAGGACACGGTGGAGGTTGTTTCAGTTCATCACAAATGGTTCAAGCCTCGATAGTGTTCTATTATATTGATGTGTGACATTTTATTTAGTAGGTCTCCTATTGATGGATATATATTAAGGATGTTTCTACTCTTTTACTATTACAAACAATATTACAATAAATAATCTTATATATGATTTTTGTGAACATATAAAGTGGAATTGTGAGTATATTTGACAGCTGGTATCAGATAGTCTCCATAAGTATTTAATAATTTTTATTCCTACTAAAAATGTACAAAACTGCCAGTTTCCCGTACGCTCTTGCCAATGTAGCATTTTCAAATGTTTTGACCTTTATCCTTCTAAAGATTAAAAAAATATGTCATTATAGTTCTATTTCACATTTATTGAGTGAGACTGAACATCTCTTTATGTTTTTAAAGGCCATTTGTATTTTCTGTGTGTGATCTCTTGTTTATCTTTTGCCTATTTTTTTATAGGATTATGAATTTCTTATTGATTTAGAAGAGCTTTATGCACATAAGGAAAGTAATTCTTTCTTTACCTGTGATGTTTATTGGAAATATATTTTCTCAGTGTGTTGCTTTTCTCATGATCTTGTTTTTTACCCTGCTGAATTTATCTATTTTTCTGCACTGGCAGGCAGCTTCATTCTTTACCACCAGCACCACCTGGGCAGCCACTGTCTATTTTTCTGAAGTCTTTTCTTCAAATCTTTTATTTCACAATTTCTAGTTTTGTGTCATACTTCAAAAGGCCTTTTCCAGTCTAGGATTTTCAAAAAACATTTTCCACTTTTTCTTCTAGTAGTCTAATTTTTTAAAAATAATGTAGTTATTTTGATTTATCTGGAATTTATTTTTTATGGAAGAAATGGGGTAAAGATCCAACTTAGTTTTTCCCTGAGCTGCCTCATCAGTTGTCTTTCTTTTTTTTAAGCAGTTTGATTTTTTAGCTTTTCTTCAGTGAGTTTTTACTTTTAAAATTAATTTTTATTTTATATTTAAAATTAGTTTTATTACATTTTATTGTTTTATTACTTAAAATTAATTTACAATGCTGTGTTAGTTTCTGCTGTATAGCAAGGTGAATCATTATACATATACATATGTCCACTCTTTTTCAGATTCTATTCCCTGTAGATCATTACAGTGTATTGAATAGAGTGCCCTGTGCTATGCAGTAGGTTTGTTTTTTCTTTTTCTCTTTTTTTTCTGGCTGCACTGCATGGCATGGGGGATCTTAGTTCCCTGACCAGGGGATCAAATGCGAGTCCGCTGCATTGAAGTTTGGGGTCTTAACCAGTGGACTGCCAGGGAATTTCCCTCAATTGTCTTTCAAGATTTATTTAATAATCTATCTTTTCCTTGAGGATTTTATTTTTAAAGTACAAAACAATATTTAAAATGAAAAAAAAAAAAAGAAAAGTTGCACACTTTAAAAAGCTGATAATTGAGACCTCCCTGGTGATCCAGTGGCTAAGACTTTGAGCTCCCAATGCAGGGGGCCTCAGTCCAACCCCTGGTCAGGAAACTAGATCCCACATGCTGCAACTAAGATCCCGGTGCAGCCAAATATGTAAACAAATTATATATATATATATATATACACACACACACACATATATATATACATACACACATACATATATTCAAAGCTGATAATTACCACAAATATCACAAAATCCAGAAAAATAAAGGATATGTATGTGTGTGTGCATGTGTTCTATTAATAGTTATTCATTGTTATATTACAAAGCATTCCAAAACCTGGTGGCTTAAAACAAGAACCATTCCTTTTGCTCATGAGTCTACAATCTGGGCAGCACTCAGCAGGGATGGGTTGTTTCTGTTCCCAGATGTCTGTGGCCTTCACTGGGATATCTGGAAAAGTTAGGAACTTGAAAAACGCAGCATCTCTTTCTCTTTCAAGGAGAAGGGGACAACAGAGGATGAGATGGTTGGATGGCATCACTGATGCGATGGACATGAGTTTGAGTAGGCTCCAGGAGTTGGTGATGGACAGGGAAGCCTGGTGTGCTGCAGTCCGTGGGGTCACAAAGAGTCGGACACGATTGAGCCACTGAACTGAACTGAACTGAACTGAACTTTCCCTTTCTTCTTTTGGCCCCAGGGTCTGTCTATACAGTCTCTCCACCAGGCCTCTTCAGCAGGACAGCCTTGGGATAGTTAATCTGATTACATGGCAACTGGGCTTCAAGAACAAGGGTTCCAAGAGACCCAGGCAAAAACCGAATGGCTTCTTATTATGATCTAGGCTTGAGAGTCTGAGAACATCACTGCCACCACATTTTATTGGTGGAGCAAGTCACTAAGACCAGCCCATATTCCACAGTATCTTTATTCAACGTCTATCTGTTTCTCCTCTATAATACATTTTACTCTAGGGAGCTCCTCCCTATTTAAAATGTATTGTTTAATAAACATCCAGTAAAATTCACTTTCTTTGTTGTCACAGTTCTGTGAGTTTAGACAAAGGCATAGCCTGGATGCAGCCACTGCATTCGAGATGGAGAACAGCCCCATCACCCCCAAATGTTCCCTTGTGCTGTCCCTTGGTAGGCAAAGTCATCTCCTACTCCATCCCCTAGCAACCACTGCTGTATCCTCCACCCATGCCCAGGCAGTCAGAATTTTGGAGACTGGGTTCTCCATCTAGAGGGATAAAGGTCCCCCAGGTGATTCTGATTTGAGTCAGGTCTGAGAACTGTTGTTGGGGACATGTCTTCTTTTAAAATATCAGTTCAGTTCAGTTGCTTAATTGTATCCGACTCTATGGCACCCCACTCCAGTGCTCTTGCCTGGAGAATCCCATGGATGGAGGAGCCTGGTGGACTGTAGTCCATGGGGTCGCTAAGAGTCGGACACGACTGATCGACTTCCCTTTCACTTTTCACTTTCATGCTTTGGAGAGGGAAATGGCAACCCACTCCAGTGTTCTTGCCTGGAGAGTCCCAGGGACGGGGGAGCCTGGTGGGCTGCCGTCTATGGGGTCGCACAGAGTCGGACACGACTGAAGTGACTTAGCAGCAGCAGCAGCTATAGCCCCATGGATTGCAGCACGCCAGGCTTCCAAGGAGCAAGCATCTTAATTTCATGGCTGCAGTCACTTTCATCACTGCAGTCATCTGCAGTGATTTTGGAGCCCAAGAAAATAAAGTCTGTCACTTAAAAAAAACTTTATATATATATATATATATACTTTTGCTGCATTGGGTCTTAGTTGCTGCATGTGGATCTTTAGTTGCAGCATGCTGCCCCTTTTAGTTGCAGCATGTGGGATCTAGTCCCCGATCAGGGATCAAACCTGGGCAGAGTCTTAGCCGCTGAACCACCAGGGAAGTCCCCCAAGAACACTGCCTATTAAGCAATAGGAATTTGCTTTGCATCCTTAGAATAGGCTTTGCTAGTGAGAGCTATGAGTGGTCAGAGGCCTCAGATAAGTAACAGTAACAGCTAATATCTCTTGAGTGCTTAGTATATGACAGGTACTGGGCTATGTACATTTGGTACATTATCTCACTCTGCACCACAGTTCCACTAAATCTTTTATCCCCATTTCACAGATGAGGAAATTAAGGCTCAAGATTAAGTAATTTGTCCAAGATCACACAGCCAGGAAATGGTAGAGCCACAATTTGGACTCAGGCAGGCCAAATTTCGAGGTCCATGCTCCTTATCCCTCCCTTCCCCAAAAGAGAAGTTACCTGCCCCCACCAGCTCCAGCCTGGGCAGTTCCCCATGTTGGCTCTCACTTCCTCAGAAGCTTCTCCTAATACAACATCTTGTTTGGGAAATAGGTGTTCCTGCAGGAGGGATGATTCAGGAGGAATAGAGGGATGGAATGCTGAAGTGAGCTTAGCCACGGGGGAGCAGGGTAGAGGCCTGGGCTGGGGCGGGGGTGCTGGGAGACCTCCACCTGCGTGCGTCTTGCTGACAAGACCTTTCCTCCCCCTGCACTGGATACAGCCTCCTCTGTTTCTCTCCATCTGATTTCCTGTTTCCTCTTCCGGCTTTGGAGTACCTGGCTCCCCTGACTACCTCTTCCTAAACTCCTACCTGTTCTCTGTCCCACCTCAGCTTGGTAAGAGGAACAAGGGTCCGGGGGTCTGGGCAAGGGGAAACACCTCCTGGATCTGGTGCATGGGCCCTGTGGGGGTGGGTGCCACAGCCCTCCTTCCGCATGGACTGTAGAAGGTTTAAGAATGCCCCTGAAAAAGTAAAAGATAAATTGATTTTGGGTTCTCAGCCAGAGGTGCCAACATTCCTTTAGTGGGTCATTTTGAAATGGGGGCTTTTTAAAAACTTTAATTGAACTGCAATATATTAATACATGGAGAAAAGGGCACAGATTGATTTTCACAAGGTAAATATACCCATGTAACTGGTACCAGATCAAGAAATAGAATACTACCAATGTCCCAGAAGTCCTCTTCAAGCCTCTTCCAGTCCCAACCCTGGAGTGGGAGGGGTGGGGAGCATTTTTTTGGTTGTCACTAGGACTTAGGGTTTCTGTTGGCATTTAGTGGGCACGGTCTAGGGATGCCAAATGTCCTGCAGTACATGGGACAGTTCTGCACAAAGAACAGTCCCGCCCAAATGCTCGGCTGAGAAATGCTGTGCCTGACGGTGCTGAGCAATCATGGCCTGCAGCATGGCCAAGAGAGATGCCTTAGGCCCAGGGAACAGGGATGCAGCTGGGTCTGTGGGTCAGAGTGAGGAGGGGTCTTCACTGCAATGTATCCACACTGTGGCTACACCCGCAGGCCTCCGGAATGCCCCCCGCTGCTGGGCAGTGATCCAGCCCCTACTGTGTGCTGTGTACATGCCTAAGTGTGAGAACGACCGGGTGGAGCTGCCCAGCCGCACCCTCTGCCAGGCCACCCGCGGCCCCTGTGCCATCGTGGAGAGGGAGCGGGGCTGGCCTGACTTCCTGCGCTGCACCCCCGACCACTTCCCCGAGGGCTGCCCGGTGAGTCCTCTGCAGGGCCAGGGCTGAGCTGGGCATGGGGACAGGGCCCAGCAGGGGCAGGGAAGCTCAGAGCCTACTGTGCTGAAAGATCCCAAGTCATGGGCTCAGCGAGCCACAGACCCAAACCCAAACTGGGCCAGTCCATCAGGGATTATCTTATCTAGCTATGAAACATTTTTGAGCACCCACTCTGTTACTCACTGGGGAGTTACAGGAGTCATGAGTGACAAACCTATTCTCAGAAAGTTTATTGTCTGTTTAGGGAGTCAGGGCTTGGGCTTGCACGTGTAAAACACGAGAGACACCAAGACAGGGATGGGATCTAGTTCTGGGGTGAGGGAGAGCACATTAATAATAATAGTAATCATTATTTATTACTGTCCAAATACATTTTAAACATCTTACATTTATTCATTTAACCCTTAGATCACACCATGAAGTAAGTACTGCTGTCCTATAGATCAGGAAACGGAGCTAACAGGGAGGTCACGTAACTTGCCCTAGGCTATGTGGTCCCTGAGCGGCAAGGCTGGGATTCAGATGCTGGAAGGTTGTCTACAGCACCTGCGCTTTCAGCCTCTCTGCCGTGCTAACCCTGCACCTCTTATTAAACCAAAGGTCACCTCGAGCCTGCTGCTTTCCGTTGTATTGTCTTCTCCCCTTCTCTCCTTGCCAGAATGAGGTGCAGAACATCAAGTTCAACAGTTCCGGCCAATGCGAGGCTCCCTTGGTTCGGACCGACAACCCCAAGAGCTGGTATGAGGATGTGGAGGGCTGTGGGATCCAGTGTCAGAACCCGCTCTTCACCGAGGCCGAGCACCAGGACATGCACAGCTACATCGCGGCCTTCGGGGCTGTCACGGGCCTCTGCACACTCTTCACCCTGGTCAGCGGAGGGCAGGCCCCGGGTGGAGGGCAGAGGGAGAGGCGGGGGCCCGGGACCCTCAGGCTGCCTGTAAAGTAGGAAGGGAGCCAGTTGTCCGTGGGAGGCTGGGCTCTGGGAATCGGGGGGAGGAGAACTTGACAGGGGTCTTCAGGGAAGGATGGTGATTAGAGGGGTGGGGAGTTCCAATAAGAGTGGCAGAACAGCCCTAACCCCGTGGAACGGGCCCCTCTTCTCTCTTCTAGGCCACATTTGTGGCTGACTGGCGGAACTCCAATCGCTACCCTGCCGTCATTCTCTTCTATGTCAATGCATGTTTCTTCGTGGGCAGCATTGGCTGGCTGGCCCAGTTCATGGATGGGGCCCGCCGGGAGATCGTCTGCCGTGCTGATGGCACCATGAGGCTCGGGGAGCCCACGTAGGTGTCCTGGGTTCCCAGAGGCGAGGGCGAGGGGAAGAGGCTGATGCCCATTTTCCACAAAAGGGGCAGGTTGGACTGGAAATGGAGACTTCAGCGTGGGATTCAGCTCTGCCTTGTTGCACCCAAGGTCTTCAGCACTAGAGCCTGGACCGTTCACATCTTCTGTATCCTCTTCACTTCTGACCCAAGCCCGGTCTCCAAGCCCTGACTCCTAGAAGAACCTTCAGACCTTAGAAGCCAGGAGTCTGGGGACCACAGGGCCAGAGGGGGGGAGACTTGGTAGATGGAATACAGAATGAGCACCCCAAGTGACACCCCACTTGTCTGCACAGCTCCAATGAGACCCTGTCCTGCGTCATCATCTTTGTCATCGTGTACTACGCCCTGATGGCCGGCGTTGTCTGGTTTGTGGTCCTCACCTACGCCTGGCACACCTCCTTCAAAGCCCTGGGGACCACCTACCAGCCTCTCTCCGGCAAGACTTCTTACTTCCACCTGCTCACGTGGTCACTCCCCTTTGTCCTCACTGTGGCAATCCTCGCCGTGGCCCAGGTCTAGTGACTGGTACAGGGTGGGGACCTGTGTGGGGCGAACGTGGGTGCGGGAGAAAGTGACCCCCTCTGTCCCCCTACCCCTTCCTCCTGCAGGTGGACGGGGACTCTGTGAGCGGCATCTGTTTTGTGGGCTATAAGAACTACCGATACCGCGCTGGCTTCGTGCTGGCCCCCATTGGCCTGGTGCTCATTGTGGGAGGTTACTTCCTCATCCGAGGTGAGTGAGGACTGGGCTGAGCACCTACTCTGTGTAAGCAGGAGCCAGGAGCTGCCAGCTCTGCTGCTTTTGAGGCAGGACCTCAGCTGGCTCACTGGGGCCTTGGGGTAAAGGGGAAGGACAGACACAGCACCACAGACAGACACAGCACCACAGACAGACACAGCACCACGACACTTAGGGTGGGGCAGCACCTTTGTTCGGCTAGAAAAATGCTGCCCTCAATCCAGCCTTGTTTGAAGGCTAACGGCTTGCTGAGTGGAGCTTGGGCTGGGTCCCTACCCCTGCTCAGCTCTGACCAGATGCCCTTGTGTGATAAACACCTTGAGTGACCTATCTCATCCATGTGGGCCAGCTGGGGGCCTTCCATCGTGTGTGTGCCCTGAATTCATATACACGCCCAGTCTCTGGAACTTGGTTTCTCAGCTCCTTTCTGCCCACGGTGCACACACACGCAGAGTTTTCACAACACACACAGATTCTCTGTTTCCTCATTTCCCTGTCTCAATCTGCCGCCTCCACAATGAGCCTCCGTGTCTGAGCTCATTTTTGTTGAGCGTTCTCTGTAAACTTCAGTTTCCTCCCCCAGCTCCTGTTCAGCCCACCTTGTTTCCGTCTCCTTGGCAGTGGCTGAGCCTCTGATGTGTTTTGTATCTGTGTGTTCCTGTGCGGTAGCCACCAGCCACGTGTGTTGAAACTAGTCCAGGTTGAGACATCTCATAGCATAAAATACAAACTGCACTTCAAAGACTCAAGCACACACAGAAGTAAACAGTCTCATTAACAGCTTGTTATATGGATTACACGTTGAAATAATAATGTCGTAGACAATGATTTATTGTTTTTAAGGTGTATTGAAGTTAATTTCATTTGTGTCCTTTTACTTTTTGAAGGTGGCTTCTAAAAAATTTGAGATTATGAGTTGTTATTCAGCTGCGCAGTCATGTCTGACTCTTTGTGGCCCCATGGACTGCAGCATGCCAGGCTTCCTTGTCCTTCACTGTCTCCCAGAGTTTGCCCAGACTCGTGTCCATTGAGTTGATGATGCCATCCAGCCATCTCTGGAAAATTTGACATTATGAGTGTGGCTCACATTATATTTCTCTTGGACAGCAGTGTCCTGGGGTCTCTTCTTTGGCCTTTTTCATCATAATAACTTTGACCCACTGCCTTTCTTAGGGAGGCTGGACCAGGAGTGAGGCGTCTTTGGTCTCCACTGTCTGCCTGCCCTGCTCCAGTCTTTCCTGTCTGTAGCATGTCTGCCACCAGCTGCACTCCAGTGTCTCCAGTTCCTCCAGCTTTAAATCAGCACAAGAGTCATCAGACCTGGGATTCCAAGACCATAGGACCCTCCTGGGATGCCACACACCCATGCCTCCCAGAAGAGTGGTCTGGCCCCCACTAATGTCTGCCATTTCCCTTATGTTCAGGAGTCATGACCCTGTTCTCCATCAAGAGCAACCACCCTGGGCTGCTGAGCGAAAAGGCAGCCAGCAAGATCAACGAGACCATGCTGCGTCTGGGTGAGTGGGTCTGTCCATCATCACGCCCACTGGGGAAGGGTATTGGAGGCTGAAGTTAGCAGTTAGCAGCCAGGGGGCAAGACTAGGCTCTGTGTGTGTGTGTGTGTGTGTGTGTGTGTGTTGGCGGTGATGCTGGTAGTAGCAGCTCAAAAGGGAAGGTACCTTCCTTCTCAGTTGGAAGAATTCAAGTTCATGTCAACACTTGAGGCCTATTTAGAACCCTTAAGTGCCTCTAATTTCTTATCTTATTTTGGAGAAAACAATTCTTTGGTATGTTTTATTGACGTGTACTTAAATCACAATGTTAATTTCTAGTGTATAGAACAGTGACTCAGATATATATATATCTACAGATAGATAATTTTTCATATTCTTTTCATTATGGTTTATGACAGGATATTGAATATAGTTCCCTATGGTATATAATAGGACCTTGTTTATCTATTTTATATAGAGTAGTTTCTCTCTGCTAATCCCAAACTCCTGATTTATCCGTGCCCCACTTCCCCCACCTCGGTAACCATAAGTTTGTAGAGAAAACAGTTCTTAAACCGAGCCCAGCACAAAGTCACCCCAGAGTTTTTCAGGCCCGTGTGGGGCGAACACCTCCTCCCTACCGCCGCTCCCACACCTGGGATGGGTGACGCCCTGCCCCACCCCTGACCCTCCACAGGCATTTTTGGCTTCCTGGCCTTTGGCTTTGTGCTCATCACCTTCAGCTGCCACTTCTATGACTTCTTCAACCAGGCTGAGTGGGAGCGCAGCTTCCGGGACTATGTGTTGTGAGTAGGGGACTGGGGGCCTGCAGTGGTGGGCACTGGAGACCCCTCTCTGCGATCCAGCAGGGGTCTGTTAGGTTCCAACCTCAGAGGGCGAGAGAAACTGCCTGTCTTGCTTTGGGTGCTCACACTGTTAGTTGCTCCGTAATTTGCAGACATGGCCAACAGCCCTGGGGTCCCTGCCCAGCTCCGCCCTTCCCTCTCATCCCCAAGGCTGCCTGGCTGGTGCGTTTGTAACTGTTAAGCCATTGTATGTTTTGGCTTCTCCCCACCTCTTGTGTTGGCCACAGATCTTGATTTCTATTTCTTATGGACTCTTTACAGAGCATATTGCAAATCCCTGCACAGCAATAGTTATCGCTCTACAACAGGTTAACAACCCATTAATGCTTTCTGGGTTTGCCTGTGCTTTTTTTGTGTCACATGATGATAAATCTGCGAGGGTAAGGCACCTCAGCTACTTCAAAAAGTGCAGTCTGTACTGATACGAGGAATAGGAGTTAAAATGCTCATTGGGACTTCCATGGTGGTCCAGTGGCTAAGACCCTATGCTCCCAATGAAGGGGCCTGGGTTTGATCCTTAGTCAGGGAACTGACTGCAACATGCTGACTCCCACATGCTGCAACTAAGACCCTTCGAAGTCAAATAAATAAATAAATACATTTTAAAAATCCTAAGTGCTTCAGACTCTTCCTTAAAGGCTCCAGCTTCCAGTGTGTGCCTGGGTCCCTCCCCCAGAAATTTGATTTCATTGAATGGGGTGTGGCCCAAACATCAAGAGTCATTAAAAGCTCCCAGGTGACTCTAATGATCACCTAGGATTGCAAATCATTGATGTGGGCTTCACTCTTTCTAGTGTTGGGATTGATTGTCTGGGCAACCACCAGGGAGACTCAGAAAGCTTCACCCGTCTACTACCCCTTGCCACAGATGCCAGGCCAATGTGACCATCGGGCTGCCCACCAAGAAGCCCATCCCTGACTGTGAGATCAAGAATCGGCCCAGCCTCCTGGTGGAGAAGATCAACCTATTTGCCATGTTTGGAACTGGCATTTCCATGAGCACCTGGGTCTGGACCAAGGCCACACTGCTCATCTGGAGGCGCACCTGGTGCAGGTGGGGTCAGCAGCAGCCCGTCCTGACCTGGCTGCCTCGTTCTCTCAGTCTCAGCATCCTGTAGGCTCGGTCAGGTCTCACAAGTCCCAGCACAGCCTTGAGCAGGTGTGATTTCTGAGGGGCCGAGCGGCCGAAAGCGGCCTTTCCTGTGGCTCACCACTGCCCCCTGGTGACACCTTGTGTCCTTGCGAGGATGGGCCAAAGACTGTGCCTTTGCGTCTTCTAAGAGAGGAGTGATTCGAGAGCTGGGCACAGGAGCCCTGCATTCTAGCCTCCCTTTTTGGCAGAGAAGGCCTCTACTCTTCAGAGCTCTGGAGGCTCCTTTCCTGGAGGGAATGGATTTACTGGTCTTTTGCAAGATTTGAGGGGAAGCGGTTGCTCCTCCATGCCCCCTGCCCCATCTTTTTGCCCTCAGGTTGACTGGGCAGAGTGATGATGAACCCAAACGGATCAAGAAGAGCAAGATGATCGCCAAGGCCTTCTCCAAGCGGCGGGAGCTACTGCAGAACCCAGGCCAGGAGCTCTCCTTCAGCATGCACACCGTCTCCCACGACGGGCCTGTGGGTGAGCTGCTACTCTGTTTTCCTCTGGAGCCCATTCCCAGTTCCCTTCCAGGCTGGTGTGGCTTCATGGTCTGTTTGCAAGGCTGTGAGGAATGGCGCTCCTTCTTCTGTCTACATACTCCTTCTTCTCCAACCCCCCACCCCCATCCCCCCACCACTCCATCCCAGGCTACTCTCCCCTCTGTTTCTGCCCCTGGGTCTGCTTGCTGGTGATTTGGTTCTAAAGGACTCATCTCCCTCACCTTCAACCGTCTTCTTCCCCTGTTCTCCCTGGGCTACAGGAAGTCAGGTTTCGGGCACTGGGTTTCTGGCGTCTCCTCAGGCCCCCATGCCCTTCAAACTGGGGATGGGTAGAGATCTGGCTGTGCCCACCAGGGTGGGCTTTGTGTGCTAAGTTGAGTGGGAGCCAAGGGCTGAGGGAAGGTGAATGGTACCGAATATGGAAGGAGCAGTCACGGTGAGGGCCTGGGCAGTCATGGCACCTTGCCCTTTCCTTCCATCTCCACAGCGGGCTTGGCCTTTGACCTCAATGAGCCCTCAGCCGACGTGTCCTCTGCTTGGGCCCAGCACGTCACCAAGATGGTGGCCCGGAGAGGTGCCATACTGCCCCAGGATGTGTCTGTCACCCCGGTGGCAACGCCAGGTATGGATTTCCACTCCTGTAGGAAGGTGGGGGATGTTGAGGCTGGAATAAAGTCCTGGAGTGGAGTGACAGGAGCTGCCGGCAGGGGAGAGGGAGGGGAAGGCCTTGGAGAACTATAGCATGGGTTCCCGGCTCCAAGAGAAGGGGCCCGGGGAGAGAAGGTGCCACGCGCACAGAGCTTAGAGTCCCAGGCTCCCGTTCTCTCTCCCACCGTCAGTGCCCCCGGAGGAAAAAGCCAACCTGTGGCTGGTTGAGGCAGAGATCTCCCCGGAGCTGGAGAAGCGCCTGGGCCGGAAGAAGAAGCGGAGGAAGAGGAAGAAGGAGGTGTGCCCACTGGTGCCACCCCCGGAGCTTCACCTCCCCGCCCTGGGCCCTGCCTCCGCCCCTAGTGCGGTCCCTCGGCTGCCACAGCTGCCCCGACAGAAGTGCCTGGTGGCCGCGGGCGCCTGGGGACGTGGGGAGTCCTGCCGACCTGGAGCCTGGACTCTGGTCTCCAACCCCTTCTGCCCAGAGCCCAGCGCCCCAGCCCCTGTGGCCTGGGCGCAGGGCCGCCGGCAGGGACTGGGGCCCATTCACTCCCGCACCAACCTGATGGAGGCGGAACTCATGGATGCAGACTCCGACTTCTGAGCCTGGAGAGTAGGACCTGCAACAAGAAGGAGGAACAAATACCGTTCCGAGGCTTTTCTTCCTCCCTGAGAGTGCTTCTGTCCAGGATCTCATCTTCGCGAGCACCTGAGGGCCCAGTTCCTTCCCGGGAGAGTTCAGTGTGGACGGCTCATGGCACCAGGACTGCAGGAAGGAGCCCTGACATCTCCACAGCTAGGCCTCACCGGGGCAGGGCCCTGGAGGTTAGGGTCCTTGATTCTGCCCCACCTGGCTGGCAGCGTCAGTCTCTAGCGGTGTCATGGGTAGCAGAGCTCCTAGTGTGGCGGTAAAGGTGCGAGCAAGGCTGCGTGGGCTTGCATGCATACTTGCATGGGCTGTGGTGGCCAGCCCCTGTCTGGCAGATGAGGGCTGGCTGCCCTTGTTTGTGCCAATGGGTGCCCTTCCCTGGCACTCTCAGACCAAAAGTGTTTATTGGGTCATTATCCCTTTGTCCACCTGAGGACAGAGCTCCTTTCTCCCCTTTCTGGTTGGTTGTGGGGCTGGGAGTACTTACTCCCATAGGGGCTATAACCTCTCTTAAAAGTGTCCAGCTGGCTCCACCGTAGGCCAGTAACCCACCCTGGGTGTTGTGGCACCCTCCTTTCCCCTTTCCCCTTTCGGTTCAACCAGGCCAGCCTCTTCCTGTTTCCTGTTTGTTGATTAGGACCCAGAGTTGCAGCATTTTCCACCCTGCCCCCACGCCCTACCCCTTTGCTGCTGGGCTCCATCTCCAGGTGAGAGGTTGGTTCAGCCATAGAGCCTGGCATGGTGGAGAAGCTGCGAGTGATGGGAAGCCTCTGGGCCTCAGAGAGATGCATGCTATCTCTCAGGGGATGGATCCTCTGACTGAGGAACTACCCTTAGGAAGCTGCTGACACTTCAGCCAGGCAGGAATGCTTCCTTCAACTTCCATAGTTGGTGGGTGAAGAGGTTCCCACCTCTCATTACCCCCATCCAAGGCCCCAGCGTCAAGAACCAGACAGCAGGGAGCTTTAGCAGCTGGCTGGGTTCCAGATCAGAGGGTAGGGATAAGGAAACAAAATATAAACAGTAAATAAAAGGTTTTTGTATAATCTATTGATGTGCTTCTTTCCAGAGGCCCCGTCTTGACCCACTTACCTGGTCGTAATCTCGTTTTGTCCTTCACTTCCTCTGCAAACTATTCTGCAAGGCCAAGAGCTCAGTTCTAATGAGGTCACCACTGACAGATGTCGGGCCGATGTCAGCTTAATGTGCTGGCTGTCCTTCCTGGCCAGTTGGTTCTATATATGGACAAAGGCTCTGGCCACAGCTGCCTCACTGCGCATTGATCATGAGATGAATGAGCAAGGACGTGCAGCTTGTCCCTGCAGTGATGACACTTGCAGAAAGCAAGTGTCCCCTGCTGGGGAGTATATGTGGGCATGGATCCTCATGGCAATCCCAGGCCCCCTCTGGGAACCTCTTGCCTCTACAAGGGATATCTGTGGGACCAGGTGCATTCGAATCCACAGCTTCCTCCCCTTGGGCTGTCAGAGAAATTCAGGCTTCTCTGAGGGAAGCCTGCTAGTCCCACTTCCTCCAGAAAGATGTCAGTAGAAAACTGGGAACTGGACTCAAGATCCTGTGGAAAGGAAGAGTGGGTGGAGGAAAGGGGGTGTTACCCACAGATGACTCAGAGGGTATTGTGCAGTATTAAGTGTGCCTGTTTATGGGTGTTGCTCAAGTGATGGGGGCACAAGCAATTTGCCCAGAGCCAAATTCCAAAGGAAGAGGAAAGGGAACTAACACTGATTATCTACTATGTACTTTACATGTGTATAAGGATAATGATGATAACAGTAAGAGCTAATTCTTATTAAATGCTTGCTAGCTCTAAGCACTTCGTATCTATTAACCTGTTGAATCTCACAACAGACCTCAGAGGCACTGTTAATACCCCCAAGACACTCAGGTACAAGAAAAGTTCAAAAGTTTGCCTGAGAGAAAGTGATAATGCTGGCGTTCCATCAGAGCCGTCTGGCTCCAGAGTCACCAGGTTCTTGGCCTCTGCACTCTGAGTGTTGTGCTTGTGCTTAGTCATGCAATCGTGTCTGACTCTTTGCAACCCCATGGACTACCAAGCCAGACTCCTCTGTCCATGGGATTCTCCAGGCAAGAAGACTGGAGTGGGTTGCCATGCCTTCCTCCAGGGGATCTTCCCAACCCAGGGACTGAACCCAGATCTCTCATATTGCAAGCGGATTCTTTACCCTCTGAGCCATCAGGGAAGTTCCTGCACTCTGCTGCCTCTCCTTTAATTCGGAAGAGGCAGAGGAACTATTTTTCTGTAGCAACAAACTTCAGAGAAGTAAAATGACTTGCCCACAGACCTCATAGCTAGTAAGTAACACACTGGGCCCAGGGCCTTCCTGACTCTGCAGTCCAGACTCTT
>NW_011495080.1:8129832-8130053 GCF_000754665.1 Bison bison bison | reverse complement strand
TTTTCCTCCTATCCAGATTGCCCATGCTGTGTTCCCTCTGGCCTCCCCATATCCCCTTGTGCTTGCCCATCGTGCTCATTCTTGCCATCACTGCTCTTCTCAACAGTAGTAGAGCTAATTTCTATTTTTTTTTTAAATTGAAGAATAGTTGATTTACAATGTTGTGTTAGTTTCAGGTGTACAGCAAAATGATTCAGTTACATATATATTTTTCAGATTAT
>NW_011495080.1:8121884-8129535 GCF_000754665.1 Bison bison bison | reverse complement strand
ATATATATATATATATATATATATATATATACACACACACCCCATCCTTTTTATCCGTTCATCTGTTGATGGACATTTAGGTTGCTTCCATGTCTGGCTATTGTAAATAGACCTGCTATGAACAGTGGGGTGCACGTATCTTTTCAAATTAGGGTTTTCATCGTTTACAGATATATGCCCAGGAATGGGATTGCTGGATCATACGTTATTTTTAGTTTTTTAAGGAACCTCCATACTGTTTTCCACAGTGACTACACCACCTCACATTCCCACCAACTGTATAGGAGGGTTCCCTTTTCTTCACATTCTCCAGCATCTATTATTTGTAGACTTTTTTTTTTTTTTTTTGGCCACAGCCACGGCTTGCAGGCTCTTAGATCCCCTATCAGGGATCCAACCTGGGCTCCAGCAGTGAAAACGCCAAGTCCTAACCACTGATCTGCCAGGGAATTCCCTATTTGTAAGGTTTGTGTGTGTGTGTGATGACTGGTGTGAGGTGATACTTCATTGTAGTTTTTATGTTCATTTCTCTAATAATTAGCAGTGTTGAGCATCTTATGTTTTCATCTTGGCCATCTGTATGTCTTCAGTAGTAGAGCTATTTGTAAACCTTATCCATGCATGCATGCACGCAAAGTTGCATCAGTTGTGTCCGACTCTGTGCGACCCTATGGACAGCAGCCCACCAGGCTCTCCTGTCCACGGGATTCTCCAGGCAAGAATACAGGAGTGGGTTGCCATTTCCTTCTCCCAAAGCAGTATTCAAAACAATAAAAGTGATCAGTGTTGTCTAATGATCCTTTTTGAAACAAGGGGAAGTATTAAATGACTTTCTTTCTATCTCCATGTACATCCCCTCCATCTCTTCTTTCTTTAGTTGTATTATAATGGTGTGTTGGAGGAGCTTATTCTGGGGTTTTAAAAAGCTGAGACATGTTACCTGTTGAGGCTGATAGACTCTGTGACCACTAGAGGACATCGTGAGCCTACCTTTTGTGAACGCTGGCCAGGCAGCTGTTGGAAATCTGAAATTTTGTGGACACTCCCACAGACCAATTGTATATTTTAGTATTTTTATAGGAGTGAAAAATCTTGTGACTGAGAGCCACAGTGGCCACTTTCTTACCAAAACTCTTGAGTTAGACTCCTGAAAGAAACTCCTCAGGGTCCAAGAGGAACTTGGTTTGGGGGACTCCCTGTGGCTGTCCTGTTGTCCTGAGGTCAACTTCACCCCTCAAGTTGGCTCTGCCCTCAACAGCTCAACTGGGCCCCCCTTACCCCTCTCAAACTCAGTCATCCAACTGCCCAGTTTGTAAGACCTGCCTCTGTTGGTCCCAGATTCTTGTAAGCAGTATGTCCACTGCTCCAACCCTTCCTCTGCCTGTGTATGACTCTTTTTGTTTTTAATCTGAAAAACTAAAAAGATACAGAAAAGCACAAGGAACAACCTAATAAACACCCATATTCCCACTACTCAAACTTTAAAATGTTAAAAAAAAAAACTTAAAAAAATGTTAACATATTTTCTTCCAACCTACATTCATGAAGAAATAAAGTAAAACAGATTTAGCTAAGTCCTCTTTGACCAACACCCCTATTCCATTTTTCCTCCCACTTTCCCTTTCGTCAACCAAAAAACAACTGTCTGCATTTAGTGCGTTTTCTTTCAGTCCATTTTTATATTTTCTTATGTGCAAATGAAGCTATGCATTCATAAACTATGTACTGCTTTTGACAGCTTTTTAATTTTTTAAATTATATTTTTTATTGAAGTACAGTTGATTTACAGTATTATATTGATTTCCGGTGTCCAGCACTACTGGAGTGGGTTGACATTTCCTTCTCCAGGGAAACTTCCTGACCCAGGATAAAACCCAGGTGTCCTGTATTGCAGGTGGATTCCTTACCAACTGAGCCACCAGGGAAACCCCACAATGATTCGTATTTTTATAGATTACACTCCATTTAAAGTTATTACAAAATAATGTCTATAATTACCTGTTCTGTACAATAGAGTTTTGCCTGCTTTTAAAGTTTGACTGTTCATCTCAGTTATATGCATGATATAGTTTGAAAAGTCAAATAGTTCTACATCTTTCCAGTATGGAGGATAAGGACTTAGCTCTTTTTCACTCTACCTACTAGGAGGAAAGAAGAGGTGGAGTGGGGAGGAGTCAGTAGTGACAGTTTTGAAAGCTGGAAAGCAAATGAGTGATATTTAATTTGACAGACTTGAAAAACTGAAAGTTTTAACCACCAATAGGGAAAACTTACATTGCAGCACCCCTAAAAGCTTCTGAATTGGAGGCAGCAGCTACTTCAGAAGGTAGAAATGAAAGCAGGAGGATTGGTCTCTGACCCCCTGTCTAACTGAACATTCTGATGACTGCCCTTCCCAAATCTGGATGTTGTCAGTTCATTCTCTAGAGAAGGCAAATAGAGGGTCTGTAGCACTTGAAGGCAGTATCTTCTGGCTTCCTGAAGTTCATTTTAAGAAGTTCACTATCTTTCTTACTATTGAGTTTTTGTAAAAATGCTCCTTGACCCACTCCAGACATTTGAAGGATTGTCTCTTTGTCCCCAGAATTTTGAAATTTAACAGTGATGTATATGGGGACTTCCTTGACAGTCCAGTGGTTAACACTCCCACTGTAGAGGGTGTGGGTTCGATCCCTGGTCAGGGATCCTTCATACCACATGGCCCAGCCCCGCCCCCCCCCAAAAAAATACAAAACAAAACCAACCAAACAAAAAATAATGATGTATATTAACGTAGGTCTATTTTCATCCATTGGGTTGGGCACCTAGTGGCCCCTTTCATTATGGAAATTCTCATTTTTCAGCTTTGGGAAAATTTTTGAGTTATTTCTTCGATGAATCTTCCCTCCCCACCTCTAGTTTTCTGTTACCTTTCTGGCACTCGTATTATTTGGTCTTCTTGGACTGATCCTCTAATTCATTTTCTTTTCTATTTTTTTGAATTAGATAAAAAAATGTATTGAAGATCTGAAAAACAATTCATAAGAAATTGACTTTTCCAGAAAACTGCGCCTACGAAATCCATTGAACCTATTGTGTTAAAATGTGCATTAGACACAACTAACACAAAATTGTAAATCAACTATACTTCAAAAACAGAAAAAAGAAAGAAGCCACCATTATTCAACAATCTGAGAAAGATAAACTGCATCTTTCCTATTTTTAATTTTTTCTTTTTTTTTGGGGGGGGGTCAGTGCAGCTTGTGGGATCTTAGTTCCTCAATCAGGGATTGAATTAGGGTCCTCAGCAGTGAAAGTACAGAGTCCTAACCAGTAGACCACCAAGGAATTCCTAATTTCTCCCTCTTTTTATTTATTTTTAAATATTTTCTGTTAGTATGCTTTCATTTTAAAGGTCTCATGTTTGTTTTCTGAATGTTCACTTCTTGAAACAGCATGTTCTTTCACAAATACAATATCTTAAGTCTCTGAGGATATTAATGAGTTTTGAGGGGGTCATGAGTTCTTCTTGAGGCATAGCCTCTGTTTTCTCCCAGTTGTTTTTTTCTGTTTGCTTATGTTGGTCTCTGTCTTCCATATTAAAGGTTTTCTTTTTGTTTCTGGTGACTTTATCTGCTCATACTGAGAGTGTGGCACTAAGTAGTTCTCTGGAAACTCTGCGAACGTAGGTGTGGTCTTCACTAAGGGTGATCTGGCCAGCCTATTTCCTTGGGGAACTCTTGATGTTTATCTTCAAGTTTTCTCTATTGGACTGGTCATATACCTTAGAGAAGTTCTTCCAGTCTCCTGCATGGAAGATACATTTCTGCCTGTCAGGGTCTGGAAGCTGAATGAGCCAGGTTCACCTGGAAGAAGTTCTGTAGGCTAATTAGCTCAAGTCAGTTCAGTTGCTTAGTCACGTCCAACTCGTTGCGACCCCATGGACTGCAGCTCGCCAGGCTTTCCTGTCCATCACCAACTCCTGAAGCTTGCTAAAACTCATGTCCATTGAGTCGGTGATGCCATCCAACCATCTCATCTTCTGTCATCCCCTTCTCGTACCTTTAATCTTTCCTAGCATCAGGGTCTTTTCCAATGAGTCGGTTCTTCCTATCAGGTGGCCAAAGTATTGGAGTTTCAGCTTCAACATCAGTCCTTACAGTGAATATTCAGGACTGATTTCTTTTAGGATGGACTGGTTTGATCTCCTTATAGTCCAAGGGGTTCTCAAGAGTCTTCTCCAACACCACAGTTCAAAAGCATCAATTCTTCGGCGCTCAGCTTTCTTTATAGTCCAACTTTCACATCTGTACATGACTACTGGAAAAACCATAGCTTTGACTAGACGGACCACTGTTGGCAAAGTAATGTCTCTGCTTTGTAATATGCTGACTAGGTTGTGTCATAGCTTTTCTTCCAAGGAGCAAGTGCCTTTTAATTTCATGGGTGCAGTTACCATCTGCAGTGATTTTCAAGCCCCCCAAAATAAAGTCTGTCACTGTTTCCATTGTTTCCCCATGTATTTGCCATGAAGTGATGGGACCAGATGCCATGATCTTAGTTTTCTGAAAGTTGAGTTTTAAGCCAACTTTTTTACTCTCCTCTTTCAGTTTCAAGAGGCTCTTTAGTTCTTCTTTGCTTTCTGCCATAAGGGACGTGTCATTTGCATATCTGAGGTTTTTTATAT
The DNA here is from genome assembly GCF_000754665.1 of Bison bison bison. NCBI lineage: Eukaryota > Metazoa > Chordata > Mammalia > Artiodactyla > Bovidae > Bison > Bison bison. The sequence goes on along the minus strand of NW_011495080.1, from coordinate 8,124,869 downwards.
TTCTCCCAGCAATCTTGATTCCAGCTTGTGCTTCATCCAACCTGGCATTTCGCATGATGTACTCTGCATATAAGTTAAATAAGCAGGGTGACAATATACAGCTTTGATGTACTCCTTATCATAAACTAAATAGTTCATAAACCTGTGCTTAGTCATCCTGTTTTCATTATGGTATTTCCACCTTCAGCTGTGCCTAGTGTCCCTCAGTAATAAGATGGAGGAAGCAGGTGTGTAGGATGAAATTGAGAATGGGTGAGGAATGTACCCTTATGTGTGGCCTCAAGCAGAGGATGGTGCCTGGATAAAGAAAGGATGAATATCAGTTTCTTTCCAGTGCTCCAACTTCTTATGTTTTGTAACCACATCCCATTGAAAAATTAGTTCATTCCCTCAGTAATCAAGTCTAGTGGCCCTCCAGGTAGGCAGCTGCTGCCTAAGAACTTCAACACACGCCAGGTGGTTGTACCACAGCTCCCTTGTGCATTAGGGGCAAGAAAGAAAGCAGTTACAGAGCTGCTAATCTCTTCTCCGACAGCTGGGGGATGAAGCTCTGAGCTGGTTCTTTATAACAGGAAGGAAATTATGAAAGCCAGAGTGTGAAGAGAAAGCTTAAGAAGCCCTTGTATCTGGTGGCTTGTGGGCTTTGTGGAAATGGCAGTGCTCAAATGCCTTCTAACTCAGTGTTACATACAAAGTTTGAAGGTCAGGATACAAAAGATTCAATTCAGGGTAGAACAACTCCACAAATGAACAGATTTCCAAGATAGTAGTAGCACTGGGAAGGAGATCAGGGCAGGTGATTTCTCCCTCTCCTTTTTGTCAGGGAAAAAAGAATCACTCCAAATCTAGATGTCCAATGGCCTTCTGGGGTTCTCAGGGCTATCAGTTACTCTCTGAACAACCATAAACCATAAGATCCCCTGTGCTTCAATTTCTCTGAGAATAGAGAAGAAATGACCTACCCTATAATCTGTCAGAGTTAACTGTATTTTAATTTTTTTCAAGTATTCTTTACATAGTTAAAATCTAATAGAACATGCAATTTGTCTCTGCTTTTTAACTTATTTTATCACAAGCATTTATTTCCCTTTATCATTAAAAAAAAAAAGTTCTTGGCCAACTTAATTTTTTAAAGATTATAACCATTCTCCTGGGCTCCCTCCCAGGTAGCTCAGTGGTAAAGAATCTGCCTGTCAAGATAGGAGATACAGGTGCAAACCCTGGGTTAGGAATATGCCCTGGAGTAGGAAATGGCAACCCACTCCACTATTCTTGCCTAGGAAATCCCATGGACAGAGGAACCTGATGGCCTACAATCCATAGGGTTGCAAAAGAGTTGGGACATGACTTAGAGACTAAATAACAACCATTCCCCTATTGTTGGACATTAGTTTCAGATACCTTGTCATTATTAAAAGTGAAACTGCCATAAATGCCTTTACATTTACACCTTTTAAAATAAATTTTAAATTTAAAAATACAGAAAAATACAAAGTAAAGAAACCAAAAAAACTCACCCCAAATCCCATCACTTAAGGAAATCACTATTCATATTTTAGTTAGTATTACTCTTTGCTGATATATTTATCTGAATTTTACATTATATCCCTGAAACCGAGCAAGACTCTGTGGGACCCTCTTTGGGACAAAAGCTCTTCCGTGTCCTCTGTTTCTTGTTGGTAATTAAAAAAAAAAAAAAGACTTTAATCTTTTAGGTATTCCCCAAATTCCAAACAGCAGGCTCAAGCATTTAATAGGACAATAGAGTCACAGGACTCACAGTTCCTCCTGAAGAGATACAGATAATAATCTGATACTTATCTCTGAGCTCCTCTACAGAACCTATGATGGTGACCACATGCATGTGACCACAAGTATGTGTACCCTAGACACGTTGGAACCAGAAGGTTGAGATTCCCCAGACATCCAGACATCATCCAACCAATCAGAATAGTCACACATTGTCAGCCCTCACCCCAAATTTTGTTTGACATCTGGGTTTGGGTTTTCTTGAGCACTAGCTCCCTCTTGTGCCTGGTACTCTGTAATAAACCTTTCTGTGCTCCAAACCCTGACATTTTGGTTTACCTCTTTGTGCCACTGGCATGCAAACTTAGGTTGGACATCTATGTGAATTCACAGAATGGAAATTCCCTGGTGGTTGGGTGGTTAGGACTCACTACTTTCACTGCTGAAGGCCCCGGGTTCAATTCCTGAACTAAGATCCCACAAGCTGAATGGAGGGGCAAAGAGAAAAAGGAGAAGAAAGAAAAAGAGAAGTAACAGGGCAAAAGAATTAAGCTTAAGGCAATGTGTAATTCTTTCGTCGTTGTTGTTGAGTCGCTAAGTGGTGTCTGACTTTAGCCTTAAACTTTGCTATCTAGTAATATCGAACTTCTATTTTTTTGGACTGATAGTAAACTCTAAGCCCAGAATGTTCTAGAAATCACAGCACGTAAGGTCTTATCTTATTCTTTCTAAAAACAAAGCCATTAAAGTTCAGAAAGGTGTTACGGTTCCCTTTCACTGAGGCAGAAAAATCAAGTCACTTTAAGCCTGAGGCCTGCGCTCTCCCCACGTGATGCCTCTTTTCCTTTACATGCCTGCTTACGTGATCTTAGACTAGCACACGGGGAGGAAATGTACACTGTCAGGGTAGAGAGCCCTTTCTTCCACCACCTTCCCAGGCGGAGGGTTTCTAGCGTTGTCTCCCCGGAAGCCCCAGTTCCTCTGGAGACTCTTTCTCATGTCCTTTGTCGTGTCACCCGTTCTCACTCCGTTCCGTTAGTCGCCTGGACTAGAGCTCCACTGCTACTACAGAATCCCGTTAGCCGGAAGGCGACAGGGACTACAATTCCCAGGGGGCATCACGGCCCCGTCCTCGGCAGCGCGCAGTGGTGGTCGGGGGCTGAGGTCCCACGGTGTTTTCGCCGCGTGCGGCCCTGAGCAAGCGCACTACAGGTTCCGTGGCACCACGCGCGCGTC
>NW_011495080.1:8116604-8121721 GCF_000754665.1 Bison bison bison | reverse complement strand
GGAAGGGAGGCGGGAGGCGGGGCCGAGCCGGAGCTAGAGTCTGAGCCGGCGGTTGCGAGTGGGGGCGGTGATGTCGGTGCAGGTCGTGTCAGCAGCTGCTGCCGCGAAGGTGCCTGAGGTGGAGCTGAAGGACCTGAGCCCCTCCGAGGCGGAGCCGCAGCTGGGACTGAGCACAGCGGCCGTGAGCGCCATGGCCCCCCCAGCGGGTGGTGGGGACCCTGAAGCTCCAGCTCCGGCCGCGGAGCGGCCCCCAGCCCCCGGTCCGGGATCGGGCCCCGCAGCGGCTCTCAGCCCGGCCGCTGGGAAAGTGCCTCAGGCGTCGGCCATGAAGCGGAGCGACCCTCACCACCAGCATCAGAGGCACCGGGACGGCGGCGAAGCCCTGGTCAGCCCCGACGGCACCGTCACCGAGGCGCCGCGCACAGTCAAGAAGGTATTGGGGCCGGGCTGCCTCTTTCGGAGAGGGAGGGTGGTGGGGAACCGCAGATCCTCTCGGCGCGGCGGCACCACTCTCCACGCCCTCCCTTCTGATGCTGGAAGTAGAGACATCTCTTTTCCCCTTAAACCGGCTCTCTTAGAGATGCCCCCACCCGGGCCTCAGTGCTGGGGGGCGAAGACTCCAGGTGGTACGGCCGTACTTCGCTGGGAATAACATGGAGGTAGCGCCCTCCCTTACTACTTGGAATAGGCTGGGAGAGGAGAGGCACCTCGTATTACACCTTTCTGTACTCCTAACCTACTCCCGTGTGTATTTTCCAGACTGTCGGGGAGAAGACCCCGATGGTGTAGAAAAGCCTTACTGCTTCTGAGAGTTCACCCAGTAATAAGGGTTGAAAGAGCTTTGCCGTTTGGACATCTTTTCTGTAAGGAGTAGTTACCTCGCGTTGAGATCCTCAGTTGTCTGGTTTCTGTACAGCAGATGACTCTCTGCCTTTCTGTGGCCAGGCGCTTCCATCTAGCAGTACTGATGCCGTGCCCTTCATTCCACATACTGCAAGATCCTTAGGTTTTCTCTGAAAGTAGAAGGGTAATAGGGTAATGGAGAGATTCACTTCACTCTTCTCTTCAGAGGTTTGTCCTCTCAGCTCAGTAGTTGGTCACCAGGATTGTTAGACTGTGTATGAAGAGAATGATTGTTTTTATTGGTTCTTTTATTATAGTCCGTAAGTATTAGGAAGAAATGCTTCTACTTTTGGGAAAGGCGATCACTGTCAGATTTTGTCTCAGCTGCCAGCTTCTTTCAGATAGTTATGAAGAGGCAGTAGTCTCAGAACACCAAGGAGTAGATGTGCCTGAATGTTTGATATTCTCAGTATTACCCTTGCAATGACTATCTGTAGTGTCTGTCCTCTCAGAAGGCAAATCAGTACAGAGAAAAATGGCAGATATTGCAAAAACAGGTTGTGGATTATCGCTGTAATTTCTGAGGTATTATGCGAACATAGTGATATACTGGGTTTTTCGTTTTGTGAATGATTTATCAGAACAGCAAGAAAGTGATGTGAAATCTGCATTGGTTTCACTGTGCAGGACTCAGCTGAGTTGAAACCTTGTAACGAGCCTAACTGATTGTAATAGCCTCATTGTTAAGGTGTAAATCAGAGAACTCTTGCATTCTAATTACTAAAATATAGTGATAATGTCAGAAGCAAGACTAAAGGAATTTGTTTAATGATGCTTTAGGACAGTGTCTTTCTCATTTGCATTATGAAACTCATCTGGGCAGAATTATTGGGGGAAAGAGAGGCAGCATGGGCACCATGGCGTCCCTTGTGGCTCAGCTGGTAAAGAACCTGCCTGTAATGCGGGAGACCCGGGTACGATTCCTGGGTTGGGAAGATACCCTGGAGAAGGGATAGGCTTCCCACTCCAGTATTCTTGGGTTTCCCTGGTGGCTTAGCTGGTAAAGGATACACCTGCGATGCGGGAGACTTGGGTTCGATCCCTGGGTTGGGAAGATCCCCCACAGAGGGAAACAGCTACCCACCCCAATATTCTGGCCTGGAGAATTCCATGGACTGTATAGTCCATGGGGTCTCAAAGAGTTGGACATGACTGAGTGACTTTCACACATTCAAACACCACATGAGCATCAAAGCTGGTAGTACCTAGATATGAGTCTGGAAATCTGAAACATTTGTAATTGAGTTGTTTTATAACTTTGGCCAAATTCTGTGATTAAGGGTCTTTTTGTGTAAAATGTACAGATTAAATCTCAAGCGTAATAGTGTTCAACAAATTGCCTTTATTTATTTGACCTTGCCATGCAGCTTGTGGGATCTTTAGTTTACCAGGAATTGAATGCTGGGTCCTACCAGTGAAAGCTCAGAGTTCTAACCACTGGACTGCCAAGGAGTTCCCCAACAAATGGCCTCTAGAACATGGGATTTACAATGCAGCAGACCTGGGTTTGAATCCTAGTACCCCTACGAGCTAGCTTTTGGGTAATTTCTAAATTCTCTGAGTCTTAGTTGTCTCTTTTACAAAATGAGGTTACTGATATGATTGAAGGTTAGAAATATTTGTAGAGGACTTAGTGTTGAACTTGGCACATATAATAAGGGCTTAAGAAATTATAGCCATTGTTAAGAGTTGATTTTATTTTTTTCTTCCTCCAATCATGGCTTAAGTGCACCACCATGGCTTCCTTTAAAAGGTGTATACAATTCAATGGCTTCTATATAAAGCAGTCAACAACACGACAGGCCAGCATATCAGCCTGTTTTTCCTAATTCTAGATGTATTTCTTGACCATTTTCCTTGTTGCTGAACCACCTTCTTCCTGTTTTTCCAGCATTAAAATGTGGGTCCCATGATTCTAGATTTACTCAGCAGCCTCAAGGCTATGAAAGACAGGGCTGAGCTTGCCTTACAATGTTAATTGCAGCCAAAAAACAGCTTCTCCACTGGAAGTTAAACAGGCGAAGCTCTGGGCGAGGATGCAGCCCTGCGACACAACTGCAGGCATTTCTGAGCGGCTTTTAGGGGGTAGAACCTTCAACTTTCTTGACATTGAAGTAGCTCAACTAAAACAAGTGCGCGAGACTGACCTTTCTTAAAGTTGAAAGTCACCTCTCCAAGGGACTGCAGTGTGATTTTGATTTGTTGAACCTTTCTGGATTGTTTTTTTAGTTTATTTAAATAATCATTCTGACCTTCACTCCCTTCTGCTTTTATTTAATGTAGGGAGGGACTGGAGGTATTAAGGATTGAAATAGCTGCCTTTGACCATGTAATTGATGACTGTTGCTCTCCTTTTTAAACTGTCACATACAAGCTTATTTATCTTAAGCTTATTTCCCTCCACTGATGGTTTCCCTTACTCTACTTGTGTATCTGTCATTAGTTTTCTTAGTACCATTACTCTGTTCAGTCACATGAGGGAAATAAACTTTTTTATAAGAGTCAGAATTCCCAAGTGCAGCATTTAATAAGAGTGAACATATGGTGTGCAGCTTATTCAGTCCTGTCTTATCTTTGGCATCTACCTCCATCCTGTAACTTGTGGTGCTCTGGGGACAGATCTTGTCACCATGGCTATCATATATTTGTATATAATGTCTTTCTTTGTAAGTGAACTCAACAAACCAAAAATCTCTGTAAGAAGTGATCTGTGAAATAGGATGATACGGTCCACTGTGAATGCAATAGAAATATTTGAGAGGATTTCTTTCCCGTGTTCTTGAAAATGGGCTAATAGGAATGTCATACCACAGTAGAGAAAGCAATGTGAGAGAGAATTTATTTCAGAAAAGGTAAAACTTTCTGATGATAAATCTGTGAGCTTAAGAACCACAACTAGTTTGTGCTTACATCAATATCAGTAATGACCATGTTCAAGCAGATTCTTTTTTTTTTGGCAAGGGAATCTACCTTGTGCTGGCTTTGTTGCTGTCAGCAGAGAATGAGTTCAGCCATGCTAGCGCCTTCTTGTCCTGAATTCTTTAAGCTCTTTATTTGGTTAATTATGGATTACTAAAATGGAACCTTTTGGATATAGTCATGGGAATGCAAGAGCAGTTTTGTTCCTTTTGCCAGTTAGGAAAATACAGCCTTGCAGAATGTTCAGTAAGGCAGTTGGCAGATTGACCCTAATAACAGTTACCATTAATTGGCCCTTTCTTTTTTTTTTTTTCAATTGGCCCTTTCTATGCCAGGAATTGTTATCAGCATTTTTCTAATCCTGACAGCTACACAATGAGATATAAGTGGCATTATCTCCATTTCACAGATAAGGAAATGAGGTCCAGAGAAGGCAAAGTGCCTTGACCAAGGTTATACATCTAGAGGCGGGCAGAGGTAGGACTTGAAATCCCTGTTTTAAGCCTTTGTTTCCAAAGCCCATTTCTTTTTATTATGCCACACTGACTCTAACTTCTTAGTTGCTGGGTTCTGGCTTTCTCTCAGAAGTCTTTCAAAATACTCAGTGAACTCTAAGGTATGTCTCTCTGATTTAAGACTTTCAGTTCAGTTCAGTTCAGTTCAGTTGCTCAATCGTGTCCGACTCTTTGCGACCCCATGAATGGCAGCACGCCAGGCCTCCCTGTCCATCACCAGCTCCCAGAGTTTACCCAAACTCATGTCCATCGAGTTGGTGATGCCATCCAGCCACCTCATCCTCTGTCGTCCCCTTCTCCTCCTGCCCCCAATCCCTCCCAGCATCAGGGTCTTTTCCAATGAGTCAACTCTTCGCACGAGGTGGCCAAAGTATTGGAATTTCAGCTTTAGCATCAGTCCTTCCAATGAACACCCAGGACTGATCTCCTTTAGAATGGACTGGTTGGATCTCCTTGCAGTCCAAGAGACTCTCAACAGTCTTCTCCAACACCACAGTTCAAATGCATCAATTCTTCGGCGCTCAGCTTTCTTCAGAGTCCAACTCTCACATCCATACATGACCACTGGAAAAACCATAGCCTTGACGAGACGGACCTTTGTTGGCAAATAATGTCTCTGCTCTTTAATATGCTATCTAGGTTGGTCATAACTTTCCTTCCAAGGAGTAAGCATATTTTAATTTCATGGCTGCAGTCACCATCGTGCAGTGATTTTGGAGCCCCCCAAAATAAAATCTGACACTGTTTCCACTGTTTCCCCATCTATTTGCCATGAAGTGA
>NW_011495080.1:8085388-8116493 GCF_000754665.1 Bison bison bison | reverse complement strand
ACTCTGCATATAAGTTAAATAAGCAGGGTGACAATATGCAGCCTTGACGTACTCCTTTTCCTATTTGTAACCAGTCTGTTGTTCCATGTCCAGTTCTAACTGTTGCTTCCTCACCTGCATATAGCTTTCTCAAGAGGCTGGTCAGGTGGTCTGGTATTCCCATCTCTTTCAGAATTTTCCAGAGTTTATTGTGATCCACACAGTCAAAGGCTTTGGCATAGTCAATAAAGCAGAAATAGATGTTTTTCTGGAACTCTCTTGCTTTTTCCTTGATCCAGCGGATGTTGGCAATTTGATCTCTAGTTCCTCTGCCTTTTCTAAAACCAGCTTGAACATCTGGAAGTTCACAGTTCATGTATTGCTGAAACCTGGCTTAGATCATCCTAAGTAAAGAGTAAAACCAAAGTAAAGAGGATCTGAGTCAGGACTTTACGAAGAGTATGGGAAAAAATTGTACAAATGTAGAATCTCAAACAATTATAAAATTATGAGAGTGGGAGAAGAGGATCTTATATGTGTGTATAGAAAAGTGTTTCAAGATCAATGATGCATTTTCACGTTAGTAATTGACTGATAATTAGAGATGTATTCTTATTTTTAAAGTTATGAATAAATCAGAAGTGCTAGAGGACTATGCTCCTCTTCCCTGTCCAGCTAACATTTTCCTTGTTCTTTAAGACTCATCTTCTTTATGAATTGATCTGTAAGGAAACATTTTGAAAATTAAAAGGGGAAGCATACTGTTATGTATTCCTGCTGTGTCCCAGGCATTGTATTAGAGCTTTACACATAATATTTTATTTAAGCCTTTTAAGAACTGTCAGAAATAGGTTGTATTATCCTTGTTTTATTGAAGAAACTGAGGGTTGAAGAGATTTTGTGTCAAGGTTATACATTTAGTAACTGATATGAGCCAACAGAACTCTAATCTGTTTAACTCTCATGCCCAAACTCCATTGCTTTTCAGTTGAAGTATTTCTCTGTTTAAAGCTTAGACCGCACTTTTAAATCTTAGTTAATCTGTATATTTTTGTGAATTTTCTGTTATTTCACTAATGGACCTTTCTTTTTATTTACTGAGTTTGTTTAATGATCTATCATATATCTATGTCAACATTTATGAATTTTCTGACAAGGCAGCCTATATTTTGTATTAGTATAATTTCTGAAGTCTACTTTTCCTGGGAAAGGTTGAACATTAAGAGCTGTTACAGGAGGTTGTTCAGAACTGAAGTTGCAGTTGTGTATTTAATGTCTTGAGGGAGACGACTTAGGTCCTAGTGTCCAGTTAATAGAAGAAATGGAGAGTTCCTTGAAAAGGGAGAGTTAGTCTTTGTCATTTCCTTGAAAGTGTTCCCCTTCCCCACAGTAAAAGAAAAAAAGAAAGGGAGAGATTTGTTGGGATTTTCATTCAGATTTTGTTCTTTCTTGGTAGTCCTGGGTAGTCCTTGTTTAAATAATTCAGAGAGGGACAGCTGACGTGGATGGGAGAATAGTATATCTTGGCGTCTGCCCCGGTCCACCCCGCCGCCACTCTGTTCAGGAGCTGAGATTCCACTCCCCCAATAAGAGGTTTAGTTAGCTTCATCAGGTTTCTATAGGAGCTTTTTACAGTCTGAATGACCTATGGCCCCAGATTTGATGAGAGCTGAGCAGAGGAGAAGGCAGTGGACTTCTATAATAATTGTAAGTAAAACTACTTTGATTAAATTAAATCACTGAAGCCAAATGACGTGTATGATTTTCAGTCATACACTTCCGGAACTGTGTTCTGCCGCAGTTGAGGTAGCCATTTTCCCTCTTGGATACTGCGTTAATAGCTGGTGATTTCCTATTCTTTCTTTTTTTCCCCCCAGGAGTCTTATCAATAGAAATGGGTTGGTTTAAAGCACCTGATTCTTCTTAGCTTAGAACTTAAATTAAGGAAGGGTATAAACTTAAAATAAGGAAGTGTATAGACGTCCTTGATTGGCTAGTTGAGTTTCTCTGAGTACAAATCAGGCTTTTCCTTAAAGCCATTCTGGATACTACAAAGCTTTCATTGAAAGTTAAGTACTCTGACACTTAAACTGGCTTCATCTTCCCTATAGATTTATCTCCTACTGTGCTCCAATGTGTATCCTTAAATTCATTCTAAAAGATTTGATTTGATATTGTTGACTACCTTTTCTTGGAAACTTTTATCAGCTTCAGTTATAACTCATTTACAGCTACCATTTACTGAATATTTACTCTCTTCCAGGTATCTCTCTATCTCATCTCATTTAATCCTCATAATGACCATCAGATGAATATTATTAGAAAATAATATTATTATTTTACAGATTAGAAAATGCAGGCTCAAAGAGAGTGATTAACTTGCCCAGGGCTTTGCCAGTCCTTGATGCCTTTGGGATTAGTGAGATGAAGCACTGCCCACAGCAGTAGTGGGAGGCTTTGCCACTCTGCCAGCCCCTTACTTTTCTGATTAAACTCCCAGTGAAACCTGCTTAAGTTACTCCACCTGGGCTGCTGAGATTACTCTGCAACCATCTGGACTCCAGGATCTAGCCTTCTCCAAGGGGAAGCCTCATTTCCTGTTTATTTTAGGCACTACCCGATGCCCACCTCAGTCACTATCTGGTGCCCACCTCAGTCACTACCTGATGCCCAGTCAGCCATTGTCTTCCTAATACTCATTCCCTTATCACTCCCTTAATCCTCTCAGTCAGCCCAGTCTTCCTAACCTTTCCACTATGTTCTGAACAACTTGCCCATCTATTATCAGCATATCTTCTTGTAGCATCAGCCTTTAGCAACAGGATCAAGTTACAGGGGCAAACGTGGCAACTGGCACCCTGAACTATAATTGTGCAGCCCAAGCTGCAGCAGCTCCTGCTTGGCCTAAAACAAACATGACGTGTTTCCTAAGCCCATTCTGTGGTGGTGTTTTTAGCTGTGTTGCCCTGGAGCAGGTTCTCTGCTCTTAAAGCTACCTCATGTCCTTCCTATACATTCTTTTTCTGTCCAGTTCAGCCAGAGTTGACTTCTGCTCTTTATGGAACTCTGAGAGGTACACTGGTTGAACCTAACCATCTGCCTTTTTAGCTGTCTGTATCTATGGAGCTGAGTGTTTGCTAGAGAAAATCAGAGAACCAGGCAGATTGATGTCACTATAAATTCATAATCATTAGCTTCATATGCTTGATCAGCGTTGCCTAGTAACATCATACATTCTCTAGTAAAGTTCACTTTAAGCCTCACTGCAAATAATTATTTAATATGGTATCTATTTACTTCTAATTTCAACTGTTTTAAAAACAGTGATATACCCTCTACTTGTTATAAAAACAGAAGCCATCAAAAGAGAATTCCTTCATCTTTGTACCTCCCAAGTCTGCAAACCTGCCTGCATTTGGGGTTCATCTTTTTCTCCTCTCATGTTATGATAGTGGAAGACATGTCTTTCATTTTGTCAAAGAGCAGTCCCTCCACAAGAGCTCTAATCACATTCTTAGGTCTTCTTAAAGAACTTCTTTTGGTTATTTCCTCTTTCTACCAGAGCCTTTCCTACAGATTTCCTTGCTGTAATCTCACCCATTTTGAAAACCCTGTCCTTTGACCCCTGTATCTACTTTCTGTTACTGACCTATCTTTCTGTTCTGTTACCCAGCTGAGTTTCTTAAAGAAGTTTTCAATGTATCCTGTATACACTTTTTTCCTTTCCAAAGACTTTTTTAAAATTAATATTTTGGAGGGTGGGCTGTGCGTGTCTTCATTTCTGCTCACAGACTTTCTCTCGTTGCGACAAGCGGGCGCTGCTTCTTGTTGCAATGCATGTTCTCTTTGTTCTCAGTGCAGTGGCTTCTCTGGTTGTGGAGCACAGGTTCTAGAGCACCTGCTCGGTTGTTGCGGCTCACAGGCTTAGTTTCCCCGAGGCACGTGGAATCTTCCTGGACCAGGGATTGAATCCATGTCCCCAGATTCTTAACCACTGGACCCCCAGAGAAGCCCCCTAAAGGCTTTTAAAAAAATATATCTATGTATTTGGCTGAGCCAGATCTTATTTGCAGTACATGGACTGTCAATCATCATTGAACTTGAGAGATCTTTAGTTGTGGCATATGGGACCTAGTTCCCTGATCAGGGGTGGAACTTGCACCCTCTGCATTGGAAGTGCAGAGTCTTAGCCACTGGACCACCAGGAAGTCCATTCACAGACTCTAACTCACTCCTACTTGAATACCCTGACTCACACAATGCCCTCTTGCTAAAGTTGCTAATGTCCATCAGATTGAGAAGCGTGGCCATCTGTTTTTTTCATCCGTCATCATAACAGACTTCTTGCAGCATTTGACACCAACTTCTTATTAAAACACTCTCTTCTGTTGTCTTCCATGACCCTCCTCTTTACAAGTTTTCCTTTTATTTCTCCAGCTGCTCCTTCTCAGTCTTGATGGGCACTTTCTCCTTGGTCCCAGGCCCTCTGCTCTTTCCATTGTGTTTTTTCCCTGATTCCTGTGCCTTTAAGTATCATCTATATACCAACAACTCCCCAAATTATTTCTTTAAGTCAGGATCCCTTTTCAGAATGCCAATCTTGTGTGTGTGTGTGTGTGTGTGTGTGTACAACTGCCTACTTGCAGTTGAGCCACAGAACTAATGTCAAAGATGGAACTTTATCTCCTGTCTGATCCTTATAATGTGTTCTTCCTGTTTTCTTCATATCAGTAAAATGATATTTACATTATTTTTCACCTTTTTAAAAAAAGTTTTTAATTACACAAGTAATGCTTGAATATATTCTTGTAAAATAATTCAGTCTAATGAAGCAGACTGCTTCCTTGGCTGTCAAACAGTCTTTTCCCCTCCCCAGAGACTTTTGCTGTCAATTTATCAGATTTTCATTCATATTGTACATAGAGAAATTGGTAGTTTTATAATAAGTTGTACATAGATAAAAGCACATTATGTATATATGTTGTGTTACAGGTTGCTTTTCCACTTAACAGGATGTCTTGGAGCTTTTTATATATCAGTACATGTATATGAATCTCATACTTTTTGACTGCTGAATTGATTTCCAAGGTCTATAGCTTTGTTGTTTAGTAAACTTTTTTGTTGATGCACATTTACTATAATTTTTATATGCTGTAGTAACTATCTGTATGCATTCTCTCTGTGTAAATCTGTTAGTGTTTCTCTAGGATAGACGCCTTAAAGTAGAATTTTGGAGTTAAAAGATATCCACATTTTAAAGTTAATCCATAATATTATGTTGCCTTCCAAATCATAGTACCATTTTACACATCAATTATATAGAAACCCTTTTACTATACCTTTACGAATACTGGATATTTTTATATCTTCTATGAGAAAAGTTAAAGTTCTTAGTTGTGTCCAACTCTTTGTGACTCATGGACTACAGAGTCCTTGGAATTCTCCAGGCCAGAATATGAGAGTGGGTAGCCTTTCCTTTCTCCAGGGGATCTTCCAAACCCAGGGATCGAATCCAGGTCTCCCTCATTTGCAGGCGGATTCTTTACCAGCTGAGCCACTAGGGAAGCCCAAGAATACTGGAATGGGTAGTCTATCCCTTCTCCAGGGGATCTTCCAACTGGGGTCTCCTGCATTACAGGTGAATTCTTACCAACTGAGCTATCAGGGAAGCCCAACAGGAAGTTTCTATGACAAAAGTCTTTTACTATTGTTTTTATTAGTATTTTTCTGCTTACAGTGAGGCTGAAAATATTTTCATGAATATATTAGTAATTTATATTTTTTTCTTATAATTGTCTATTCATATTCATTTGTTAACAGATATTTATTGAGGACTACTGTGTGCCAAGTACTGGGGATTCAGCAAAATAGATAAAGATTTCCGTGCTGTGAACTTGTCTTTTTCATGTTGTCATATAGGAATCTTTACATTTTCTGAATATATTTTTTCTGGCCTCACAGCGTGTAGGATCTTAGTTCCCCCCACTAGGGATCTAACCCGCACCTGCTGCAGTGGAAGCATGGACTCTTAACCAAGTCCTAAGGGCTGGGTGGCCAGGGAAGTCCCTGGATATTAATTCTTTATATATATGTTGCAAATGTTTTTTCCTACTCTGTTTCTTGTTGACTTGTAACTTTGTTTATATTAAATATTTTCATGTAGTCAGATTGGTGAGTTTTTTTTTTCAGACTTTAAACTTTTAATTTTGTATTGGAGTATAGCTGATTAACCGGAGAAGGCAATGGCACCCCACTCCAATACTCTTGCCTGGAGAATCCCAGGGACCGGGGAGCCTGGTGGGCTGCCGTCCATGGGGTCGCACAGAGTCGGACACGACTGGAGGGACTTAGCAGCAGCAGCAGCAGAGCTGATTAACAATGTCATGGCGATTTCAGGTGACAGTGAAGGGGTCCGGCCATGTGTATATACATGCATCCACTCTCTGCCAGTCCCCCAAGCCCCATTTTTTCGTCTATGGTTTACATATTTGTGTCTTAGAATGGCCTTTCCTACCCCAGATTTATTAACAAGTTATTTTATGTTTTCTAAAGCTGTTTTCATGGTTGTGTTTATTATTATCTTTTGGTCTTCAGTCCATCTAGAATTTATTTTTGTTTGTAATGTAAGGTAGGGCCTATTTGGAGTGTAAAAGGTGAAAGTGAAAGTTATATCGCTCAGTCCTGTCTGACTCTTTGCGACCCCATGGACTGTAGCCTACCAGGATCCTCTGTCCATGGGATTTTCCAGGCAAGAGTACTGGAGTGGGTTGCCATTTCCTTCTGCAGGGGATCCTCGCGACCCAGGAATTGAACCTGGGTTTCCCTCATTGTAGGCAGATGCTTTACCGTCTGAGTGTAAGATCGCTGTATTTGTCCCCAAATAAAATTCAATATTTTACTTACTCGGGTTTGTTCTCTCTCCTCCCCGCCCCCCCATTTAACTTGTCCTTCCTAACAGTTTTTTTTTCTTAACATTTAGTAGGAAGTGTAGAAGTAACTTTGTAAGTGAAAACTCTTTTTAACTCAAGAATGACAAACACTAAAATTGCCATCCTGGTAGGACCAGCTTTTCCAAAATGACACCTGATTTTTTTTAAGGCATTGCCAGGAATTGAGTATGTCACTCCAGTACTCTTGCCTGGAAAATCCCATGGACGGAGGAGCCTCGTAGGCTGCAGTGCTACGAGTGGGTCGCTCTGCAGTGGGTCGCTAAGAGTCGGACACGACTGAACAACTTCACTTTCACTCTTCACTTTCATATTGGAGAAGGAAATGGCAACCCACTTCAGTGTTCCTGCCTGGAGAATCCCAGGGACGGGGGAGCCTGGTGGGCTGCCGTCTATGGGGTCGCACAGAGTAGGACACGATTGAAGCGACTTAGCAGCAGCAGCAGCAATGTAACTGTAGGAAGAGCATTTTTTTTTTTTTTTTTTGCCTCAGGTATATACTTGTGTGCATCTGCCTTTCAAAGTTGACATTACCTGCTTCAGGTTAAAGAAAGACTTCTTTTCCTGACAGTTATAAAATGTCTTCTTCAACAAAGCTTTTGTTGGGTAAACCTTGACTGATTCTACTCTTGGATCACTCTGCTTTGGGAGGCAAGTAGAACAGAAATTTTTACTACATTCATGTCTATTGTTTCTGTGAAAGAGAAAAAGTGACTGGTCTAATGCCAGTTCCTTTTTAGGGCCTTCTACTGTATTGTAGAATTAGAGAAGCAATGTTACTGCTTTCGGATATTTGTCTAATAATCTCCCCCAGTACATTTTGAGCATCTTTTGTGTAAAAACCACCTATATGTTATGTTCTAACCACTGCTAAGTAGTAGGGTTATTAAGTCAAAATACTATTCTTGGCCTCAAGGAGAGGGTAGGGACTGTAGATAGGAAAATACATACAGTCTAGTTTAGTATGAGCACTACTAGAAGCGGGAATGTTTGCAGTTTGCAGAGGTCAGCATTGAAACTGAGGTCTATCACATTAGAAAAGGAGTTTGATGTCCACCCAGGAAGCTTCACAATGTAGCAGAACCTTTGTGAGGTTTCCATGTTCCAGCTTTACAAATTTAGAAATTCATATTTTTAGTACACTTCACCTCTTAGGACTGGTTCATTCAAACCACACTCATCAGAGACTCATTTAAAACAAAATAACTTCTAATTTTTGGTCAGAAGATAGCATTCAAGCTAATCTGAAATACATGTCAATTATAGGAGACTCTGGAACATCTACATGGGAAGTCTAATCATAGTTAAAGGCAGTTTATTAAGTTTGGAATCTTTTAGGTCCTTGCTACTCAAACCCATCTATGACCAGAATCATTGACATCACTTAGGAGTTGTTAGAAATGAACAGTCTCAGGCAGTTTGGTTCATGCTAGTGTGTACCCACCAGAACCTTAGTTTTTTTTACTCATTGTTGAATAAGTTTGGCTTAGCAGTTGGCTTATTTCTTTTTCTCTTTTATGCAGTCTCAGAGTAGAGAGGCAAGAAAATCATTTTTGAGTTTTGTGGTAGGGTGGAAATTTATAATGAAACATTGTAAGACTTGCAATATTTAATAAACAGAGACAGAAGCTTAGATGGGCACTGATACACAAAGACAGACGCACACAGAGATTCCCCTACATACATAGAACCCCTCAAGACCCCTCCACTCAGACACCCCTGCCCAGACACACACACACACACACACACACACACACAAGGGTCTCCATAAAGTCCCAAACTTAGACCCACAGAGATACCCTGAAGCCTGCCCCAGCACAGAGAGAGATGCACACACTCCCAATAGGTAATGTGTGAAACTCAGATTTTTGAAGGACTTAAGTAGTGTTCTCCATAGTTATTTTGAAGAGATGGGATGAGTATACGGTCTAAGGTACTTTTAACTGAGCCAGAAAAATAAAGCAAAAATAGATTGGCTGCCACTGGGTCTACAGAACAGTGGGTGCTAAAGCCAGTTTTATTTGGATTCTTGTTTTTGGAACTGCTTGTTCCTGGGCATCATTTGCAGCCTGATGTACTTACCATGCTTGGATGGAAAGTCATTCTGTTTCCCTCAGGAGCTTGCATGCTAGATTGCTGGTTGAGCAGGGTTACATGCTCAGTGCCCTGGATGCTATCTGAGTCACCTAAGTTTGCCCAGGATGGGAAGATCCAGAAACACTGCGCCTATGTAGAAGGCTGTGAGTCTCTGTGGGTGTGTGGGACTGCAGAATATAGGGTGGAGAGGGAAGCTTATGTTAAAAGTAGAAAGAGGTGTCATTTGGGAGTTTATAACCTGTTGGATCATTCATGGTATAGGTTTGCATAAAGATCTGTGATTAAGCCTAATGACAAGAATGACTCAGGGGAATAATTTAGTTGTAAGTTGTTCAGTCACTAAATCGTGTCCAACTCTTTGTGACCCCATGGACTGCAGCATGCCAGGTTTCCCTATCCTTCACCGTTTCCCCTGGAGTTTGCTCAAAGTCACGTCCAATGAGTTAGTGATGCCATCCAACCATCTCATCCTTTGTTGCCCCCTTCTCCTCCTGCCCTCAATCTTTCCCAGCATCAGTGTCTTTTCCAGTGAGTCAGCTCTTCACATCAGGTGGCCAAAGTATTGGAGCTTCAGCTTCAGCATCAGTTGTAAGTTAAAAGGTTTTAAAACTGTACAGATGTGGGCTGGAGTTTGCACACTGTGTTGGTTGATAGATCATTGGTATCCACGTCACCAGGGATTTGGCTTGGGTAGCATCTTGTTAGGTAAAAAGAGATTCAGTAGTACAATGTGTTTATGCCTAAACACTTAAAAGTTTCTATCACAGTGAGACAGTAAAGCACCAGAGAGACATTAGTAGAACAGTTTTACAAATGTGGGTTCCAAAAGAAGATATTTTTCCCCTGCTGCCTGATACATGTGTATATATTCATTTGACCAAAAAACTCATTTTTTTTTCCCCAAGCATATGGAAGAGTACTGAGAAAATTGTAGTCACTGCCCAATTTAACAAATGTTAGCATTTTGCAAAATTTTCTGTAGATGTTCTTTTAAAGATGTAGATACAATGTAAACATTGTAGATAAAATGAAAGACCCCCTTGTACTCTTCTCTGTTCCTTTCCTTTCTTCCTTCTTTTCTCCCAACTCAGAGGTAACTGCTGTTCAAACTTTGCTATTTATAATTCTCCTTCACATTTTAATACTTTTGCTTCATTTTGTTTATTAGTATAAATTGTATATCAATAAAGGACATGACTGAACTGACTTAGCAGCAGCAGCAAAGGATATATAGCATTGTTTTGTGTGTCTATAAATTTAATGTGGTGATATTATAGATCAGATATTTTTATGCAACCTACTTTTTTTCTCTCAACTTTGAGTTTTAACCAGTCTGGAACATGTAGATTTTCCAGGTGATTAATTTTAACTACTGTATAGTACTTTACTGTATGAAAATACCACTTTTTACCCATTCCTCTTTAGTGTTCCCTTTTTCTTCTTGCTGAGGTTTGAGCATTTGTAACTGTGTTAGGCACACCTCTTTATGAGCATTTCTCTAGGGTGTATACATATATGCAAAATGCTTAAGGTATATCTTAAATTGCTTTCTAAATTAGTTTTATTAATTCCTGTTTTCTGAATCCTTACTGATAAGTACCATTATCAAACACTGAACTTCTCTTCAGCTGATCTACCAATGTCTGGTAGTTGTGAAATGGAATCTTTGTTTTAATTTGCATTTCTTGGATATAAATGAGATTGGCATCTTTTAATATGTTTATAGGCCATTTGGATATCCTTTTTTGTAAGTTATGGTCTGTATTTGTATATTTTCTGATTTTTTTTTTTTTTTTTGAGATCTCTTTGGCTTTTTTTATTGATTTGTAAAAGTTTTTTATATGTATTCATTCTAATCCTTTATTTTATCAGATATATGTGTTGCAGATATCTTCCAGTCTGTGTCTTACTTTTTTTTTTCTTTAACTTAGGACTTTTATACAGAAGTTAAATTTTTTAATGTAAAGTTGACCAGCTTTTTTTTTTTCCCCTCTGTGAAGTTTGTCCTTTTTGAGTTTTGTTTTAGAAACTTCTCCATATTTCACATACTCTTCTCTATAAGTGTTCTAACATGTTTAGTTTTAATTTTTCACGATTTAGTCTATCTGGAATTTATTTTTTGTTTATAGTGTGAGATAGTGATTTTTTTCATTTATTTTTCCATATAGATAGCCAGTTGTCCCAGCCCTGTTTGCTGATTAAGTCACTATATTGAATATAGTTCCCTGTGCTGTACAGGGATATGTATAGCACAGGGAATATGACCTGAATATGACCTTGTTCTACATCCTAACACATGGCATTATCAGTCTTTTTTCGTTGTAGTCATTTTAGTGGTTGTGTAGTGCTATTTTGTTGTGGTTTAAGTTTGCATTTCCCCATGACTAGTGACATTGAGCATCTTTTCATGTCCGTATTAATCATTTATATATCTGCATTGATGAAATGTCTATTCAGAATGATTGTTTGGCTTTTTTTTTTTTTTTTTAAACTTTCTGGCTACACCACATGCATGTGGGATCTTAGTTTCCCCACTAGAGATCAAACCCGTGCCCCGTGAAGTGGAAACATGGAGTCTTAACTGCTGGACCACCAGGGAAGTCCTGTCCATTTTTGAATTGGTTTGTTTTCTTATTAAGTTGTAATAAGCTGTAAGAATTCTTTCAGTATTCTGAATGTAAATCCTTTATCAGGTACATGGTTTGCAAATATTTTCTCCAAGGTTGTGAGTTGTCTTTTCATTTTCCTAATGCTGTATTTTGAAGAGCTAATATTGTAAATTTTGATGAAGTCCAGTGTAATACTTTTTAAAGAGATTATGCTTTTGGTGTTACAGCTAAGAAATTAGTAACTCAGGATCACAAAAATATTGTTTCCTTCTAGTAGTTTTGTAGTTTTAGATTTGTTATTTAGTTCTGTGACCAATTCTGATGCGAAGAACTGACTCATTTGAAAAAACCCTGATGCTGGGAAAGATTGAAGGTGGGAGGAGAAGGGGATGACAGAGGATGAGATGTTTGGATGGCATCACCGACTCAATTGACATGAGTTTGAGTAAGCTCTGGGAATTGGTGATGTACAGGGAAGCCTGTGGCGTGCTGCAGTCCATGGGGTCACAAAGAGTCAGACATGACTGAGCAACTGAACTGAACTGAACTGTGACCCATTCTGAGTTGACTTTATTGTATGGGGTGAGTTATGGGCCTGATCTTTTTTCCTTCATATGGATATACAGTTATCTCAGTGCCATTTGTTGAAAAGACTATTCTTTCCCTGTTGAATTGTCTTGACACCATTGTTGAAAGTTAGTCGTTTATAGATGTGTGGGTTTATTTCTGGATTTTGGATTCTGTTCCAATGATTTACTTATTTATGCTGATGCCAATACTATACTTTGTTGATTACTGTAGCTTTATAGTAAGTACTGGAATTGGGTACTATTTTATTCATCTTTTTCAACATTATTTTGGTTTTTGTAGGTCCTTTAAATTTTCATATAAATTTAGGATAAGCTTGTCACTTTCTGTGAAAAAGCTTGCTAGAATTTCTATAGGGATTGTGTTGAATCTATAGGTCATTTTTGGAGAATTCCCACTGTAATGATATTGTGACTTCCAACCCATGAAGTGAAACAACTCTCCATGTTTTTAGCTGCTGTTTACTAATTGCTCTTGGCAGTGTTTTGTACTTTACAGTGTACAAGCTTGGTACTACTTTTATTAAATTTTTTTCTACGTTTAATTTTTTTTTGGATGTTATTATGAGTGGAATCGTTTTCTTAATTTTATTTTCAGATTTTTTATTACTAGTATATAAAAATATAATTGATTTTTTTTACTGTGGTAAAATATATCATTTTAACCAGTTTATTTTTAATTTTTATTTGTTTGTTTGTTTATTTTTGGGTACGCAGAGGGGCTTGTGGGATTATAGTTCCCTGACCAAGAGTTGAACCCAGACGTGGCAATGAAACCACCAGGACTTAATCACTGGAGTGCCATAACAATTTTAAAGTATGTAGTTCATTGACATTAAGTACAGCCACAATGTTCTAGAACTATTATCACTATCTATACCCCAAACTTTAGCATTCCCAACAAAAATTCTGTACCTCATTAAACAATAACTCCCCTTTCACTCCTCTTCCTAGCCCCTGTCTCTATGAATTTGCCTTTGGGCACCTCATATAAGTAGAATCATACAATATTTATCCTTGTGTATGTAACTTATTTTACTTAGTATAATGATTTTCAGATCCATCCATGTTGTAGCATATAGCTAGATTTCATTCCTTTTTTTTTTTTTTTAACATTGTTGTTCTTTTTTTCGAAAAATAAAAATTTTTGGCTGCACCACGTGGCTTGTAGTATCTTAGTTCCCAGAACAGGAATTGAACCCCTGCCCTAGGCAGTGAAAGCATGGAGTCCTAACCACTGGACCACCAGAGAATTCCCTTCATTCTTTTTTAATGCTAAATAGTATTCCATTGTATCTGTATACTTTTTTTTTTAGCCTTTCCTCTGTTGATGGGCATTTGTGTTGTTTCTCCCTTTTGACTGTTATAATACTGCTATGAACATGGGTATATAAATATCTATTTGAATCCCTGTTTTCAATTTGATATATATTTAATTGAATTTTGTACTCTACAGCCTTGCTAAACTTACTACTCTATTTGTTTTACTATTACTCATATTACTCTACTAGATTTTTAAAATTTTTCTACATACAGACTTCTGTCATCTACAAATGACTTCTTTACTTCTTATTTTCCAATGTTAATACCTTTTATTTCTTGTTCTTGCCAAATTGCACTTCCTAGAGCCTCCTGTACATATTGAAATAGAAATGGTGACAGCTGACATATTTGCCTTGTTCCCAATCTTAAAGGAAAAGTATTCATTCTTTTGGGCTTCCCAAGTGGTCCTCAGCTGGAATTCCATCACCTCCACTAGCTTTGTAGTGACGCTTCCTAAAGCCTACTTGACTTCACACTCCAGGATGTCTGGCTGTAGGTGAGTCATCACACCATCGTGGTTATCCAGGTCATTGAGATTTTTTTTGTATAGGTCAGTTTTGATTCTAATCCCAAAGAAGGGCAATGCCAAAGAATGTTCAAACTGCTGCACAATTGCACTCATTTCACATGCTAGCAAAGTAATGCTCAAAATCCTTCAAGCTAGGTTTCAACAGTATGTGAACCGAGAACTTCCAGATGTACAAGCTGGATTTAAAAAAGGCAGAGGAACCAGAGATCAATGCCAACATCTGTTAGACCACAGAAAAAGCAAGAGAATTCCAGAAAAACATTTACTTCTGCTTCATTGACTACGCTAAAGCCTTTGACTGTGTAGATCACAGTAAACTGTGGAAAATTCTTAAAGAGGTGGGAATACCAGATCACCTTACCTGCCTCCTGAGAAACCTGTATGCAGGTCAAGAAGCGGTAGTTAGAACAGGACATGGAACAATGGACTGTTTCAGAATTAGGAAAGGAGTACGTCAAGGCTGAATATTGTCACCCTGCTTATTTAACTTATATGCAAAGTACATCATGTGAAATGCCAGGCTGGATGATGGTATCAAGCTTGCCAGGAGAAATATCAGTAACCTCAGATGCAGATGACATTACCTGTATGGCAGAGAGTAAAGAGGAACTAAAGAGCCTCTTGATGAAGCTGAAAGAGGAGAGTGAAAAAGCTGGCTTGAAACTCAGTATTCAGAAAACTAATATCATGTCATCTGGTCCCATCACTTCATGGCAAATGGATAGAGAAACAATGGAAACAGTGACAGACTTTATTTTCTTGGGCTCCAAAATCATTGTGGACAGTGGCTGCAGCCATGAAATTAAAAGACACTGCTCCTTAGAAGAAAAGCAATGACAAACCTAGACAGTCTATTAAAAAGCAGAAACATTACTTAACCAACACAGGTCCATCTAGTCAAAGCTATGGTTTTTCCAGTAGTCATGAATGGATGCGAGAGTTGGACTATAAAGAAAGCTGAGCACCGAAGATTTGATGCTTTTGAACTGTGATGTTGGAGAAGACTCTTGGGAGGCCATTGGACAGCAAGGAGATCAAACCAGTCAATCCTAAAGAAAATCAACCCTGAATGCAAAGAAGTGACTCATTGGAAAAGACCCTGATGCTGGGAAAGATTGAAGGCAGGAGGAGAAGGGGAAAACAGAGTATGAGATGGTTGGAAGGCATCACTTACTCAATGGACATTAGTTTGAACAAGCTCCAGGAGATGGTGAAGGACAGGGAAGCCTGGCGTGATGCAGTCCATGGGGTTGCAAAGAGTCAGACACGACTGAGGGACTGAACAACAAGTGGCCCTAGTGGTAAAGAACCCACCTGCCAATACAGGAGACATAGGAGACACTGGTTTGCTCCCTTGCTTGGGAAGATCCCCTCAAGTAGGAAATGGCAACCCACTCCAGTATTCTTACCAGGAAAATCCCATGGATAGAGGAGCATGGCGGGCTATAATCCATGGAATTGCAAAGAGCTGGGCACAACTGAGTGACTGAGCACAGCATGATGACAACATTTAGCTTTTTACTATTAAGTGTGATGTTAGCTGGTAGTTGGTAGGTTCTTGGGTTGACTAAGAAAAATTGCACAACCTAATAGTTGAAGATTTTATGAGGATGATTTGCCCAGAAGACAGTCTCTCAGATAGCTCTGAGGGATTGCTCTGAAGAAGAGGTAAGGGAGAAGCCAGGATACACAGTAAATCCCCTACATAGGAACAAATTCTGCTCTCAGAATGCATTTTTAAATCCAGTTTGTTAATCCAAGAAAGTTAGCCTATGTACCTAAGTTACACAGTTGGTTATATATTGTACTGTAATAGGTTTATAATACTTTTTACACAAATAATACATAAAAAACAAACACAAAAAATGAAGGAGACATTTTTAATCTTACAGAATAGTACCTTGAAAAGTGCAGTAGGAGAGTATAGCAGCTGGCATACAGGGGCTGGCATCGAGCAAACAGGCAAGAGGAGTTACCGACTGAAGGAGGTAGAGCTGACGGATCCTCAGCTATAGCAGTCTGAGGACAAGCTGCAATTTCACTCGGGCCTCACATTGATGGAATGCATGTTCGCACCTTTGAAAGTTGTAGGGGGCTTGCTGTATTAGGAATTTTTGCAACAAAGACCAGGTAGTGAAACATCAAAAAATTGCCATCAATTAAAGAAAGCCAGTTATCTCAAGTTAATGAATTTAGCAGTTTTCTACTTATAGATAGATAAATACAAGAGTCTGGGCTCATTGAAATCATTCCTTTGATATGCCCTTTAGCGATCTAGGGCCAGCATCTTGTTCTTTCTCATCCTGAGCTCCTTCGGAATGCACCATTAGGGGTGGCTTTGGTGGTTACAGGCTTGGAAAGAAAGAAAGTGTGGGTCCCTCAGTCATGTCTGACACTTTGCCACCCCATGAACTCTAGTCCAGCAGGCTCCTCTGTCCTTGGAATTTTCCAGGCAAGAATACTGGAGTAGGTTGCCATTCGCTTCTGCAGGGGATCTTTCTAACCCAGGGATCGAACCTGGGTCTCCTGCATTGCAGGCAGACTCTTAACCAGCTGAGCCACCAGGGAAGCACTGGAGTTCTCTCAGGGCTCACTGTGGGGTGCTGCAACATCCTTTGTTTACTGATTTGGCAGGCAACATTTTTCATTCACAAGGGCCTGGCTGGAAGTGATCTTCCTTATTTACCTGTGAGCCTGGAAACTCTGTTTGCCAGGTACAGGCTGGTTTCTCCAAGAAGGCTTTGTGAGTATTGGCACCAAAAAATCAACCTTAGTTCCATAAAACTGTCTAACTGTATCTGATACTATGCATCTTATGACCTGTTACAAGGAGAACAGGTTCTTATTTAACGTATTAAAACAACTATGTGCTAAGTCGCTTCAGTAGTATCCAACACTTTGAGAATCTATGGACCATAGCCCCCAGGCTCCTCTGTCCATGGGATTCTCCAGGCAAGAATACTGGAGTGGGTTGCCATGCCCTCCTCCAGGGGAGGAACCTGTGTCTGACCAAGGGATCGAACCTGTGTCTCTTATGTCTTCTGTATTGGTGGGTTCTTTATCACTGGCACTACCTGGGAAGCCCATAAATAGCTATATTGCCATGAAAATAAGAACACTTAAAAGTGTTCCAAATTCTAGAGGAATCACATAGGAGAAAATACAACTGTTACATTTTTGTTTACCAAGGTATAATTATTAAGCTGCTGTTATAGATAGCTTAAGAGAAAAGGGAAAGGAGTTCCTTATGTCTGAAGAGCGGAACATTAAAGAGCCAACAAAATTTCAAACAAGAAGGCCATAAAAAGTCATAATTCTTCATCAGTTCCTTCAGTCCCATGTGATTTATTCTTGTTCTGCTTGATCTTGAATTAGCAGTTTCAAACATTTTCAGAGAAGAATCTGAGTAAAACAAAAACTGTCTGCATAACAAAACATTTTGAGGTTAAGATTTGATGAGAGTTCATTTGATAAGGAAATTTGGATATTTCTATAGTATACAACATTTTGGCATAAGAATAAGACAATGAAGGTATTGACAGATTTCTATGAACTCCATGCAGTTTCTGGAATACCTACACTATTAACCTGCGTGCGTGCTCAGTCACTCAGTCACGGCTAACTCTTTGTGAGAGCATGGACTATAGCCTGCCAGGCTCCTCTGTTCATGGTTACCCATAAAAATATAACTTAGGGAAGCTGAAGCATCCCTTTTTATTTGACAGCATTTTGACAGTATGCAACTTAATGTATCAAATAAAGGAAATTATTATTTTTTAACATTTGTTTTAAAAGAACAAATCTTTTTTTTTTTTTTTTTCCTAGTAGCCCTCCATGTGTCCACTTCAGGGGACACAGGTTCAGTCCCTGGTCAGAGAAGTTGCATATGCCGCATGTTGTGGCCAAAAAAAAGAAAAGACTTCGTTTAGAATTTGATTTTAGGAAGTTTGTCACAAATCTTGAAAAGTTTGAACATTTGATTATATAGGGTCAGGTCACTATAAAAGAATACTTAGTTGTCCTTTTAAACAAAGTGATAATAAAAGATTTTAAAGGCAAATATGAGAAGTAATATATCTGTAAAAGAAAAGAAAAAAAACTTTAACTTGTTCAGTATTGTGAAGACTTTTTTTTTAAGTGATCAAAAACATGATAAAGATGACATGAAATACAGGATACTATTTTGATAAGATGTAAAGCTTGTTTCTAGCAGATTGCTTAAAAAGTAAAGAAAAACCATACAGTTCCTTAATAAGAACAGTCAGTAATCCATTAAAACATTGTCATTCTAGTTTTGCATTAATACACTTTTGATTGCAAGGCTCATCTTTTTTTTTTTTAACTGATGAATAAATCCTTTCAATCTTAGCAGTTTGAGCACGGAAATTTCTTTTCCACAAATGTTCTGCATGTGATAAAGCACATGTTTACATTTTAAAATGTCTGTTTAGTTTTCTGGTTCATCTTTCTTATTCTGGAACAACCAGTTGTTCTAGTTTGAGACAAAACTCTCTTTTTCCCTAATAAAAACACATCTTTCATACCTTTCCTTATCAAAAACACATCTTACTTTCCTTACATGTTTTACGTACAGAGTTTTTTAAAACTCTTCATCCTAGTAGTCTCATTTCTGCATATTCATTAGTAACCTTTTACTAATGGTTAAGTAATCATTAGTTATTTGGTTACATAATCATTAGTTATTTGGCAGAAAGAGAAGAGGAACTAAAGAGGCTTTTAATGAAGGTGAAAAAGGAGAGTGAAAAAGCTGGCTTAAAACTCAACATTCAGAAAACTAATATCGTGGCATCCGGTCCCATCATTTCATGGCAAATAGATGAAGTGAAGGGGAAACAATGGAAACAGTGACAGACTTTATTTTCTTGGGCTCCAAAATCACTGCAGGTGGTGACTGCAGCCATGAATTAAAACACACTTGTTCCTTGCAAGAAAAGCTATGACAAACCTAGACAGCATATTAAAAAGCAGAAACATTACTTAGCCGACAAAGGTCCGTCTAGTCAAAGTTATGGTTTTTCCAGTAGTCATGTTTGGATGTGAGAGCTGGACCATAAAGAAAGCTGAGTGCTGAAGAATTCATGCTTTTGAACTGTGGTGTTGAAGAAGACTCTTGAGAGTCCCTTGGACTGCCAGCAGATCCAACCAGTCCATCCTAAAGGAAATCAGTCCTGGGTGTTCATTGGAAGGACTAATGCTGAAGCTGAAACTCCAATACTTTGGCCCCCTGATGCGAAGAACTGACTCATTTGAAAAGACCCTGATGCTGGGAAAGATTGAAGGCGGGAGGAGAAGGGGACGACAGAGGATGAGATGGTTGGATGGCATCATCAACTCAATGGACATGAGCAAGCTCTGTGAGTTGGTGATGGACAGGGAAGCCTGGCGTGCTGTAGTCCATGGGGTTGCAAAGAGTCGGACATGACTGAGCAACTGAACTGAACTGACATATATCAAGAAATTCACTTTTATTGTACATTTTGTTCTTAGTTTGGGTTTATAGTTTTATAACCCTAAATATCTGATAGGGATAATATAAGCTTCTTGACTAGTAGAACTGGGTAGGAAAAACTGTCATCTATCTATATTTTAATACTGACAACTCTGGAGATATATTTTTATTAAACCCCAATTTTTAAATTAGCCTTATTTACTAGAGATTATCCCAGATCATATGAATTTGAAAAGAGCATTTGTTTGTTTTTTTTTTGTAGAATCTCAAAAATAGTACATAATTTTTGAGTGTTTTGAAATAATTTATAGAAGCACTCATTTATTTCTAGGCCAATTTGAATAGAACTCCTTTGGATTTTATAAATGAGTAATGCCATCGGGAGGTAGAAAAATATGTATGCATAACACACATACACACATATAAACATATAAAAACATGTAGACAGATGTAAACAGAGGTCTTGTAACTTTCATTCTATAGCTTAGCCAAGAGTTTTATATATAGATATATAAATACACAATTCACTAATTTATTTGAGTTGATTCTCATCTTTATTAGTTTTTTCTAATCCAAGTATGTTTCTAGAAGATGTAACAAGTTAGGTTACCTGCTTAATGACTGATAGAGCTTATTTTTTAAATCAATACTTATGAAGAAGACTTTTAGAATCTTCCTTGATAAATAATCTTATGGAGGCTGTTGACTAAATTTTGGGCACAGGAGAATGTGAAAACAAATAAGTAGTAGTTTGTTTCCATAAAGCCTTCTTAAGTTTTACCTCTCAATCCAAAGGCAGAAAAAAAAAAATTATTCCTTTGGAAGTTGCATTTCAAGGAGATGGCTCTCAAATGGGGGGGAAAAAAAACCAGCACCAAATTGTACCTTTTGGGACTTCCCTGATGGCCTGGGGATTAAGACTGCATGCTTCCTTGCAGAAGGTGAGGGTTTGATCCCTGGTTCAGGAACTAAGATCCCCCACTCTATGCTGTACTACAAAAAGAGAAAAAGTCATCAGGGAGATGGCTCTTAGGTCCCAGAGAAGATAAGGTAGAAAATTTACATCTTAAAGGCATAGAGAAAGGATATAAATTTTCTCTAAAAGGATTTCAGGGGCATATTTGCTTATTGTCCGAATTCTGGGATAATTATTATTATTTTTTTTTTCTTAAAAAAAAGAAAATGTTCAATGAATTCTTTGCAGTAGGACTCCAAAATATATTTGCAATGGGCTTAGCATGACAAGGCTTATACATTCTCTGGGCCTTTGCCCAAACTATTTCCTGGCTGTCAGTGTTAACTTAAATCTCAGGCTTGGTCTAAGTCTGACCTTGTCAAGGGAATTTTTTTCCCCCTTCAGACCAGCCAAGGCATTCTCTGGTCTATTTTCTTTTTTCTTTTCTTTCTTTTTTGAAATCTGATCTTTCCATAGGTACCATTAAGGCTTTTGTTTAGGATGAATGCTCTCTAAAAATCCTTTTAGATAGAAAAATCCAAATTGTTAATGGTATACCTATTTCAATGTGATTCAAAGCCTATAAGCCTTTTTATAGCTTAACTATGGATTTAAAAGGCATCCCCAAAGAGGGTGCCAACATCAAATTGCCAATATCTGTCGGATTATCGAAAAAGCAAGAGAATTCCAGAAAAACATCTATTTCTGCTTTATTGACTATGCCAAAACCTTTGACTGTGTGGATCACTACAAACTGGAAAATTCTTAAAGAGATGGGAATACCAGACCACCTGACCTGCCTCTTGAGAAATTTGTATGCAGTTCGGGAAGCAACAGTTAGAACTGGACATGGAACAACAGACTGGTTCCAAATAGGGAAAGGAGTACGTGAAGACTGTATATTGTCACCCTGCTTATTTAACTTATATGCAGAGTACATCATGAGAAATGCTGGGCTGGAAGAAGCACAAGCTGGAATCAAGATTGCTGGGAGAAATATCAATAACCTCAGATATGCAGATGACACCACCCTTATGGCAGAAAGCAAAGAACTAAAGAGCCTCTTGATGAAAGTGAAAGAGGAGAGTGAAAAAGCTGGCTTAAAACTCAGCATTCAGAAAACTAAGATCATGGCATCCGGTCCCATCACTTCATGGGAAATAGATGGGGAAACAGTGGAAACAGTGACAGAATTTTATTTTCTTGGGCTCCAAAATCACTGCAGATGGTGACTGCAGCCATGAAATTAAAAGACGCTTACTCCTTGGAAGGAAAGTTATGACCAACCTAGACAGCATATTAAAAAGCAGAGACATTACTTTGCCAACAAAGGTCCATCTAGTCAAGG
The DNA here is from genome assembly GCF_000754665.1 of Bison bison bison. NCBI lineage: Eukaryota > Metazoa > Chordata > Mammalia > Artiodactyla > Bovidae > Bison > Bison bison. Next base: position 8,094,649 of record NW_011495080.1, on the reverse strand, counting down.
TTATGGTTTTTCCAGTGGTCATGTATGGATGTGAGAGTTGGACTATAAAGAAAGCTGAGCACCGAAAAATTGATGCTTTTGAACTGTGGTGTTGGAGAAGACTCTTGAGAGTCCCTTGGACTGCAAGGAGATCCAACCAGTCCATCCTAAAGAAAATCAGTCCTGAATATTCATTGGAAGGCTGATGCTGAAGCTGAAGCTCCAATACTTTGGCCCCCTTATGTGAAGAACTGACTCATTTGAAAAGACGCTGATGCTGGGAAAGATTGAAGGCGGGAGGAGAAGGGGACAACAGAGGATGAGATGGTTGGATGGCATCACCGACTCAATGGAGATGAGTTTGAGTAAACTCCAGGTGTTGGTGATGGACAAGGAGGCCTGGTGTGCTGCAGTCCATGGGGTCGCAAAGAGTTGGCCATGACTGAGCAACTGAACTAAGCTGAAAGAGGGTGCAAAAGATGCATACCCCTTCTCCCCGACACCCCAAGATCCAGAGTTACTCCCAAAGATAGTCTAGGAGAGTAGACTTGTTATAGTTGCAGGTGGGATGAAGAACCTCCTATGACAAAGGACACAAAAGACAGAGACATGGGAAAACAATGACTGTTTCTGGGATCTATAACCAATGAGTATGCAAATCCAAATTCACAAGAGTTACAATCCAAAAAATTAATTCTTAGAAATGCTTTTTTCCTGCTTGTCTGACAAGGAGAAGTTTACCTTCTTTTGACCAACACTGTGGATAGAAATCTGGGAGGCTAATTTTGGTTAAGAATTCTTAACCTTTAGTCAGCCGTCCCAGGTTTTTAGCTGTATCCTCTGTGGTGAGTAGGGTGTCCTGGCCCTCCCTTTATGGTCTTAGACAGGCTAACAAGAGAAAAGCATATGAAACTATTTAGTATGTTTTACATGAGACGAGAGCCTTCATTAGAAAATGAAAAGCCCAAGAAGTGGTTAAACTTGAATGTTTTAATATTAGTTTTGATGAAAAAAGCAGAACATGATAGGAGCTAACGGTAGTAAACCAGGGGAAAGTTAGCGAGACCCTCAATATTCAAGGTGCCATATTTTGAGGTAACATGTTCTGAACCCCATCAGTAATGATAACTCAAATAGCTTGACAATGGTGATATCCAAAAATAATCATTTCCATTATTTGAACATACCCATTAATTAACCTAGCTAATCCTAAATTATTTTTCTGCCACTGTCTTTTGAGTTATCATCAGTTCAGTTCAGTTGCTCAGTTGTGTCCGACTCTTTGCAACCCCATGTACTTCAGCACGCCAGGCTTCCCTGTCCATCACCAACTCCTGGAGCTTGCTCAAAGTGAAGTCCATCAAGTCAGTGATGCCTTCCAGCCACCTCATCCTCTGTCGTCCCCTTCTCTTCCTGCCTTCAATCTTTCCTAGCATCAGGATCTTTTCCAATGAGTCAGTTCTTCACATCAGGTGGCCAAAGTATTGGAGTTTCAGCTTTAGCATCAGTCCTTCAAAAGAACACCCAGGACTGATCTCCTTTAGGATGGACTGGTTGGATCTCCTTGCAGTCCAAGGGACTCTCAAGAGTCTTCTCCAACACCACAGTTCAAAAGCATCAATTCTTTGGCACTCTGCTTTCTTTATGGTCCAAAGACCATATGGTCTCTCTTTATGTGAGACCATGTATGGTCTCACATTCATACATTATTACTGGAAAACCACAGCGTTGACCAGATGGACCTTTGTCAGCAAAGTAATGTCTCTGCTTTTTAATATGCTGTCTAGATTGGTCATAGCTTTTCTTCCAAGGAGTAAGCATGTTTTAATTTCATGGCTGCAGTCACCATCTGCAGTGATTTTGGAGCCCAAGAAAACAAAGTCTGTCACTGTTTCCATTGTTTCCCCCATCTATTTGTCGTGAAGTGATGGGACTGGATGCCACGATCTTAGTTTTCTGAATGTTGAGTTTTAAGCCAGCTTTTTCACTCTCCTCTTTCAATTTCATCAAGAGACTCTTCAGTTCCTCTACACTATCTGCTGTAAGGGTGGTGTCATCTGCGTATCTGAGGTTATTGATATTTTTCCTGGCAATCTTGAGTTGTCATGCTGCTGCTGCTGGTAAGTCGATTCACTCATGTCCGACTCTGTGCGACCCCATAGACAGCAGCCCACCAGGCTCCCCCATCCCTGGGATTCTCCAGGCAAGAACACTGGCGTGGGTTGCCATTTCCTTCCCCAATGCATGAAAGTGAAAAGTGAAAGTGAAGTCGTTCAGTCGTGTCCGACTCTTAGCGACCCCACGGACTGCAGCCTACCAGGCTCCTCTGCCCGTGAGATTTTCCAGGCAAGAGTACTGGAGTGGGGTGCCATTGCCTAGTAGCTTATACATTTTATGGTCTTTAGGATCTTTAGAATATCTCAGAAATCACTGAGTCTTTTTCCCTTACCTTGGGGTAGTATGTTTGTGGACTTCCCAGGTGGCACTAGTGGTAAAGAACCTACCCACCCACCAGTGAAGGATGCAAGAGATGCAGGTTCAATCTGGGTTGGGAAGATCCCCTGGTCTCTTCTATTTAGCTTTTTTTAAAAAAAAAAACAAAAACAAAAACCATTTTTATTGGAGTATAGTTGCTTTACAATATTGTGTTAGTTTTAATTGATCTGCTTTTTGTTCGTTAGTATTTGTCTTGCTATTGGTCAGTTTTTCACAATTTAATGCTAACATATGTGCCATGCTGTTGCTTCAGTCATGTCTGATTCTGTGCGACCCTATGGACTGTAGCCTTCCAGGCTCTTCTGTCTATTGCTTTCTCCAGGCCAGAATACTGCAGAGGGTTGCGATGCCCTCCTTCAGGGGATCTTCCCGACCCAGGGATCGAACCCACATCTCCTAAGTCTCCTTCGTTGGCAGGTGGGTTCTTTACCACTGCTTCTGCTGCTGCTAAGTCGCTTCAGTCGTGTCCAACTCTGTGCGACCCCATAGACGGCAGCGCACCAGGCTTCCCCGTCCCTGGGATTCTCCAGGCAAGAATACTGGAGTGGATTGCCATTTCTTTACCACTAGCCCCACTTGGATAGTGCTAGTTTCACCTTCTAATGTATAATAGGTACTTAATAAATGTTTGTGATTGTAGAGCTGAGCCCCAGTCATGAACTATTGATTTATAACATTTCTCCCCTTACAGTTTGTTGCTTGTGTGTCCCTTAAGTGAATTTAACCCCACACACTGTCATACACGTGAAAGGTTCAGTATTGACTTTTCAGCTCATCTGTGTAATATTCTTGGTTAGATTCTCTGTCAGATGGCACTGATAATTAACCCTTTAGGAAGAGCCCAAGGTTTTTCAGACTCTCTGGCTAGATGATAACAAAAACAGTGTGTAGTATACATGGACGTGATGATACTTAATGATTCTAAAGCAACACTGGTTTTATTCAGGAGCATCATATTAAACCAGTTAAAGACTCCTTTGGCTTAAAACCTACTTTTCAGATCTCACATTTTATCTACTCTTTTTCTGCAAAACTGTTTTTTAAATATGTAGCAGAGATCATGGCGCATATGTATTTCCATTTGAAGAGTGAGAGACTCAGCAGGAGGTCTGTCACTTTAAAGAAAGCAAAGGTGATGGATATTTGGGGATTCACAGTTAAGACTCCTGAAGCCCCCTGTAACCCAGTCTTGGGAAGAAAAGGAAGAGCACCCCTGAAGGTTTGGGTCCTTGCCAAGATGTAGCAGAGTATCAAAGAATACTCTCTTTAGAGCACTTATAAATATGGATTAGTTCTTATAATAGCTATTTGGCAAGCAATTATAGTTTACTAATTGGAAGGCCAAATAAAATAAAATAAATGTTTAATGCCATTAAGCACTCTACTTAGTGCTTGTCCAAGGCTCCAGAGCAGACAGCTATAAATGCAAAAAACAAATGCTGCATTTTGCCAAGATAGAATCTCAGTTTCTATTAATATATCTGTAAATATAAATAATTCCAGAGTTATAAGATAATAAATATTCTTGAGAAGAAATTAGAATGTTTCAGAACACAGTTGTTTAGGTTTTTATGTTTCATCAATTTCAGACGGTTAAAAAGTCAGAAAAACAAGAAACAAACTTATAGTTGTATCTTTTCTGCTTAAATATTATGATTTAGTCAAGTCAAATACAATATAAAAAAATGTATTCTATAATACTTCAACCAAATGCTTATTTGACTAAATTATGAGTACTTAGTTAAAGCACTACAGAATAAAAACTCAAGTTCAGCTTTTTACTTTGTGCTTGAAATATTAGTATAAGCTCCAAATGAAAATGTATTATAGATGGCTAGAACGGATTCAGAGTGGAAATAGAAGGAAGAGAGTCAAAAAGATAGTTTTGGAAGTTACCATAAAGGTCCTTATCATATTGTTAGCTATATGTAGAAGGATTGTAGGGAGGATAAAGATGGCTAATGAGAGAACCTTGGGTACAAAGCACTATTAAATGAACAAGAAATAGTAGTATTGGCAAAATTTATATAGTTTCTTATACCTTTTAATCCAGTTAAATCCATAATTTTACTTGATACTAAAAGTTTGAAATAAACAATGTAACATGCTAATTTCAGGGAAGTTATTTTTTTTTCTAAAAGCTATGATTAAAAACTAGATATTTTACATTGAATTGTTTTGTACTTGATGATATATTGTTACTATTTTTCAAAGGAGTATCATTTTATTGAAACTAGAGCCTAGGAGTCTCAATTTTCCACCTCAGCCTCTTTGTTGTACTGTACTGCTATAAAACCATCAGTGTTCATTAAGCCCCTGAGTCACTTTTTATTTAACCTGATCAAAACAATGCTATCTGGAAACTTTATTTCAAAGAAGATTAAATTTTATAAATAAATCTAAAGGGGCAAGACTGTAGCTGTCCTTTTATTTTATTCTGAGGCTCATTGATAGGCTGAGGAATGGAGAAGGAAAAGGACTAAGTTTGACTAAAATGGTGAAATTTTGAAATACTTTTCTTGTGGAATATGAGCAAGTGAATTCATCTGAAATGTAGCAGGATTAATTTACTACATTAATCTGAAATTCAAAGTATAGTCGCATTAAATTTTCTGGTAGCCACATTAATAAAAGTAAAAAAAAAAAGTGATTTTAAATAATATATTGTATTTAATCTTATAAATCCATATATTACAATTTCAGCATGTAATCCATATTAAAATTGAGATATTTTACTTTTTCATATTAAGTCTGATATCTGGTATGTATTATGTTTTGACAGCACATTTAAATTTGGACTGGCCACATTTAATGTGTTCACTAGCATCATATGGCTAGTCACTATCTATTGAACAACACAGTTCTTAAGTCATTGAAAGTAAATACATTTTGGGGGGATTCCCTGGCAGTCCAATGGTTAGGAGTCAGTGCTTTTACTGCATGAGGGCTTAGGTTCAGTCCCTGGCTGGGGAACTAAGATCCTGAAGGCAGTGTGACTTGGTCAAACGACAAAAAAAGGAAATACATTTTGAGCTTCATAGACACTACTATCTGTTATCTATATGGACATATTATTTCTTTCTAGCAGTTCTTAGGGACAGGGCAATTCATTTGATAGACTTGTCTTTATGAACTCAAGGAAAGTTGATATGAATAAAAAATAAGGTGAGATCCAGTTAGAAGGAACTTCTAAAGGAGATGGCAGTGCCAAGATTAAATATAATACTCTCATACTGTATAGACACATGCACCTTGTCTAATGAAAGCTGCCTTCTTGATACCCTTCAGTTACTTTATTTCTCTGATTATTTGCAAGAAATAACTGTTGGATTGTAAATCAGATGTTAAAATCAGAATGTGAGGGCTTGAAGAATCTTTGGAAGATAATGTAGGTTGTTAGAGTGATAAATTAAAATTTGTAATAGATTAGACATGTAATGGGCTTCCCTGGTGGCTCAGCTGGTAAAGAATCTGCCTGCAATGTGGGAGACCTGGGTTCGATCCCTGGGTTGAGAAGAGGCCCTGGAGAAGGGAAAAGCTACCCACTCCAGTACTCTGGCCTGGAGAATTCCATGGACTGTATAGTCCCTGGGGTTGCAAAGAGTTGGACATGACTGAGTGATTTTCACTTTCACTTTTCATACATGTAATGGTGTAAAATTCAAAAGATATAAAATAAAGCACTTGTCCTCTAGCCACTTAACTGGCCTTTTTAGAGGCAGCCAGAATGTTGAGTTTTTTAAGTGTCTTTCAGGAGCTGTTTTCAATATATTTTGCCTTGACAAATGAAGCTATAATGAATATACTTGTATGTATGTGGACAGATATGTGAATGTCTATAGAAAAATTCTTACAAGTGAAATTTCTAATTCAAAGGAATGTATATTTTTTATTTTGTGAATATTGCCAAATACAGTAGAGGTTATACCAGTTAATACTCCCAACTAGTTATGTGTGAATAAATCTTTTTCTTATTGAACCAATTTTCCAGACTGAATCTAAAGAGGAAACAAAATTTATAGGTTAAAAATTTTTTTATTGTGCTCTTCTAATTGAAGAGGCATAGGTAACCCTGTTTTGTCTTGACATGATCATCTTGAGTCCTCAGTTCCAGAGTTTAGATTGAAAACACTGATTGTAATCCAGCTCTCCCCTTATTTTATGTATGAAGAGTTCCAAATAAATGGTGCTGTTTCTCCAAGTACTCCCTAAAAAGGGAAAGAAAATGCACTATAGAATGGTCTAAAATGTAGATAAAGAAATTTCTTGGTGTTCAGTATAATGGGCAGACTTCAATTAATGACTTTTTTAAACTTGTTAAAATAACATTGGCTATTTGATTGTGTTTCGTAAGTTTCATGGTTAGTGGAAGCCTTGGCAGCCCAGGGCATCATTGGAGTAGAATAGGGAACTTGATGGTCAGGGAGAAGCAAGGGAGGAAACCCTTACGTTCATAGTTCTGACGTGGTGACTGCTGATGTGAAAAGCAAAGGGGCAAAGACTAGCTCAAGAGGATGAGGTTTATAGTAGAAAAAGGACCTGGAGTGTCTCGCCCAGTGCTTGGTAAACAGTGGCTGCACAGGTTCCCTAGTTCCTCGTTGGTAGAAGTGTCCGTTCAGTCGCTTATTCCTATCTGACTCTTTGTGACCCCATGGACCACAGCACTCTAGGCCTTCCTGTCCGTCACCAACTCCCGGAGTTTACTCAAACTCATGTCTATTGAATCGGTGATGCCATCCAGCCATCTCATCCTCGTTCGTCCCCTTCTTCTCCTGCCTTCAGTCTTTCCCAGCATTAAGGTCTTTTCCAATGAGTCAGTTCTTCACATCAGATGGCTCAGGTATTGCAGTTCCATCTTTAGCATCAGTCCTTCCAATGAATATTCAGGACTGATTTCCTTTAGGATAGACTGGTTGGATCTCCTTGCAGTTCAAAAGCATCAATTCTTCAGCGCTCAGCTTTCTTTATAGTCCAACTCTCACATCCATACATGACTACTGGAAAAACCATAGCTTTGACTAGATAGACCTCTGTTGGCAAAGTAATGTCTCTGCTTTGTAATATGTTGTCTACGTTGGTCATAACCTTCCTTCCAAGGAGTCAGCGTCTTTTAATTTCATGGCTGCAATCACCATCTGCAGTGACTTGGGAGCCCCCAAAAAAATAAATTCTGTCACTGTTTCCCCATCTATTTGCCATGAAGTGATGGGACCAGATGCCATGATCTTAGTTTTCTGAATGTTGAGTTTTAAGCCAACTTTTTCACTCTTCCCTTTCACTTTGATCAAGAGACTCTTCATAGTCGTATAGACTTGTCTAACTATTTTGAAAGGCTGTACTTACCCAGATACAGTGTGATCCAACAGTTCTTTTCGTAGCTGTATACCTGAAAGAAATTCTCACAGAGGTCCATAAGTGGTTGGTCATTCATCGCTTGTTATTTGTGCTTATGGAAAACAATCTTATTGTCCATACTCTTTGCCCAATGTTGAGTAAATTATGATAGATTTATTCCACAGGGTACTATCTAGCAGTTTGAAGCGGTGAACTAGATGTATGCACGGAAACATGATGGACCTTAAATGTATGTGTGCATGCCAAGTCACTTCAGTCATGTCTGACTCTGTGCAGCCCTAAGGACTGCAGCCCACCAAGCTCCTCTGTCCATAGGATTCTCCAGGCAAGAATACTGGAGTGGGTTGCCGTGCCCTCTGCCAGGGGATCTTCCCGACCCAGGGATCGAATCTGCTTCTCTTATGTCTCCTGCATTGGAAGGCCAGTTCTTTACCACTAGCGCCACCTGGGGAGCCCTCTTAAAAGCATCAGTTCAGTTCAGTTCAGTCGCTCAATCGTGTCCGACTCTTTGCGACCCCATGAATCGCAGCACGCCAGGCCTCCCTGTCTATCACCAACTCCCAGAGTTTACTCAAACTCATGTCCATCGAGTTGGTGATGCCATCCAGCTATCTCATCCTCTGTCGTTCCCTTCTCCTCCTGCCCCCAATCCCTCCCAGCATCAGAGTCTTTTCCAATGAGTCAGCTCTTCGCATGAGGTGGCCAAACTATTGGAGTTTCAGCTTTAGCATCAGTCCTTCAAAAGAACACCCAGGACTGATCTCCTTTAGAATGGACTGGTTGGATCTCCTTGCAGTCCAAGGGACTCTCAAGAGTCTTCTCCAACACCACAGTTCAAAAGCATTAATTCTTCAGCGCTCAGCTTTCTTCACAGTCCAACTCTCACATCGATACTTGACCACTGGAAAAACCATAGCCTTGACTAGACAGACCTTTGTTGGCAAAATAATGTCTCTGCTTTTGAATATGCTATCTAGGTTGTTCATAACTTTTCTTCCAAGGAGTAAGCATCTTTTAATTTCATGGCTGCAAGCACCATCTCCAATGATTTTGGAGCCCCCCAAAATAAAGTCTGACACTGTTTCCACTGTTTCCCCATCTATTTCCCATGAAGTGATGGGACCAGATGCCATGATCTTAGTTTTCTGAATGTTGAGCTTTAAGCCAACTTTCACTCTCTTTCACTTTCATCAAGAGGCTTTTTAGTTCCTCTTCACTTTCTGCCATAAGGGTGGTGTCATCTGCATATCTGAGGTTATTGATATTTCTCCCAGCAATCTTGATTCTAGCTTGTGCTTCCTCCAGCCCAGCGTTTCTCATGATGTACTCTGCATATAAGTTAAATAAGCAGGGTGACAATATACAGCCTTGATGTACTCCTTTTCCTATTTGGAACCAGTCTGTTGTTCCATGTCCAGTTCTAACTGTTGC
>NW_011495080.1:8074351-8085288 GCF_000754665.1 Bison bison bison | reverse complement strand
TGCATATAAGTTAAATAAGCAGGGTGACAATATACAGCCTTGATGTACTCCTTTTCCTATTTGGAACCAGTCTGTTGTTCCATGTCCAGTTCTAACTGTTGCTTCCTGACCTGCATATAGGTTTCTCAAGAGGCAGGTCAGGTGGTCTGGTATTCCCATCTGTTTCAGAATTTTCCACAGTTTATTGTGATCCGCACCATCAAAGGCTTTGGCATAGTCAATAAAGCAGAAATAGATGTTTTTCTGGAACTCTCTTGCTTTTTTGGTGATCCAGCGGATGTTGTCAATTTGATCTCTAGTTCCTCTGCCTTTTCTAAAACCAGCTTGAACATCTGGAAGTTCATGGTTCACGTATTGCTGAAGCCTGGCCTGGTGGTAATTAAAAACAGATTGAGATATTTAACAAAAGCATCTATATAAATTTTTAAAAGGTATGTAAGTAAAACACATTACACAGTTTACTAGAAAACATCTAAACACATTAAGTACATTACAGTGTTTGCTTAAGTTGAGAGGATGATGAGAATGGGGATACAAGAATAAACAATAAAAATATAGAAATGTGAAACTTCACTTTTCCCGTGGGTGGTCTTTGAAGCCTCTGATGGCTGACTAGGTGGGTATCTACAGACCACTACCTATGTGTCTGTCATTATTGCTATCTTTGAGAGTAATGTTTCTCATTATCATTGGAACATTTTTTTATTGTTGTTAAATTAACTGTACTTAAAGTGATTATTTGGAGTTCATGGTTCTGAAATCTTGCTCTTTTTTTGTTCTTCACTTCCCCTTTCTTCCCTTTTTCTGTTACTGTATGTTCTGTTTGGTTGTTGCTTTAATGCAGAATATACTGACCTCATTGTTTATATCTGGTTTAGGTACTGCTTGTAGAGCCAGTACTATATGTTGTTGTTCTTAGAAGATAGTAGTTAGTAGGACTTCCCTGCTGATTGGTTCAGTGACTAAGACGCCACGCTCCCAGTGGCGGGGGCATGGGTTCAGTCCCTGATCTGGGAACTAGGTTTCACATGCTGCAACTAAAAATAAAATCCCACACACTGCAACTAAAGATCCCACATGCCACAGTGAAGATCGAAGGTCTTACATGCCGCAACTAACACCTGGTGCAGCCAGGTAAATAAATATTTTTTTTAGAAAGATAATAATGATGAGTCATGTGAGAGACTTTTCAATGTCTTTTTAATAATGGTCTTTTTTTGATTAAAGCAAGGGGGAAAGATACTGGTAATATAGGAATCACAGCTTTGATCCATTACTCTTTATGAAATTCATGTTATTTGTTTTGCTTTTCCTTTAAGAATATCTGGTTAGGGCCAATAAAAATATTGACTCCTAGAGAGTTCCCCTAAGGTAGCAGTAAGATCTTGAATAGAAAAAATACAGGAAACAAAGAGCCCTGCCTTTTGGCAATTTTTGTTAGTAGAACTCTCCCTCTGTAGGTCATGAACTTTTGAGTATCCTGAATTTTGAGTTTGCTTCAGTTGAGGTTTCTGATTGTGAACGGCTACCACCCAGGCTGGAGCTCCAGTTTAGCAACTGGAGAAAGGAGCTGTGATGGAATTAAAGTAACCGTAGCAACCATTATAATGTAAATAAGTCTCCTTGGGAAGTAAATTGAGAGCGTCCTCACTTGTTAGGGCATTCCTTTAGAGATTTTACTACTAGAGCTGACCACCAGTTTGCTATTAAAAACCCGGTGTAACTCCTCCTTGAACACTATCAAGTCCTGTGCCTCTCCAGCTTTCTTTAATAGCTTTTTGACAAGCTAGCCCCATGCATAGAAAACACAATGAATCTTTCATGTGCTTATCTTCTTCGTACACATGAACACTTCTTTTTCCTCTACTGAAGTTAAAATTTTTCTCACTGTCTTCTGTTACTAACTTTGCTGCAGCTCTGTAATGCCCAAAGGAAGCCACTTAGGTTCCCAGAAAAACAACGTGGTGTGTGCTTAGCAGACCCTGTTGGCCAAGATTTGCTTATGGTAGAACCGGTGGTGCCATGGCTACTCCTTAAGCAACATGAAAGAGATAAATCTTTGGTTTCAAATCTCATTACTTTTTTGTTTTAGCATTAAGCTCTAAGAAATAAAAATTTCTAAATGTTGTATAGTTTTAATGCAGGCTTACTTTGTGGGTTTAGAGACTGGATGGCTGGCTGCTGCTAAGTCGCTTCAGTCGTGTCCGACTCTGTGCGACCCCATAGACGGCAGCCCACCAGGCTCAGGCATCCCTGGGGTTCTTCAGGCAAGAGTACTGGAGTGGGATGCCATTGCCTTCTCCGTTGGATGGCTGGAGGAAGTAATAAAAGTGAAGCCAAAGTATTACCAAATTGGAGTTGGGTTAATAAGTGTAATACTATACTTGTTTACTGTGTCCCTAATGAGTCTAGTGGGCTTCCCTCGTGGCTAAGCTGGTAAAGAATTCGCTGCAATGTGGGAGACCTGGGTTGGGAATATCCCGTGGCAAAGGGAAAGGCTACCCACTCCAGTATTCTGGCCTGGAGAATTCTATGGACTGTACAGTCCATGGGGTCGCAAGGACTAGACCGAGCGACTTTCACTTTCTAACGAGTCTAGCAGTTTTAACAAAGAGGTTGTGAGTAAAAAACTTAGAGTTCTAATTCAAGTTTAACCACTGTCATGTGGTTTGGTGCCAAGTAAATAGCTTCTCTCAACCTCAGCTTTATGTTTGTAAAAGAAGAATGAAAAAATGACTTTGTATTGTAGAAATATTTATTAATACAAGAGGAACTGAAATATAAGTAGTGGCAAGACCTGCCTCTTGAGAAACCTGTATACAGCTCAGGAAGCAACAGTTAGAACTAGACATGGAACAACAGACTGGTTCGAAATAGGAAAAGGAGTACGTCAAGGCTGTATATTGTCACCCTGCTTATTTAACTTATATGCGGTGTACATCATGAGAAACACTGGGCTGGAAGAAGCACAAGCTGGAATCAAGATTGCCAGGAGAAATATCAATAACCTTAGATATGCAGATGACACTAATCTAATGGCAGAAAGTGAAGAGGAACTAAAAAGCCTCTTGATGAAAGTGAAAGAGAGTGAAAGTTGGCTTAAAGCTCAACATTCAGAAAACTAAGATCATGGCATCTGGTCCCATCACTTCATGACAAATAGATGGGGAAACAGTGGAAACAGTGTCAGATTTTATTTTGAGGGGCTCCAAAATCATTGGAGATGGTGATTGCAGCCATGAAATTAAAAGACGCTTACTCCTTGGAAGGAAAGTTATGATCAACCTAGATAGCATATTCAAAAGCAGAGACGTTATTTTGCCAACAAAGGTCAATCTAGTCAAGGCTATGGTTTTTCCAGTGGTCATGTATGAATGTGAGAGTTGGACTGTGAAGAAAGCTGAGCGCCGAAGAATTGATGCTTTTGAGCTATGGTGTTGGAGAAGACTCTTGAGAGTCCCTTGGACTGCAAGGAGATCCAACCAGTCCATCCTAAAGGAGATCAGTCCTGGGTGTTCTTTTGAAGGACTGATGCTAAAGCTCAAACTCCAATAGTTTGGCCACCTCGTGCGAAGAGTTGACTCATTGGAAAAGACTCTGATGCTGGGAGGGATTGGGGGCAGGAGGAGAAGGGGACAACAGAGGATGAGATAGCTGGATGGCATCACCGACTTGATGGACATGAGTTTGAGTAAGCTCTGGGAGTTGGTGATGGACAGGGACGCCTGGCGTGCTACGATTCATGGGGCCGCAAAGAGTCGGACATGACTGAGCGACTGAACGAACTGATGATCAAGAACATCATCTGATAGAAGACAGAAATTCTAACTTTCAGGGTAATATTCCTTACATAGCCTATGTGCTTGCTTCAGTTAAGGCTTTCTACTTTGGTTTTTAAGTTTTTTCCTCCAGCTTTATCCTTTTGTTGAGTTGTCATTGAGATCACATTAGTTACTCCTGTGTAACAAATCTTTGTTGGCTTAGCCATCAACAGCTGAGTTGATTTTTGAACTTCAAATTCTTGAGCATTTATTACATGTCAGGTTAGGGCTTCCCAGGTGGTGCAGTGGTAAAGAATCTGCCTGCCAATGCAGGAGACATGGGTTCGATCCCTGGGTCAGGAAGATCCCATGGAGAAGGAAATGGCAACCCGCTCCAGTGTTCTTGTCTGGAGAATCCCATGGACAGAGAAGCATGGACAGGCCGCAGTCCATGGGGTTGCAAAGAGTTGGGCATGGCTGAGCATGCACTCACACACACATACACATTTGGAACTGTGTACATGGGAAATAAGTACAAAATGTATAAAACATAATTTGTGCCATGCAATATAACAGTCATTCAAAGAACTGGGAAACAGCTCTGATGTTACTTTTACTATCTCAGATCTCATCTCTGTGGATATCATTCCTGATTCTCTCAGGTCTTTCTTTCATTTGGTTTAGTTTCCAGCCCCAGTACTACCATCCTGGTTATCCTCTTCTGAATCTGTTATAAGTGGTAAGTTATCACTTTATTTTTTAATTAATTTCTTTTTATTCAAGGATAATGCTTTACCAAATTCTGTTTTCTGTCAAACCTCAACGTGAATCAGCCACAGGTATACATGTATCCCCTCCCTTTGAACTTCCCTCCCGTCTCCTTCCCCATCCCACCCCTCTAGGTTGATACAGAGCCCCTGTTTGAGTTTCCTGAGCCATACAGCAAATTCCCATTGGCTATCTATTTTACGTACAGTAAGTTTCCATGTTACTCTTTCCATACATCTCACCCTCTCCTCCCTTCTCCCCATGGCCACAAGTCTATTTTCTATGTCTGTTTCTCCATTGCTGCCCTGAAAATAAATTCTTCAGTGCCATTTTTCTAGATTTCGTATATGTGTGTTAGAATATGATATTTATCTTTCTCTGACTTACTTCACTGTATACAATAGGTTCTATGTTCGTCCACCTCATTAGAACTGATTCAAAGGTGTTCCTTTTTAAGTATTCCATTGTGTCTATGTACCACAACTTCTTTATCCTTTCATTTGTTGATGGACATCTAGCTTGCTTCCATGTTCTAGCTGTTGTAAATAGTGCTGCGATGAACAGTGGGATACATGTGTCTTTTTCAATTTTGGTTTCCTTAGGGTATATGCCTAGGATGGGATTGCTGGGTCATATGCTGGTTTTATTCCTAGTTTTTTAAGGAATCTCCATACTGTCTTCCATAGTGGCTATATCAGTTTACGTTCCCACCAACAGTGCAGGAGCATTCCCTTTTCTCCACACCCTCTCCAGCATTTATTATTTGTAGGCTTTTTGATGATGACCATTCTGACCGGTGTGAGGTGATATCTCATTGTGGTTTTGATTTGCATTTCTGTAATTATGAGTGATGTTGAGCATATTTTCATGTGTTTGTTAGCCATCTGTATGTCTTCTTTGGAGAAATGTCTGTTTAGGTCTTTTTTCCACTTTTTGATCAGGTTGTTTGTTTTTCTGGTATTGAATTGTATGAGCTGCTTGTGTATTTTGGAAATTAATCCTTTGTCAGTTGTTTCATTTGCTATTATTTTCTCCCATTCTGAGGGTTGTCTTTTCACCTTGCTTAGTGTTTCCTTTGCTGTGCAAAAGCTTTTAAGTTTAATCAGGTCCTACTTGTTTACTTTGGTTTTTGTTTCCATTGTTCTAGAAGATGAGTCATAGAAGATCTCGCTTTGATTTATGTCATCGAGTGGTCTGCCTATGTTTTCCTCTAAGAGTTTTATAGTTTCTGGGCTTACATTTAGGTTTTTAATCCATTTTGAGTTTATCTTTGTGTATGGTGTTAGGAAATGTCCTAATTTCATTCTTTTACATGTAGCTGTCCACTTTCCCAGCACCATTTATTGAAGAGGCTGTCTTTGACACATTGTATATTCTTGCTTCCTTTGTCAAAAGTAAGGTACCCATATGTGCATGAGTTTATTTCTGGGCTTTTTATCTTGTTCCATTGGTTTATAATTCTGTTTTTGTGCCAGTACCATACTGTCTTGATGACTGTAACTTTGTAGTATAATCTGAAGTCAGGAAGCTTTATTCCTCCAGCTCCATCCTTCTTTCTCAAGATTGCTTTGGCTATTCCGGGTCTTTTGTGTTTCCATATGAATTGTGAAATTTTTTGTTCTAGTTCTGTGAAAAATGTCATTGGTAATTTGATAGGGATCACACTGAATCTGTAGATTGTGTTTGGTAGTATAGTCATTTTCACAATAGTGATTCTTCCTACCCAGGAACATGGAATATCTCTCCATCTGTTTATGTCATCTTTGATTTCTTTCATTAGTCTCTTATAATTTTCTGTGTACAGTTCTTTTGTCTCCTTAGGTAAGTTTATTCTTAGATATTTAATTATTTTTGTTGCAATAGTGAATGGGATTGATTCCTTAACTTCTCTTTCTGATTTTTCATTGTTAGTAAGTTACCACTTTTAAGAGGTTATATTCTAATTACAGTTCTCAGAAAGTTGCCTGACCTGTAGTGATTTCCTTCTCTGTTCAGTCACTAGTGGTGGTGGTTTAGTCATTAAGTTATGTCTGACTCTTGTGATCTCATGGACTGTGTGTAGCCTGCCAGGCTTCTCTGTCCATGGGATTCTCCAGGCAAGAATACTAGAGTAGGTTGCCATTTCCTTCTCCCATCAGTCACTAGACTGTTATTTTATTAACTGAATTTGTGTAAAGTTTTTAAGCTGACACTACACATCAAAGCTTCATCTTTAGCTTACGGTCAAATAAACTCTCAACTAATTATCAACTGATATTAAAATTGATTCCTTGGGAATTCTCTTGTGATACAGTGGTTAGGGCTCTGCAGGCTCATTGCTAAGGGCCTGAGTTTGATTCCCTAGTCATGGAGCTGAGACTCCACAAGCCACTTGGTGCAGCCAAAAAAATGAAAATACTAGAATATTTTAAATTACTTACGTAACTTGCAGTAAATTTTTAAAAATTGATTTCTTACTAGTCACATACTTTTGTTTAGATAAATGAATTTACATGTATCCTTGATAAATTCCATTTTGCATTTTCAGCCCATTGTTTCGACCTATCTGTTCAGATATTTTTGATTTTCAATTATGACTTTCATGGTATTACCTAACCTTCCCATGTTTTATATCACTAGGAAAATTTATAAGCTACCACTTGAATCTTCAAGGTCGTTGATAAACACTGAAAAAAGTAAGGTCAAATACAGAGCCCTGAGATAACCTGAGAGCCTTTCATCCAGACTGATACTGTTGAAAAAAATTTGTACAATATGAGAATTGGGAATTAAGTTTTATTTGGGTCAAATGAGGCCTGCAGACAGCTTTCAGATAGCTCTGAGAAAGTGCTCCAAGGGATGAGGGGAGGAGCTAGGATATGTAGGAGTTGTGCTACAAAGGGCAGGTAATCTGGAAAGTCACAAGATTACTGGTAAACCAGAAATGTCAAGGTAAGGAATTTAGCGCTTTTCTGTGTATGGGAAAATGCAGAAGTCTGGCCTCACTGGAAACATTTCTTTGATATGCATCTTCCTATCTGGGGACAGTGTCCTATGTTTTCACAACCTAAGTTTGCTCAGGGGTCATGGGGAGTGGCTGCAGTCTGATGGCTGCTAGATGACATGTATTCTTTCCTTCCTGAGTTCCCGCAGGGCTCACTAGCTTGACCATCCTTGGTGGCTGCAATTGCTTGTGACTGTGACATCCTTGTTTTCTGATATGGCAGGAAATTATTCCATTTCTCAGTATCAAGCCACTGATGAATAATCTGAGATGGTTCAGTTTATTCTCAATCCATCACCTAACGAACATAAGAAACTTTACTTTGATCTCAACGAGATGTATTTGACCTACTCTGTGTTATTTCTCTGATCTCTCAATCTAGTAGTTTTTAAATTAGGTTAATATGTTTTTTTTCTTATTGAACCCATTCTGGCTTCTAGAGCTTTCTTTGCTGCTGCTGCTGCTAAGTCGCTTCAGTCGTGTCTGACTCTGTGCGACCCCATAGACGGCAGCCTACCAGGCTCCTCCATCCCTGGGATTCTCCAGGCAAGAACACTGGAGTGGGTTGCCATTTCCTTCTCCAATGCATGAAAGTGAAAAGTGAAAGGGAAGTCGCTCAGTCGGGTCCAACCCTCACTGACCCCATGGACTGCAGCCTCCCAGGCTCCTCCGTCCATGGGATTTTCCAGGCAAGAGTACTGGAGTGGGGTACCATTGCCTTCTCCGGAGCTTTCTTTACCTCTTCCCTATTCTGTCATAGGCTGACAGAATATTGCTGGAAATCCTTGTGAAACTTGTTTTTCCCTTTCTAGTTTTATATGGATATAATTGATATATACCATATGTTTAAGGTGTACAGCATAGTGATTTGACTTACATACCTCATGAAATGATTATCACAGTAAGTTAGTGAATATCCAGCACCTCATATGGATACAAAATTAAAGAAATAGAAAAAAATTCTCTTTTGTGAAGAGAACTCTTAGAATTTTTCTCTTGACAACTTTTATATATAATATTTAGTAATGTTAATTATTTTTATCATGTTGTACATTACATCCCTAGTATTTAGTTATCTTAGTTTGTGCTTTTTGCCTGTCTTCATCAAATTACCCCTCTTCAGTCCTTGCCTGTGGTAAGTACAAATCTGATCTCTTCTTCTATGAGTTAGTTAATTTGTTAGTTTTGTGTATATGTTTGAAGTATAATTGACCCACAACACTATGTTATTTCTTGGTACACAGCATAATGATTTGCTGTTTTTATACATTTCAAAGTGATCATCATGTCAAGTCTAGTTACTGTCTGTCCTCATCATACAAAGACAAAACATGATTATTGACTATATTCCCCACACAAATACATTTGACTTATTTCTTTTGTTACTGAAAATCTGTCTCTCTCAATCTCCCTCACCTAATTTCTCTCTTTCCCCCATCGCCTGTGCTCTGGCAGCCATCTGTTTGTTCTCTGTATCTGTGACTATTTTCATTTAGTTATTAGTGTTTACTTGTTTTGTTTTTTATATTTCACATAAAAGTGAAATGCAGTATTTGTGTTTCTCTGACTTGTTTCACTTAGTGTAGTTCTTTCTAGATCCATCTTTGTTGTCACAGATGGCAAGATTTCATTCTTTTTTAAGGATAAAAAATATTTCATTGTGTGTGTGTATATATATATACACATACACACACACACACACACACATGTGTATCTCTCTCTCTCTCTCTCTCTCTCTTTCTTCTTTTCCATTCATCTGTTGAGACACTTAGGTTGCTCCCATATCTTGGCTATTGTAAATAATGTTGCAATGAACATAGGGGTACATGTATGTTTTTGAAATAGTGTTTTGTTTTCTTTGGATAAATACATAGGCATGCAATCGATAGATCATATGGTAGTTCTGTTTTTAATTTTTTGAGCTATCTCCATACTGTTTTTCATAATGGTTGCACCAGTTTACTTTTCCACAGTACAGAGGGTTCTCTTTTCTCTGCATCCTCACCAGCACGTATTATTTGTCTTCTATGTTGTCCTTCTGACAGGTATGAGATAGTATCTCATTGTGATTTAGATTTGCATTTCCCTCATGATTGGTGATGTTGAAGCATCTTTTCATGTACCTGTTAGCTATCTGTATGTTATCTTTGTAAAAATGTCTTTCACATCCTCTGCCTGAATTTTAATTTGGTGTTTTTTTTTTTTTTTTTTTTGCTAATGACTTGTATGAGTTCGTTATGTATTTTGGATATTAATCCCTTATCGGATATATTTTTTTGCACATATCTTCTCTCATTCAATAAGCGGTCTTTTTGTTCTATCGCTAGTTTCCTCTCTGTACAAAAACTTGAGCTACTGGATGCTCTCTTATTATCTTTTTTTCTGTCTCAGGCTTCAATTTTCACTTAACCATATGTATACCATTTTGTTTTACAATCTGGAAGATTATTCTTAATAAAGAAAGTGGAGATCAAGAGGATTTGGTTTTGTGACTTTTTCTTCCATGGCTGAAGTTGATGCTGCCATGGCTGCAAGACCTCATTCAATTGATGGGAGAGTGGTTGAGCCAAAACGTGCTGTTGCAAGAGAGGAATCTGGAAAGCCGGGGGCTCGTGTAACTGTGAAGAAGCTGTTTGTTGGTGGAATTAAGGAAGATACTGAGGAACATCATCTTAGAGATTACTTTGAGGAATATGGAAAAATTGATACCATTGAGATTATTACTGACAGGCAGTCTGGAAAGAAAAGAGGCTTTGGATTTGTTACTTTTGATGACTATGATCCTGTGGATAAGATTGTGTTGCAAAAATACCATACTATCAATGTTCATAATGCAGAAGTAAGAAAGGCTTTGTCTAGACAAGAAATGCAGGAAGTCCAAAGTTCTAGAAGTGGAAGAGGAGGCAACTTTGGTTTTGGAGATTCTCGTGGTGGCGGTGGAAATTTTGGACCAGGACCAGGAAGTAACTTTAGAGGAGGATCTGATGGATATGGAAGTGGCCGTGGATTTGGGGATGGCTATAATGGGTATGGAGGAGGACCTGGAGGTGGCAATTTTGGAGGTAGCCCTGGTTATAGAGGAGGAAGAGGAGGATATGGTGGTGGAGGACCTGGATATGGCAACCAGGGTGGGGGCTACGGAGGTGGTTATGACAACTATGGAGGAGGAAATTACGGGAGTGGAAATTACAATGATTTTGGAAATTATAACCAACAACCTTCTAACTATGGTCCAATGAAGAGTGGAAATTTTGGTGGTAGCAGGAACATGGGGGGACCATATGGTAGAGGAAACTATGGTCCAGGAGGCAGTGGAGGAAGTGGGGGTTATGGAGGGAGAAGCAGATAGTGAGCTTCTTCCTATTTGCCATGGGCTTCACTGTATAAATAGGAGAGGATGAGAGCCCAGAGGTAACAGAACAGCT
>NW_011495080.1:8070582-8074205 GCF_000754665.1 Bison bison bison | reverse complement strand
TTTCTAGTGGTCTTTGTAAGAGTGTAGAAGCATTCCTTCTTTGATAATGTTAAATTTGTAAGTTTCAGGTGACATGTGAAACCTTTTTTAAGATTTTTCTCAAAGTTTTGAAAAGCTATTGGCCAGGATCATGGTGTAATAAGACATAACGTTTTTCCTTTAAAAAAATTTAAGTGCGTGTGTAGAGTTAAGAAGCTGTTGTACATTTATGATTTAATAAAATAATTCTAAAGGAAAAAAAAAAAGAGTGGAAACAAAATAAGAGTAGAATAGGTCAGGTATTTATCTTTTAGCATGGTGAAAGGGCCTGTCTCCTCTTTTTGTCTCCAACTTTACTGGAAAAAGACTATGTGTTAGCACTTTTCGTAAACTTACATTGATCCCATATTATGTGCCGAACACTGCATTAGATCTGGACTCCAAAGATGAATAAAATGAAGTCTTTTCTTTCAAGGAAGTCACAGTGTAGTTGGAAAGATAAATATAAATTTTTATAGCATAGGAAAGTAAGGACTGCTGGAGGATGTTCAGAATCCTGTGATGGTACTCAGGAAAGAGCAACCAGTTGTGTTTAATGGAGGCATGTTGATGTGAGCCTTCACAGAGGAAATTCTGTTTAAGTGGATTCTTAAAGGAAGTATAGTTTTGGGTTGATTGGGGTGGGATAAGTTAAAGGCCAACATGATGTGTCAAGAATCTTAAAATAGGCCATTATGATTAGAATATAGAATATAAAGGGGAGTCTCAGGAAATGAGACTAGAGAGACAAGCAGGACCATATCGGAAAGGGCCTTGATAACTATGCTGGAATTTTGACTCTGGTAGGCACATGAGTGTCCTTAAAGGGTTTTAAGCACAGTATATCTTCAAAACCAGGTCAGAGTCCTTTCTTGTGATATAGTATATAGTATGCTGCTGCTAAGTCATGTCAGTTATGTCCGACTCTGTGCGACCCCATAAACAGCAGCCCACCGGGCTCCCCTGTCCCTGGGATTCTCCAGGCAAGAACACTGGAGTGGGTTGCCATTTCCTTCTCCAGTGAATGAAAGTGAAAAGTGAAAGTGAAGTTGCTCAGTCGTGTCCGACTCCTCGCGACCCCATGGACTGTAGCCTACCAGGCTCCTCAGTCCATGGGATTTCCCAGGCGAGAGTACTGGAGTGGGTTGCCATTGCCTTCTCCGAGTATATTTAGTATAGTATACTATATAAATCAGTTTAGGCTAGGTTAGGTTGTGGCAACAAATAATTCCCCACTCAGTGGCTTATAATAGCAAGAGATTATTATTTGCTCACATTGCATATCTGTCATGTGGCTCTGTTCCAGAACCAAGGCTAGAGATACAGCTCTTATCTGAGATGTTGCCCTTGTGGTGGAGGAAAATGAGACTTGATAGAACCATGCATTTCTCTGAAAGCTTCTGTTCAGAAGTAGAATGTATCATTTACTCAGTGATAATGAGTGATATATCTAGATAGAGTTACCCTAATAAAAAATATGTCCATTATGTTATCTGGGTGGCTTCACAGGTGTCTCAGTGGGTTAAGAATCCACCCACTATTCAGGAGACGCAGGAAACACCAGTTCGATTCCTGGGTCAGGCAGATCCCTTGGAGAAGGGCATGACAACCCACTCCAGTATTCTTGTCTGGAGAATCCCATGGACAGAGGAGCCTGGTGGGTCCATGGGTTGCATAGAGTTGGACATGACTGAAGTGACTGAGCATGCAAACATGCACAGCATGAATATATTATTTATGTTGTGAAGATATGGTAAAATATGGTATGTGCTTAGTTGCTCAGTCATGTCTTGCTCTTTGAGACCCCATGGAATGTAGCCTGCTACACTCCTCTGTCCATGGGGTTCTCCAGACAAGAATACTGGAGTGGGTAGCCATTCCCTTTTCCAGAGGATCTTCCCAACCCAGGTATCGAACCCAAGTTTCCTGCATTGGAGGCGAATTCTTTACTATCTGAGCCTGTGTAATAATATTCAGCCAACAGAAACTGTGAACAAGCTTACTTAATAAGAAAGGGAAATGATCATTAAGTTTTAAGTGGAAAAAAAAATGGGTTATATAGTAACATGAACAAAAAATATCAATTTAATTTAAAATATCAATTTAGTTTAGAGGGAGGGAAGGAGGGATGGAGAGAGAGAGTGTGTGTGTATGTGTGTGCGCCCTCCAGTTTGGTTCACTTTAGCCTTATTAGATTTGAATGGTAGTAGATAATACATTGGAGAAGGCAATGGCACCCCACTCCAGTACTCTTGCCTGGAAAATCCCATGGACGGAGGAGCCTGGTGGGCTGCAGTTCATGGGGTCGCTGAGGGTCGGACACAACTGAGCGACTTCCCTTTCACTTTTCCCTTTCATGCATTGGAGAAGGAAATGGCAACCCACTCCAGTGTTCTTGCCTTGAGAATCCCAGGGACGGGGGAGCCTGGTGGGATGCTGTCTATGGGGTCGCACAGTCGGACATGACTGAAGCAACTTAGCAGCAGCAGCAGCATGCTATCTTGAGGATCTTGTTTTACATCAGCTTGACCCTAAAGAAATTCAGCTTGACCAGAGTATTTATGATGTAACCAGGTAGAAAGATCTATATATTAAAAAACTATAACTTTAGGGACTTCCCAGGCAGTCCAGTGGATAAGATTCTGTACTTCCACTGCATGGGGTTCAGGTTGGGAAGTTCTTCATGCTAAAGGAGGGAAAATGGTATAATTTTGAAGGAGGCATTAGGGAGTTTTGGTAGAATTTATGCTTCTTTAGAGACAGCGTTAATGCTGGGCTTCAGTCTTTCATTTGTTTAAATAGAACAAACATAAAAAAGAGCTTGAATATTGCTTCATGTTCTGAGTTTCTCTTTTAGTAGGATGTTCTAGCTTTTGGGATATAAATAGACCCCTCCTTTTTAATAACTTTATTGAAGTAAAATTTTATACTATGAAGTTCATTCACTTAAAGTATACAGTTGAGTGGTTTTGTATATTTACAGAGTTGTGTGACCAATCACCATAGTCTACTTTTAGAACATTTTCTGTATCCCCAAAAGAAACCTCATAGTAGTTATTCCCTACTCCTCCCAGTACACCACCATGCCATCTCCAGGCAACCATTCATCTATTTTCTACGTCTATAGATTTTTCAGTTCTGGACATTTCATATAAGTGAAATACTTACAATGTGTAGTATACTTACAGTATTTGTGTCCCATATTCAGTTCAGTTCAGTCGCTCAGTCGTGTCCGACTCTTTGCGACCCCATGAATCACAGCACACCAGGCCTCCCTGTCCATCACCAACTCCCAGAGTTCACTTAAACTCACGTCCATTGAGTCAGTGATGCCATCCAGCCATCTCATCCTCTGTCGTCCCCTCCTCCTGCCCCCAATCCCTCCCAGCATCAGAGTCTTTTCCAATGAGTCAACTCTTCGCACGAGGTGGCCAAAGTACTGGAGTTTCAGCTTTAGCATCATTCCTTCCAAAGAACACCCAGGGCTGATCTCTGTTAGAATGGACTAGTTGGATCTCCTTGCAGTCCAAGGGACTCTCAAGAATCTTCTCCAACACCACAGTTCAAAAGCATCAATTCTTCAGTGCTCAGCTTTCTTCACAATC
>NW_011495080.1:8040064-8070482 GCF_000754665.1 Bison bison bison | reverse complement strand
GCTTTAGCATCATTCCTTCCAAAGAACACCCAGGGCTGATCTCTGTTAGAATGGACTGGTTGGATCTCCTTGCAGTCCAAGGGACTCTCAAGAATCTTCTCCAACACCACAGTTCAAAAGCATCAATTCTTCAGTGCTCAGCTTTCTTCACAATCCAACTCTCACATCCATACATGACCACTGGAAAAACCATAGCCTTGACTAGACAGACCTTTGTTGGCAAAGTAATGTCTCTGCTTTTTAATATGCTATCTAGGTTGGTCATTAGAGGTCACTTTAAAGTTTATGATATTTATAGCTCTATCTTGTGTGATAAATTGACTTGATTCTTAATTTATATTTGTATTCTGTCATTTAATACAATGCTTTGTACATTGTATATAGCAAATAAATAATTTGTAGATTACATGGATTTTTTTAATGGATATTAAAAGATATATTTTGTGGATAATTGTCCTGGTGTCTGAATTTCATTTATTGTTGCTTACTTCCATTTTCTCCCCTGACTACTCACTTTCTAGCTGAATAGTGCTTTTACTTATACTACTGATGAAAAGTGTTTTACTCAGGTCCTCTTTATTCCTGCAGAATAAATTATACAGTACTTGGTAGAAGTCAGTAGTTTACTGAAAAAAAGATGAAGCTCATTAGGAGACTGCTAGGTATATCTTAACAGTTCATTTTTCATTTCCCTTAGACCTTTCCTCAGTGTATAATCTGGATTACCCTGATTAAAGGATTTTGCCTTCCAAATGTAATGTCAGTTGTGTCTAGAACTGCCTTGGTATGCCTGCTTGAATGGTATCCTCTTCCATTAACCAGTAGAGCACAAAGAGATTCGGATAGGGTAGTATGTACATACATTCCTTTATTTTTTTATATATTCCTTTAGTTAGAATCTTCTTAGTGCAAATAATCTTGGATCTGTGAATGCTCTGTCCTGTTTGTGATAAAAGGCAGATTTTTTTTTCTTTTTTATCTTTTTGAATTTTGCTTCCTGTTGCCTTTGTTTTTGTTTTCCCTGTCATATGTTTTACATTTGACAGAAGACAAAAAGAATAGTAAAGATTCCTAGTCAAGTGTCAGATTGAATTTAATAAATGTTATTTTAAATCCAGTAGCTGAGCTTGTAAAAAAAAAGAAAGAAAGAAAGAAAGAAAATCCTCAGTGGGAAAAGTGAAGAGGGCATTTAAAACCAAAGTTGTAGGTACATATGCTAAAGTTATGGCTGCCGTAGGTAAATAAAAGGTTTCAGTTTTAACGGCCATACAGGAAAAAGGGACTTTGCTACTTCCCTCCGTAAAGCTAGTTCCTCAAAAGTTTGCTATATTGTTGAAAAGTTGATATAGAAAAAAAACATCTTCTCCAGTGATATAGATGTCAAGGAAGTTCATCCATACTGTGTGAGCTCTGAGAATTAGTTACCATGAACTTCTGTTGTAACCTTGGTTTAGAGTGTCCCTTTTTCTCTACAGTTTGGGGAACCCAAAGCTGAGAAATTAATGTATAAAGTAGTCCTAAATTAGTGATGGTCCCATATATCAGGATGAAGCAAATATAAAACTTCTCTATAGGAATATCTTCAGTGTAGGCCACACAGGATTCCCACAGCTAAAGGTGTCCTACAGATTTTTTTTTTTTTTTTTGAAAAGTGGAACTTTAAAAAATACAGTTGTTGAAATTTAAAACTCAATGGACAATGTCAGTGGTAGAATGGATAGATTGTATATTCATGCAATGGAATACTATAAAGCAATGGAAATGAATAAATTGCTGGCATGTATAAGATCATGTTTGAATAATGATAATGCTGAATGAGGGAAGGCAGACAAAGAGTACATACTGTATGATTTTAATCATATACAGCTAAAAACCCTAACATATATTAGAAGTCATGAATCAGTCTTTGAGGAAGAGGGAGGGGTTAGTGATTAGGGAGGGGGCAAGAGGGAGGTTTCTGGAGTGCCAATAACATTACATTTCTTGACCTTGTGCTTGTTACGTGATTGTCTCACTTGTGATAATTTATTGAGCTTATGATTTATTTATACACTTGTTCAATCTAAAAGAAAGCAGGAATCAAAAATGTAATAAATATCATAGAAAAGATAGGATAAATTAAAAGCACAGTAAAAGGTGGTAGAAATAAGTTCAAATGCATCAGTAATCATACTAAAGTATATGAATTACACTTACCCGTTAAAAGACAGATTGTCTGTTCTATCATGTTTCCAAGATGGTTGACATGTGTCCCATCCTCCCACCTACAGGTCGAGTTTTTTCCTCCATTCATCTTGAATCTGGGCTGGCTTTTGTAATTTGCTTAAGCAATAGAATATGCCAGAAGTGACATCCTGGGACTTTCAGGGCTAGGGCCTGAGAAATTTTGCTGCTTCTATCTAGCCTTTTTGGACATTCTTTTTTTGAGTGTTCTCCCATGGAATATTCATTCTGGGGACCTAGCTGTCGTGCTGTGAGAAGCCAAAGCCAGATGGAGAGGCCCAACTGAGTTCCCAGCCAACTGCCAGCATCAACTACTAGCCATGTGAGTGAGTTAAGGAATCATCTTGGATATTCTAGACCCAGCAGACATCCTATGGAGAAAAACCCGGATGCCAGGCATATGGACCTAGTCTATTCATCATCGTCAGCCATTAGAGTCACCGTACCTGAGGTCCCAGAGGTCACAGAGCAGACATAAGCCCTTCCTACTGTACCTTGTCTGAATTCCTGACCCTCAGAATTATGAACATAATAAAATGGTTGTAGTTCTATGCCAGTAGACTTTGGGGTAGTTTGTTTATAACAATAGATAACTGAAATAGAATTTAGTACCTAGAAGTGAAGTGCTGTTATAATCTAAAATATGGATTGGCTTTGGGACTTGGCAGTGGGCAGAGGCTGGAGGGACCTTGAGGAGACTATTGGTGAAGTTTTGAAAAACAAAAAAGTATTACTAGAGGCTGGATAAAAAGGAAACTTTGTTATGTGGTGATGGTGGTACAAGGTTTATTAACACTGACATGTGTGGGCACATGAAAGATAGAAAATGTATTTAATATATTCATTTTATCTAAGAAGTTTTCTAGACAGAAGGTTGAAAAGTGTTACCTAACTTCTCATGATAAGGTGAAAATACAGAGATGAATGAGCTAAAAAATGAACTATTCAGTTTTCAAGCAGAATTTAGAGGGAAAATATTTCTAACCCAAGCTTTGTTATGTTAGGAAATAAAACTTTTTCTTATCCCTAGTTGCTCCAGATAGCCAATGATTTCTAAGGAAATGGCTTCAGAGCAAAGATTAAATTAGTCTAAAGATCTAAAGGGAATACATCCTAGATTCTCTTTATTAAACAATAGGGCTTCTAAGAATTTTAAGGGTATTTTCTTACAGTAGCCTCACATAAAAATTAAAATAGAGAAAATGAGTATAGCTCTGTCTGTTTAAGTGAAATCCCTATAAGAGTCATAGGAAATCTGCAAGGGTTTTTAATAGACTGTGTGTACTGATTATAGCAACTTCAGCATGAAGTAAAAGGAGCAGAGACAATAAAAAATGAAAATAGGTCTTTGAACTTCCCAGCCATCTGCAGGCAGGAAGCAGGCTAAGAAGGCTACTCCACTGCAGATATTAACCATCTCTTATGTAAAAGGAAGGATGACTCAGGGTGGAGCCAAATTTTGAAGAATCGCTCTCAGGGAATAAGACTGGGATGTAACCAAGAAACTGGTGATATTTGATTAAATTTCACAATTGCTGTGGAAAAAAAATAACTGCTATATATCTCCTGTTCCTTCTTCATATTTTGAATGAGAGTGTCTGTTGTGGTTTTCCTAAGTCAGTCTCACTATTGTGCGATTATATGTTGGGTGTGTGGGAGCAGATAATTTGTCTCTTTATTCAGATCAAGAGGAATAATACTCCAGTAGCTGTACCTGAGGAACTGCATCTGAGGAACCTCAATCACACCTGGACCTGAATTAGATATCAAGATTCTGGACATCAAGCTGATGCCATAATCAGATGAGACTTTTGGAGGTCTTAGGAGAGGGTGAGTGTATTTTGCATGTGGGAGGGATTTGTTGGGGCCAGAGGGTGGTTTGTGGTAACTTTGTCTCCAAAGTGGCTGTCATCAATCTCTTCCCTTCTTGCCATTCAGAGGTGAAGTCTGTTTCTCTCCTCCTCTTGAATCTGGGATGGCCTTAGTGGTTTGTGTGACCAATTGAATGGGACTTCCAAGACTAGGTCATAAGAAGGTGAGCAGCTTCTGCCTTTGTATGCCTCTTGGAATACTTGCTCTCAGAACCAGCCACCATGCTATGAGAAGCCCAGGTCAAGTGGAGAGGACATGTGTAGGCACTGGTTCATAGCCCCAATGAGCTACCAGCAAACAACCAGCATCAACTAACTGTCAGTCGTGTGAGTGTGTGAAGGAATCATATTGGACAGTCCAGTCCTAGCAAACATCACCTGGAGAGAAGAACTGAGGTCCCAGTCAAATAGCTCCTCTTGAGATATCCCAGCCATCTTCATCCATTCAAATCATCCATCCCATCTGAGGTTCCAGGCATTGTGGATCAGAGACACTTTGTCTCTGCTGTGCCCTACTAGAATTTCTGGCCTACAGAATCATAATAAATAATCATCATTTACCATTGTTTGGGAGAAGTTTTCTTTTTCTTTTTTTAATGCAGTAATAGATGATTTAAACATTGTCAGATTAAATAGAAAATAATCCATCTCTATGCAGTTTATAGGAGGCATGCTTAATAAAATATAAGGAATCAGAAAGATTGGAAGTAAAGGTATAGAAAAACATTTTCTAAAAGAAAGCTAATACAGCAGGGTAATAGTAGGCAAAATTAACTTGAAGGTAAAAATTATTATTATAGTTAAAAATCATCATAAAATATTACAAGGAGGCTATTATAACTCCAAATTAGTATGCATTCAATAGTATGGCCTCAAAATTTATATAAGTAGAATAGAGATAGAATATTAAATATATAGAAAGAATGAATATAGGAAGAAAATTACAGAAATTATAAGAAAAATATGGATCTATAAAGAACATCTTTTTCAATAATTGGTCAAACTGACAAATTTGAGAAGAGTTGAAAAACAATAAGTTAGATTTGGTGGGCCTCTACAGAGCCCTGCATCTAATACATGAAAATATACTTTCTTTTTAAGTAACTTTAAAAAAAACTGAACACATACTGAATTTGTAAAGTAAGTCTCAACAAAACCAGTGAATGATATTATGCAGACTATGGTCTCTTACTCCAGTTGCTATTGAAATTAAACCAAAAGATGATCAAAGTAATTTTATTTGGAAATTTAAATGCATGCCTTGAATAACTCATATCAAAGAAGAAATAATAATAGAAATTAGAAATAAAACTAACTTACCAAAACTGACTCTGGAAGAAATAAAAACCTGAATAAATCTATATTCATTAGACATATTGAATTATAAATAAATATCTACCTACTAGAAAAGAGACACATATGAAATTTTTTTATAGTTTTATAGAAGTATAATTGACAAACAATACTGAACATACTTAAAAAGTATACAGCTTGGAAAGTTTTGACATTGGTATTCAACCATGAAACTGTTATCACAATTAAGTTAAAGAATATATTAAGTTAAAGAATATATTACTTCTCAAGTCACTCCTTCCTACTACCTCACCTCATCTCTAGGCAATCAGTGATCTGCTTTATGTTATAATAGATAAGTTTGCATTTTCTAGAATTTTATTAAATGTAACCATACAATCTTTTGTGAGGGTGGGGGATATTATACTTCATTCTCTTAGCATTATTGTTTTGGAATTTATTCATACTGTTAGTGGTCAGAAGCTCATTCCTTTTTATTGCTTAGTAGTATTCCATTGTATCGCTAGAAAAGCTTTAGCTTTGTTTTTCATTTGTTGACAGACACTTGGGATAGTTCCAGCTTGGGGTGATTATAAATATGCTTCTGTGAACATCTGTGTAGAAGTATTTGTAGACATATGCTTTCATTCCTCTTTGTTAAATATCTAGGAGTGTAATAGTTGGATCATATTAATGTATGATTAAGAAACTGCGAAGTGGCTTTGCCATTTTATAGTTTCACTGGCAGTGTTTTGAGTTCCTCCACATTCTTGTCAACATTTGGTATCAGAAGTCTTTATTTTTAGCCATTCTAAGTGTATGTGGGGCTTCCCTGGAAGCTCAGCTGGTAAAGAATACACCTGCAATGCAGGAGACCCCAGCTCGATTCCTGGGTCAGAAAATCCCCTGGAGAAGGGATAGGCTTTCCACTCCAGTATTCTTGCCTGGAGAATCCCCGTGGACAAAGTAGCCTGGCAGACTACAGTCTATGGGGTCGCAAAGAGTCGGACACATCTGAGTGACTAAGCACAGTAAGTGTATATAGCATACAGTTGGATTTGCTTTAATTAATTTGACAGTCTGTTTTTTTGGCTTTTTTTTTAAGCTTTTTATTTTGTACTGGGGTACAGCTGATTAACAATGCTGTGATAGTTTCAGATGAACAACAAAGGGGCTCAGCCATCCATATACATTTATCCAGGCAGTCTGTTTTTCAGTTGACTGTTTTGAACCACTTATGTTTAAACTCATTTTTGATATGGTTAGATTTAAATCTACTATCTTGCTGTTTGTTTTCTATATGTCTCATCTGTTCTAGTTCCATTTTTTTCTTTCTGTCATATTTTGCATTAATTAATTATTTTCAGGAAGCAACAGTTAGAACTGGACATGGAACAACAGACTGGTTCCAAATAGGAAAAGGCTGTATACTGTCACCCTGCTTATTTAACTTATATGCAGAGTACATCATGAGAAATGCTGGACTGGAAGAAACACAAGCTGGAATCAAGATTGCCGGGAGAAATATCAATAACCTCAGATATGCAGATGACACCACCCTTATGGCAGAAAGTGAAGAGGAACTAAAAAGCCTCTTAATGAAGGTGAAAGAGGAGAGTGAAAAAGTTGGCTTAAAGCCATCATTCAGAAAACGAAGATCATGGCATCCAGTTCTATCACTTCATGGGAAATAGATGGGGAAACAGTGGAAACAGTGTCAGACTTTATTTTGGGGGCTCCAAAATCACTGCAGATGGTGACTGCAGCCATGAAATTAAAAGATGCTTACTCCTTGAAAGGAAAGTTACGTCCAACCTAGATAGCGTATTCAAAAGCAGAGACATTACTTTGCCTACAAAGGTCCATCTAGTCAAGGCTATGGTTTTTCCTGTGGTCATGTATGGATGTGAGAGTTGGACTGTGAAGAAGGCTGAGAGCCGAAGAATTGATGCTTTTGAACTGTGGTGTTGGAGAAGACTCTTGAGAGTCCCTTGGACTGCAAGGAGATCCAACCAGTCCATTCTGAAGGAGATCAGCCCTGGGATTTCTTTGGAAGGAATGATGCTAAAGCTGAAACTCCAGTACTTTGGTCACCTCGTGCGAAGAGTTGACTCATTGGAAAAGACTCTGATGCTGGGAGGGATTGGGGGCAGGAGGAGAAGGGGACGACAGAGGATGAGATGGCTGGATGGCATCACTGACTCGATGGACGTGAGTTTGAGTGAACTCCAGGAGTTGGAGTTGGAGTTGGGAGATGGACAGGGAGGCCTGGCGTGCTGCGATTCATGGGGTCGCAAAGAGTCGGACACGACTGAGCGACTGAACTGAACTGAATTATTTTTTATCATTCTTTTTTTGTTCTAATAGTTGTTTAAAATTTGACTTATGGTATACGTCTTCATCTTATCACAGTTTGCCTTTAAATGATGTTTTCCTTGTGTTCTCCCCTACAGTATAAAAAGTTTACAACAAACTAAAAAAGTTAAAGTTTATAATGGTTCTTATACAATAGAAGATAAACTCCCTTCCCTCTCAGCCTTTATGCAATTTTTGTCATAGATTTTCTCCTTATGAACTCCATGCCGTCTTAAGATTATTTTTCTATCAATAACAAACTATCTTAGAAAGAGATCTAAATAATAATAAAAAATTTCATAAAATATCCATGTGTTATTCTTTCTGATACCCTTCATTTCTTTGTGCAGATTGAAATTTTCACCTGGTATAGTCTTTCTACTTAAAGGGAATGTTTTACCATTTCTTCTAGTGTGCCCTACTGTTAAGTAATTCTTTTGTGTATCAGAAAATGTTTTTATTTCACCATTTTTGAAAGGTATTTTTTGCTGACTGTGGAATTGAAGGTTGACAGTTTTCTTTTTTTCTTTAAAGCTGTTTCTTCACTATTGACTTGCACTGTTTCTGATGAGAAATCTTTTGCCATCCTTGTCTTTGTTTCTCTTTTTTTCTGACTGCTTTTTAAGATTGGTTTTTTACCAGTGGTTTGGACAATTTGATTAATATGTTACTGATTTAGTTGTCCTTGTGTTCTCATTCTTGGGGTCCATTGAGCATCTTGGACCTATAGATATATTGTTTTTATCAAATTTGAAAACTTTGGCCATTATTATTTTAAAAAGATTTTTCTGTCCTTTTTCCTTCTCCTTCAGGGAATTCAAATTACATGTATAGTAAGCTGCTTAAAGGGTTACACTCACTGATGGTCTTTTTCACCCTTTTTTCCTCTCCGATTCATTTGGATAGTTTCTTTTGTTGTGCCTTCAAGTTCACACATCTCTTAATTTGGTTTTGTCACATCTTTGGTTAATTCTATCCTGTGAGTTTTTCATCGCATAGTTTCTATCACTGGAAGTTTGATGTAGACCTTTAAAAAATCTCTCTCATATTTCTACATAGTTTTTTTGAGTATAGAATACAGGTATAATAACTGTTTTAATCCCCTTGTCTGCTATTAATAATTCTAACATTTGTGTCACTTCTGTGCTGGTTTCAGCTGATTGATTTTTCTCCTTTTTTTTTTTTTGTCATTCAGGGATCTTAGCTCCTAGACCAGGGATTGAACTCACACCCCCTTCAGTGGAAATGCAGAGTCTTAACCATTGAACTGCCAAGGAAATCCCAATTTTTCTCATTTTATAGGTCATATCTTCCTGATTCTTTACATGTCTGGTAAGCTTCCTTAGCCCTGGAGAAGGAAATGGCAACCTACTCCAGTATTGCCTGGAAATCCCATAGACAGAGGAGTCTGGCGGGTTATAGCATGGGGTCGCAAGAGTTGGATATGACTTAGCAACTAAACCACCACCACCAAACTTGCTCAGGTTCTACTATGCTGTGCTCAGTTGTGTCTGACTTTTTGTGACCCCATGGACTGTAGCCCATCAAGGTCCTCTGCCCATGGGATTTTCCCAGCAAGAATATTGGAGTGGGTTGCCATTTTCTCTTCCAGGGATCTTCCCAGCAAGAATATTGAGTGGGTTGCCATTTTCTCTTCCAGGGATCTTCCCAGCAAGAATATTGAGTGGGTTGCCATTTTCTCTTCCAGGGATCTTCCCAGCAAGAATATTGAGTGGGTTGCCATTTTCTCTTCCAGGGATCTTCCCAGCAAGAATATTGAGTGGGTTGCCATTTTCTCTTCCAGGGATCTTCCCAGCAAGAATATTGAGTGGGTTGCCATTTTCTCTTCCAGGGATCTTCCCAGCCCAGGTTTCAAACCCTAGTCTCTTGTGTCTCCTCCATTGGCAACCAGATTCTTTTCTTTACCACTAGCGCCACCTGGGAAGCCCCCTCTTATGTTTCAAACATGTGAATTTTACCTTGTTGAGTACTGAGTCTTTATCTTTGTTTTGTATCACAGTCATTGATAGTTTGATCCTTTCTGGTCTTGCTTTTAAGATTTGTTAGGTAGAGCCAGAGCAGTTTTCCCTCTAGGGTAATTATTCTCTACCCAGTACTCTATAAATTATGGGGTTTTCCACTCATCTGAATACGTAAGGAGATTCTGAACACTTGTCTCCAGAGTATTCTCTGTCTACAGCCCTCTCTTTTCCAGCACTCTGTCCTGCTAAGTCTCAACTTCATCTCCTCAACTATGTTATTCTGCTGGGCTCCCTGACTAGGACCTGAAAATAGTCTCAAGGAAGTAAGTTGAGGCATTCCTAGAACTCACCTTGCTTGTCTCTCAGGCATCACTGTCCTTTGTTCATTGTGTGATGAGCAGTGTCTTTAAAACATTTCGTGGTATATTTTTGTTCTTTTGTTTGTTCTTTGAGGCAGATAGGTCAGTCCTTTACATGTTACCCCATATTGGCAGGAAATAGAAGTCCCCTATTTTTTATAGCTCAATATACTTAAAATGTATTGTGATAAATATATAAGCCAAACAAGTATATTTGTCAGAGGTAAGGTAGTGATTAGAGACTGCCAGACTTGGGTTAAACTTTAATTTATCAAACATTTCGGGAGACTAAAGCTTTATATTTTGGGTGTTCTTCAGGTAATTCCTTTTGCTTTGATTCTACTAGCATTCACTGGTTATTTTTATTTTTTATTTTTTTTAAATATAAATTTATTTATTTTAATTGGAGGCTAATTACTTTACAATACTGTATTGGTTTTGCCATACATCAACATGAATCTGCCATGGGTGTACACGTGTTCCCTATCCTGAACCCCCCTCCCACCTCCCTCCCTGTACTATCCCTCTGGGTTATCCCAGTGCACCAGCCCCGAGCATCCTGTATCATGCATCGAACCTGGACTGGCGATTCGTCATTTATTTCTATGGTTTTATGAATAGAGCAGTACTTGTGTACTACAGACCCTGAGGCCTGAACTCATATCACTATCTTGTTTCATATTACCTTCCAAATAGCACCAGGTGGTCATTTTTTACTTTGAAACCAGTTTACTAATCTGGTCTGATTTGATCTTGTGACTTTAGAAAAGAAACCTCCCAGGAATAGAATAAAAAGACATCCTGAGGCTTTAAAAAACAAAATGGAGATCCAAATATTAAAGCTGTTTAAATATGTTTAAACTTTTCTACAATGGAGTAATTCAGCCTGGTTAATGAATTATTTAATTTGGATTATTGTTTTACTGTGAATAATTTATTTTCAAGATTTCCTGTTTTCTAGTGGACCTAATAAAAGAAAGAAAAACAAGGGCTGGAGTTGATTTTGAGTAGAGAGTGATCCTGAAGTTGAGATGAGAGAGCTGGCCAGTCTTCTCAGAGAGGAAGTAGGGTCATCTGACAAAAGTGAGGAATAGGAAAATTCAGCTTCTAGTTGGGATAGAAAAAGCTTAGAATGTCTCTTTGGGTGGTTGTTCTGGAGCAGCGTGAGTCTCACCTTTCTAGGGGTGAGGAATTCTCTTCTAGGTTACCACTTTAACTCTTGCTTCCCCCCACACCCCATATTGAATATGCAACTGTTGATTAATTGACAAGGAGTAGGAATGGAAATTTTTTTTTAAATAAATTTTTGCCATAGCAGTAAAGTATATCAAGAAATAGACATTTCGGGGAATTCCCTAGCAGTCCAGTGTTTAGGACTCAGCGCTTTTACTGCTGAGGGCCTGGGTTCAGTCCCTTGTCGGGGGACTGAGATCCCACAAGAAGCTGCGTGGCATGGACAGAAAAAAAAAAAAAAACAAAAGAAAATTCACATCGTTAGTTTCTGAAGGTTTGGTTTTTTTTTTTTTTTTTGCAAACAGGAGTAGTGCAGTTTTTATTGTATCAATTTATATAATTATAACTCTAGGAAGGTGGACAAATTTCTTTTTCTTTCACAATTTTCTTTTTTTTTAGCTGTGCTGGGTCTTTGCTGCTTCACAGGCTTTTCTCTAGTTGTGGCAAGTGGGGGCTGCTCTCTAGTTGTGGTGTGTGGGCTTCTCATTGTGGGGCACGGGCTCTAGGGTGCACAGGCTTCCATAGCTGTGGCACACGGCCTCAGTAGTGTGGCTCCTGGGCTCTAGTGCACACGCTCAGTAGTTGTGCTGCAGGAGCTTAGTTGCTCC
The DNA here is from genome assembly GCF_000754665.1 of Bison bison bison. NCBI lineage: Eukaryota > Metazoa > Chordata > Mammalia > Artiodactyla > Bovidae > Bison > Bison bison. The sequence continues at coordinate 8,058,558 of NW_011495080.1, read as the reverse complement.
ATGGCATGTGCCATCTTCCCAGATCAGGGATCGAAACCATGTCTCCTGCTTTGACAGGCAAACTCTTTACCACTAAGGATACCAGGGAAGCCCTGCAGTATTTTTATAAAGGTGAAATTCAGTTAAAATGCCTAGGAGTATCAAAGATTAGAAGACATGTTATCGAGGAGTCCAGTGCTGCTTAAGGGTGAATGAGAGGGTGGGACAGCCAGCTCTAGGTGTTTGCATTTATATGTATTTATAGCCAGCATTAGCTGTTTCGGGCTATAGTCTTCCCTTTCTTTCCTGTCTGTGTCCTCCTTGATACATTTATGTACACAGCCTTTCTTATGATGTATTATAAGTATATATGTATGTATTATACAGCTACCATCAGCTGTGTTTAAGGTTGCGTTCTTTTCTTTCTCTCCCATCTGTGGTTTCTTTGAGTCATTCCTTCAGGAGCTCACCCAGGTTTGTTTAACTGAATTAAATTTTGTTAGGATTAGGCAGAGTTCACTGCTTAGAGATGCCTAATGGAGAATTCATTGGGTAAAGAAATGAACAGTTCTCTGTGTCCTGAGATGACCAGCTTTCCTATCCTGACCAGGAAGGATTATTTTGCCAAAGTCTTCCCATGGTGTCAGGGAACTGGGATTGAGGACTCTAACTTTGGCAAGTCTTAATGGAAAGGAAAAAAAATTACAAAGGAAAGAATTTAGATCCTTGGACTAAGTGCTAATCTCCCTCCAAAGGGAAATGTTCTTCTTGACCTTGTAGAGTCCATGTGATTAAAATTCTTCATTTCTTTTTATAATTGTGAGCAGTAATCCTCTCTCTTTAAACTAGGATACCCTCTCCCATGAATTTTAAATTTTAGGTATATTAAACGAACTAATTTTAGAGCAGTGTTCTTTTAGGATACAAATGAAAGAATTGAGGTTATGCAACATAAAATGTTGAACTGTGAACTTCCAGATGTTCTAGCTGGATTTAGAAAAGGCAGAGGAACCAGAGATCAAATTGCCAACATCCGCTGGATCATAGAAAAAGCAAGAGAATTCCAGAAAAACATCTACTTCTGCTTTATTGATTACACCAAAGCCTTTGACTGTGTAGATCACAACAAACTGGAAAATACTTCAAGAGATGGGAATACCAGACCATCTTACCTGCCTCCTGAGAAATCTGTATGCAGGTCAAGAAGCAACATTTAGAACTGCACATGAAACAACAGACTGGTTCCAAATTGGAAAAGGAGTATGTCAAGGCTGTATATTGTCACCCTGCTTATTTAATTTATATGCAGAGTACATCATGTGAAATGCCGGGCTGGATGAAGCACAAGCTGGAATCAAGATTGCCAGAAGAAATATCAGTAACCTCAGATACACAGATACCACCCTTATGGCAGAAAGTGAAGAGGAACTACAGAACCTCTTGATGTTGGTGAAAGAGGAGAGTGAAAAAGTCAGCTTAAAACTCAACATTCAGAAAACTAAGATCATTGCATCTGGTCCCATCACTTCATGGCAAATACAAGGGGAAACAGTGGAAGCAGTGACAGACTTAATTTTCATGGGCTCCAAAGTCACTGCAGATGGTGACTGTAGCCATGAAATTAAAAGGCACTTGCTCCTTGGAAGGAAAGTTATGACCAACCTAGACAGCATATTAAAAAGCAGATAATTACTTTGCCTACAAAGGTCCATCTAATCAAAGCTATGGTTTTTCCAGTAGTCACATATGGATGTGAGAGAGTTGGACTATAAAAAAAGCTGAGTGGTGAAGAATTGATGCTTTTGAACTGTGGTGTTGGAGAAGACTCTTGAGAGTCCCTTGGACTGCAAGGAGATCCACCCAGTCCATCCTAAAGAAAATCAGTCCTGAATATTCATTGGAAGGACTGATGCTGAAGCTGAAACTCCAGTCCTTTGGCCACCTGATGTGAAGAGCTGACTCATTTGAAAAGACCCTGATGCTGGGAAAGATTGAAGGTGGGAGGAGAAGGGGACGACAGAGGATGAGGTGATTGGATGGCATCACCAACTCTATGGACATGAGTTTGAGCCAGCTCTGGGAGTTGGTGAAAGACAGGGAAGCCTGGTGTGCTGCAGTCCATGGGGTTGCAAAAAGTCAGACATGACTGAGTGACTGAACTGAACTGAACATAAAATGTAATGTAAGATGGCATAGTTATAGTCATGATCAGAGTTCTGTGTGTTCTAGTTCAGTAGTTTTCAAACTTCTTGGTCTCAGGACCCCTGTATGCTCTTAAAACGTGGGGATTCCAAAGAGCTTTTATGTAACTTTTTATATCTATCAGTATGTACTGTGTTAGGAATTAAAACTGAGAATTTAAATTTGTTTTATTTATTTAATATAGTAATAATAAATATATCATGTTACTATGTATTTAAAACTGAGAAATTTAAACACTTTTACATATTTTATTTTAGAAATAATCAGTCCATTACATGTTAGCATAAATAACATTTTCATGCAAAATGATTATATTTTCCAAAACAGGCAAACGTTTAGTGGGAAGAAAGGCACTGTTTAATATTTTTGCAAATCTCTTTGATATCTGACTTCATTAAAAATAACTTGAATTTTATATCTGCTTTTGCATTTGATCTGGTATGTTTCCACATGTTGTGTATCATCTGGAAAATTCCACTAAAAAAGGGAAATATCATCTTAGTGTTATCACCACAATACTTTTGATCTCAGGCACCTCCTGAAAGTGCCTTGCTATCTCCAGCAGGTTCCAAACCACTCTTACCAGACTGTTTGTAGGAAAATAGAAGCACAGAAGTTATCACCATTGGATAAAGCAAAATTTCTATGTTTTTAGTCAGAACTGGCTGTTTAACCTACTAATTAAGCAGTGTAACATCCAGACTCTAGAACTTAAGTGGGTGGTATAGCCAAAACCCCCAAGCACTGAACTGGGAATCAGTCCCAGTTCATGTGCTTTTTAAAAGTTGTTATTGTTCAGTGGTGTGCTATTGTGTGCTATTGTTTTGTGTGCTATTGTTAACCAATGGGAGAAGAAAATTGAGCCATATCCCTGGGGATGCACCGAAGAATTTGAGAGATAAGAATGAGCTTTGAAAATAATCTAGTCATAGAATTTTAAACTTTCAGAATTGAAAAGTACCCAAGAGGTCATCTAATCCAATCCTTGAGCATTGTAATAATTACAAGTAGTACTTGTGATGTACAGACCAAGTGCTTTACATACAGTTTCTCTCTCTCGTTATTTTGATCTTTACTGTTTCTTTAAAAATTTTTTTTATAGTGGACAATGTCAACTATGTACCGTATCACTCACTTAGTACTATCTCTACCCACTCTACTCTCCTACCTAGGTTATTGGACGCAATTCTAGACATTTTATAATATCATCTCTAAACATTTCCACATACATATACTTCTAAAAGATAAAGGCTTTGAATAAATAACCATAATTCCATTATCACACTTAAACATTTAACAATATTTCTTTAATAGCATCAGAACCCAGTGAGTGTTTTGCATTTCCATGATTGTATCATATATACATACTCTTTCCCCGGTGTGTTTGAATTGAGATGCAAATAAATTTGTACAGTACAGTAGTTGATTCATCTTTTTAAGACTGTCTGTTTCTTTCTCTTTTCTTTCATAATTTTTACTCTTTTCTTTCATAATTTTTACTTGTTGAAAAACAAGAGTTTTCTGAGTCATATGTCTTGTAGAGTTTCCTTGAGTCTGAATTTTGCTGATTGCATCTCTGTGGTACTTTTATCATGTTCCTTTCCCCTCTGCATTTCCTGTAAATTGGTACTTAAATTTAGAACTTTGCTCAGACTTGTTCATGAGTGGTTAAGAACTTCCATCGGAGGTACTATCTCTCTTTTTGTGATGTCAGTAGCTATTAATGATCTTTGCTTAGATCCATTAAATCGTTAATAGCTTCAAAATGGTGATATTCTAATCTATTATTCTGTATTTATTGGATGGAATACTTCTAGAACAAGAAACTTTCCCTTATCTACTATTTGATTACCCAGGGGTCTATATAGTTCATGTAAGAAAGTCAGGATGAATGCTTGATTCTTTCTTTTATTCATCTATTTTCAGAATAAGAAATTGGTTCACTAGCATATGCCAGATGTGACCAGTTAGTTTTGGTTTGGTTTTGTTTGGTTTTGGTATCATTATGAATGCCTGGATTTAAAGTTTTTAAAAATATATTTCAATCCATTGCTGTCATAATTACACATTATTCCTTTTCTAGTAATTTTACATATTTGCTCTAATAGACTAAACTTGAAGATGAGGACATTTCTAAGTTATCCTTGTGACCCTGGTACCTAGCACATGGCTTTCAATAAATGTTTAAATGAATGAATGAATGTTCTGAGCAGCATTTTAAAATAGGAGTTCATTTTAGAGACATGACTGAGGACAGTGTCAAATATGGTTTCTCTGCTTGATCTGAGAAAAGCTAATATAACAGTGAAAAATATTCTGGGTGAATGTAAAAGAAAAAGGCATTTTTTAAAAAGTAAATGCTATTTAATTGCTGATTGTTAGAAGACATTGAATTGTTTACTCCATTATTTCCATTGAGTCTTTTCATTGAGTTTTTGTCCAAAGGAATAAATCATAATTTTTCACTTCTCTTGCTATAAGATAAATAACATTTAAAAAGCACCCTCCCCACCCCTGCCCCATCCGTTCTTTCTTCCCTTAATATAAATGGCAAAGATATACATCCTCATCAAGCACACGTTCCCCATGGGTTTATCCTTTTATTTTACAAAACTCTATAAAAAATATTTCTGGACAGTAATGCAAAACTAAGTACCGACCATTTGCTAGGCACTTGTTTGAGCGTTTTTGCGTAGAATATGTATAATTTATTCTTGTTGTTGTACAGTCGCTAAGTTGTGTCCGACTCTGAGACTCCAAGGACTGCAGCACACCAGGCTTCTCTGGCCTTCACTGTTCTTACCAAAACCATATTAAGTAGATAGGATTATTATCCTCTCCATTTTTAGATGAAGTAATAGAAGAATAGAAATTAAGTAACTTGCCCAGGGTTATACAACTAGTGAATATTAGAGCCAGGATTCAAATTGTGTATTCTTTCTCCAGAGCTTGGGCTGTTCAATTCCCTCTAGTGACTTAACTGCAGACTATTGCAGAATGGGAGGATGTTCATAAAAGAATTTTATGGTCATATGGTAAAATTATTTAGTGTAACAAATCTCTCATTTTATAATGATAAGTAATTATGGCTAAACCAGTTTTTTTTTTTAACATAACTTTATTCTTAGAAAGTGAAAGTGAAAGTCATTCAGTCGTGGCCTACTCTTTGCGACCCCATGGACTTTATATTCCATGGAATTCTTCAGGCCAGAATTGTGGAATGGGTAGTCTTTCCCTTCTCCAGAGGACCTTCCCAACCCAGGGATCGAACCCATGTCTCCTGCATTGCAGGCGGATTCTTTACCAGCTGAGCCACAAGGGAAGCCCAGGAATACTGAAGTGGGTAGCCTATCCCTTCTCCAACAGATGTTCCTGATCTAGGAATCAAACCGGAGTCTTGTGCATTGCAGGCAGATTCTTTACCAACTGAGCAAAGTCAGTCTTAATTTTTTCCCCAAGTCGTCGTTTCATTTACTTTATATTAAAGCAAATAAGCATGAACAAGTTCTTATTATTCTCTATTTATAAGAAGTTAGATTTATGGAATTTGGAAATCTCAAACATTTTTAGGGATAACAGTACTTATAACATTTGTTTGCCCTCACTTTCCATTTGCTCAGGTAATTATAACTTGTTTTATTACTTACAAGTTCATAGCATTCAACCTATGACACCCCACTCCAGTACTCTTGTCTGGAAAATCCCATGGATAGAGGAGCCTGGTAGGCTGTAGTCCATGGGGTCACTAAGAGTTGGACACGACTGAGCGACTTCCCTTTCACTTTTCACGTTCTTACATTGGAGAAGGAAATGGCAACCCACTCCAGTGTTCTTGCCTGGAGAATCCCAGGGACGGGGGAGCCTGGTGGGCTGCTGTCTATGGGGTCGCACAGAGTCGGACACAATGAAGTGACTTAGCAGCAGCAGCAGCATTCTACCTGAGCCCTGAAGAGGCAGTTGTCTTAGTTCCTTCATCTCTCTTTGCTTCTATCATACTATTAATATGAATTTATACATGAGAAAAAGAAGATAACTCAAAGGGACTGTAATAATCAGCAGTTTTATAGCTAAGGCTATAATATATATAATAGAGTCTGTTGGTTGTGCAAAATTCCTTACTGACTGGCGATATGTTACTCCTTTCTCTCCCTCTCAGTAAAATTGAATGTGGTATGAGAATGAAAGTGCCATTAATAGAGAAAACTTTGAATATAATTTATTTATAAAAAGATGTTAAGTATTATTATGAATAGGTTGTCTGGGACACAGCTTTACAACTTGACTTCTAGTTTGAGAAACATTACCTTGTTTTTTCATTGTGTATGACCTTTTTAATGTGTTGTTGAATTTGGTTTGCTAATATTTTGTTGAGGATTTTTATATCTATGCTCATCAATGATATTGGCCTGAGATTTTATTTTTTGTGTGTGATATCTTTGGTTTTGGTATCAAGGTATGCTGATCTTGTAGAAAGAGTTCAGAAGCATTCTTTGCTCTACAATTATTGGGAATAGTTTGAGAAGGACAGTGTTAACTATTTCTAAATGTTTAGTAGTAGAATTTACCTATGAAGTTGTTTGGTCCTGGATTTTTGTTAGTTGTGAATTTGTTTTCTTTTTAATTACCAATTCAGTATCATTACTGGTAATTAGTTTGTTCATATTTTCTGTTTCTTCCTTGATTCAGTTTTGAGAGATTGTATATTTCTAGAAATTTGTCCATTTCTTCTAGGTTGTCCATTTTGTTGGTGTATAATTATTCATAGTAATCCCTCATGGTCTTTTGTATTTCTGTGTGTTGGTTGTAACTTCTTTTTCACTTCAGGCTTTATTTGGACTTTCTATTTTTCTTGATCAGTCTGACTAAAGGTTTATCAGTTTGTTTATCTTTTCAAGAACCAACTCTTAGTTTCACTGATCTTTTCTATTGGTTTTCTTAGTCTCATTTCATTTATTTCAGCTCTGACTTTTGTACTTCTTTCCTTGTACTAACTTTGGGTTTTGTTTCTTTTTCTCTTTTTCTATATGGCTTATAGGATCTGTTTCCCCAATTAGGGATTGAACCTAGCGCCATATCAGTGAAAGTCTGGAATCCTAACCGCTAGACCACCACTGTTTTTCTTTCTCTAGTTCTTTTAGGTGGAAAGTTAAGGTTGTTTATTTGAGATTTTTCTTATTTCCTGAGTTAGGTTTTTATTGCTATAAACTTCCCTCTTAGAACTTATTTTTCTGAGTCTTATAGATTTTGAATTTTTTTCATTTGCCTCATTTGTGTTTGTTTTTTAATTTTTCCTTTGATTTCTCCAATGACCAACTGGTTTGTTTAGAAGCATATTGTTTAGTCTCCACATTATCTGTGTTTTCTGAAGCTTTTTTTTTTTTGTATTTGATTTGTAGTCTCAGAGCATCAGAAGGATGCTTGACATTTCAGTCCTTTTAGATTTTCTGAGACTTGCTTTGGGGCTTAGCATGTGATCTGTCCCGGTGAGTGTTCCATGTGTACTTGAAAAGATTGTGTATTCTGCTATTTTTGGATGGAATGTTCTATGTATATCTGTTAAGTCCATCTGATCTAATGTGTTGGAGAAACATTACCCATGAAGCATATTGCTTAACCACTTTTCTTCAAACTAATATAGCAGAGACCTCTAGTAGCATTCTTTTCTTTCTGTTTTTGAAACTTTTGTTTTGGGGAAGCCCAGTTTTAATGGTTGAGGAAAAGGAAGTTTTAGAAAAGGAAACCAAGAAGTAAAATGCTAAATTTATTTTAATAAGTAATATATTACTTATTTCCAATGTCTGAGAGATGAAAAATATTCTGCAGCATATAAAAGTTATTTACAAATATATGTATGCCCTTCAACTAATATCAGTGTCTGAAAATAGCCTTGAAAATGTTCTAGTTGAAATCATGAATTGATTATGACCACAGAATAAAATTCGTCTGAGGGAACCCAACACATATCCAACTTTCTTCAAACAAAAATAATGAAGATAGTAACAACAAATATTAGCTTTTATGTGTGAGGGACTTAACATGTTGAAGTCACTGAAATATTTACTGGAGTTTTTTTTTTAACCTTTATTTTTATTTTTCTTATTTTTATTGTTTTTAACTTTTTATTTTATTATTAGAATATAGCTGATTAACAATGTTGTGATAGTTTAACTGTTTTTCCAAATATAGTAATCCAGGGAGAGAAATGGCTTACTATGAAGTTATATATGTTATTGAGAATAAGACTCAGATGTGATTTATCCTAAACTAAGAAATTCATTTGAGAGACTGTTAATTCACTTTTAGGAACTTATTACATAGTCAATTCAATTATTGGTTGTGAAAAGTGCTTCATCCTCTTTGGCTTATTTGGTCATAGCGGAGAAGGAGTATTTAGATTAATGTTCATATTATATCTTTTTGTATGGATCTAACCAGTTAGTTGTAGTTGAAGTAACATTAATTTAGCTCTTCTGTATTGGATGGCTGAATGATGTATTCTAGCTGCCATTCAAGTATATTTTTAGTTGGTAGAACAATTACTTTGTGTACCCATGATAAATGTTATTTATTTGACACATTTGCCTTTTCCTATTATTTTCTTAATTGGTTTGACTACATCTCTAAAAGCTGTTCATTAGATTGACAGCCAAAAAACCCCACATGTCTGAGGGAAGTGCCAGGAAAGTGTTAACATTCCAGTTTCCCTAATCCCCATCCCTTAATTTTTAGAGGTTGCTGAAATCCGATGAGTTAGACTCTCTCAAGGGCCGGTGATCTGTTTAGAACTGTTACAAGGAAAGGAATTAACATTTAAGTGCTTTTTATGTATCAGGCACTTAACATGTGTTAACTCATTTAATTCTTAGAGTTTTGTGAAGTAGATGGTATGCTGATTTTACAGGTAAAGAAATTAAGGCTAGCTATCAATTTACCCTGAATCTTACACCTTAAGTGCTAAGACTTTGAACCTATCTTAGTTTCCAAAAACCACTTTTTCTACTGCATGACACGCATCTGTATGTACTAACACGACTGAACATGCTATGTTCTGTTGGTAAATGTTTCAATAAGTTGGAGCAGATAATAAAATTAATAAGACATACTAAAGAGATTGCAAAGATACATAATGTGTACGAAATCGTAGGACTCTAGGAGAATGACATACTTGATCCAACACCTAACACTGGACAAGTGATATATTGTCTTTGTTGCATTTTCCCAGTGTTTAAAATGAGGATAATATCTGTTCTACATTTCCAGGAGGGTGTGGAGAAAGAGAAAGTGTGTGTTTGTGTGTGTGGGTGTGTATAAGCTTTGAAAATTGTAAAACTTTTACAAATGTAAAGTATTACGTATTATGATAATGGGGAATTGTGTAGCTTGGCGGATTGGTATCATTCTTTTAACTAAGGAACAATTAGTTGATCTTGGCAGTAGGCCATTGGAACTCAAAGAAATAGCATCTGTCAATCACAGTCATTTCTTGGAAGGAAGAATTGAAAATAGCACAGCAGTTATTCTCCTTGACCTCTTTCTCTGAAAGGTAATTTGATTAGGCAAGCTGGTTTCATAATAGAGTAGAGCCTGTCCCTTCTCTCTAGGGAATTGAATCTGGCAGCCAGACTTTCTGTGAAGCTAGAGCAATCTGGTTTTAAAGGATTTAACCAAATTTATTGTGATTAAGGTTTTATGAGGGATGTCCACCATAGAGCAGCAGCTTTAAAAATGTTACATATGAATTAGTCTGTGTCCCTAGGTTGAGAACAGTAAACTGAAGCTAGTTTAGGCTTAGGGAACGGTCCTCAATAGCATACTGAAAATAAGCCTAGATTTTGAAAGCAGAAGAATAGACAGTAGGGGGCCCAATTGTAGGGACTGTAGAATTGAGTACCCATCTAAGTGTTATTTGGTATTTCTCCAGACCTTTGTTAGTGAGCTGATTCATGGACTTTTCCATTATATAAATAAGAAAATAAAAACACAACATTCAACACACAGTAGGCACATAATAAGTAAATGCTTGAATGTTTTCATAAAAACAATTATAGAATTATGCTTAATTATTATCCTAAGATGAGGTCAGTGAATGGCCGTGCATTCCAGAAACAACAGGCATCCCTGGAAGGTTGCTCAATCTTTTATTCTCTCAGCAGTTGCTGGCATTGCTGGGGGTATATATGAACATTGGTTTGGGTAATTTGGTCAAAGTCAGGATCAGTTCAGTTCAGTCACTCAGTCGGGCTCAACCTTTTGCGACCCCATGGACCACGGCACGCCAGGCCTCCCTGTCTATCACCAACTCCTGGAGTTTACTCAAACTCAAATCCATTGAGTCAGTGATGCTATCCAACCATCTCATCCTCTGTCGTCCCCTTCTCCTCCTGCCCCCAATCCCTCCCAGCATCAGGGTCTTTTCAAATGAGTCAGCTCTTCACATCAGGTGGCCAAAGGATTGGAGTTTCAGCTTCAGTATCAGTCCTTCCAGTGAACACTCAGGACTGATCTCCTTTAGTAAGGACTGGTTGGATCTCCTTGCAGTCCAAGGGACTTTCAAGAGTCTTCTCCAACACCACAGTTCAAAAGCATCAATTCTTCGGCATTCAGCTTTCTTTATAGTCCAACTCTCACATCCATACATGACTACTGAAAAAACCATAGCTTTGACTAGACGAACCTTTGTAGACAAAGTAATGTCTCTGCTTTTTAATATGCTGTCTAGGTTGGTCATAACTTTCCTTCCAAGGAGTAAGCATCTTTTAATTTCATGGCTTCAGTCACCATCTGCAGTGATTTTGGAGCCCCCCAAAATAAAGTCAGCCACTGTTTCCCCATGTATTTCCCATGAAGTGATGGGACCCAATGCCATGATCTTCATTTTCTGAATGTTGAGTTTTAAGCCAACTTTTTCAGTCTCCTCTTTCACCTTCATCAAGAGGCTCTTTAGTTCTTTTTTTTTTTTTGAGGCTCTTTAGTTCTTCTTCACTTTCTGCCATAAGCGTGGTGTCATCTGCATATCTGAGGTTATTGATATGTCTCCTGGCAATCTTGATTCCAGCTTGTGCTTCATCCAGCCCAGCATTTCTCATGATGTACTCTGCATATAAGTTAAATAAGCACGGTGACGGTATGCAACCTTGATGTACTCTTCTCCCTATTTGGAACCAGTTTGCTGTTCCATGTCCAGTTCTAACTGCTGCTTCTTGACCTGCATACAGATTTTTCAAGAGGCAGGTCAGTGGTCTGGTATTCCATCTCTTTCAGAATTTTCCACAGTTTATTGTGATCCACACAGTCAAAGGCTTTGGTACAGTCAATAAAGCAGAAATACATGTTTTTCTGGAACTCTCTTGCTTTTTTCGTGATCCAGCAGGTGTTGGCAATTTGATCTCTGGTTCCTCTGCCTTTTCTAAAACCAGCCTGAACATCTGGAAGTTCACAGTTCACCTATTGCTAAAGCCTGGCTTGCAGAATTTTGAGCATTACTTTACTAGCATGTGAGATGAGTGCAATTGTGTGGTAGTTTGAACATTCTTTGGCATTGCCTTTCTTTGGGATTGGAGTGAAAACTGACCTTTTCCAGTCCTGCGCCCACTGCTGAGTTTTCCAAATTTGCTGGCATATTGAGTGCAGCACTTTCACAGCATCATCTTTTAGGATTTGAAATAGCTCAACTGGAATTCCATCACCTCCACTAGCTTTGTTCTTAGTGATGCTTCCTAAGGCCCACTTAATTTCACATTCCAGGATGTCTGGCTCTACGTGAGTGATCACACCATCATGATTATCTGGGTCGTGAAGATCTTTTTTGTACAGTTCTTCTGTGTATTCTTGCCACCTCTTCTTAATATCTTCTGCTTCTGTTAGGTCCATACCATTTCTGTCCTTTATTGAGCCCATCTTTGCAGGAAATGTTCCCTTGGTATCTCTAATTTTCTTGAAGAGATCTCTAGTCTTTCCCATTCTGTTGCTTTCCTTTATTTGTTTGCACTGATCACTGAGGAAGGCTTTCTTATCCCTCCTTGCTATTCTTTGGAACTCTGCATAAAGTCAGGATAGAAGTAGATTAGTCAGTTTTTCTAAAGGTTCTCTACACTCACACTGTTGCTTTTATTTACTAAACACATTTTGGATAAATATAACTAATTTTAGACCCGGGGTTCTTAGTAACTTATGACAGCTGCTTGGCTCTGTTTCTCCCATCTTTACTTCCAGACACATCAAGGAACTGATTGGAGACTTGGAAATGTGGTTACAAGATTCTCATTTTGGGGGAATCATGTAAGATACTCAAAATAGACATCTGCTTTAAACAAGGAACTAATAGGAGGAGCAGAGGAGAGTCTGTATAAAGGACACAATGAAGAACCATTGAACCCCTTAATATACCATCAACCACAGTTTTCCTTCCAATTAGATACTTGATCAAAAGATCAGAAACATCTACGGAAGAAAGACAAAATTATTTTCAGGTGCCATGTTGCCTTTTACATATTGGACTTAAACATTTTGGGTTCCTAGGGTGATACATGAAACTGATGGAGAGCAGATGCCTGGGGTTTGTTAAAATGGAAAGGTTAAGGTGCTTATTTAAGAGTCACTTGCCTGGAAAATCCCACGGACGGAGGAGCCTGGGAGGCTGCAGTCCATGGGGTCGCTAAGAGTTGGACACGACTGAGTGACTTCACTTTCACTTTTCACTTTCATGCATTGGAGAAGGAAATGGCAACCCACTCCAGTGTTCTTGCCTGGAGAATCCCAGGGACAGGGGAGCCTGGTGGGCTGCCGTCTCTGGGGTCGCACAGGGTCAGACACGACTGAAGCGACTTAGCAGCTTAGTAGTGGACTACAGGGAGATCAGTCTAGTCATTCCTAAAGGAAATCAACCCTGAATATTCACTGGAAGGACTGATGCTGAAACAGAAGCTCCAATACTTTGGCCACCTGGTGGGATGAGCCACTGGAAAAGACCCTGTAGCTGGGAAACTGCTGCTGCTGCTGCTGCTAAGTCGCTTCAGTCGTGTCTGACTCTGTGTGACCCCACCAGGCTCCGCCGTCCCTGGGATTCTCCAGGCAAGAACACTGGAGTGGGTTGCCGTTTCCTTCTCCAATGCATGAAAGTGAAGTGGCTCAGTCGTGTCCGACTCGTAATGACCCCATGGATTGCAGCCCACCAGGCTCCTCTGTCCATGGATTTTCCAGGCAAGAGTACTGGAGTGGGGTGCCATTGCCTTCTCCATAGCTGGGAAAGATTAAAGGTAAAAGGAGAAGAGGGTGGCAGAGGAGGAGATGATTAGATAGCATCACCAACTCATTAGACATGAATTTGAGCAAATTCTGGGAGACAGTGAAGGACAGGGAAGCCTGGCATGCTGCAGTCCATGGGGCACAAAGAGTCGGACACTTCTTAGCAACTGAACAACAACAGCAACCTATATTTCACATAACCTGAAAGGTAAAATAAAAATGTCAGAACCTGCTGGTACTAGGTGGTTTAGAGCTGATACTAGGTACTGAGTGCCTGGGGTTAGAATGCTTTTGCCTGGGGCCTGATAGAAACAGCTTCCTTCTCCTGCCTGCTGCTAGAAATAATTGCCTTATGGCTCTGGACTGTGCTGTGGTATTAGTCGCTCAGTCATGTCTGACTCTTTGCAACCCCATGGACTGCAGTCCGCCAGGCTCCTCTGTCCTTGGGGATTCTCCAGGCAAGAATAGTGGTGTGGGTTGCCATGCCCTCCTCCAGGGGATGTTCCCAATCCAAGGATCAAACCCAAGTCTACTGCATTGCAGGCATACCTTTACCAGCTGAGCTACCAGGGAAGCCACATGGCTCTGGACTAGTGGCCCAATAATTAGGATCACAATTCTGTTCCTTTCCTTTTAGTATACAGGTGAAACTTTTTTTTGCTTATAAATTGAGAGAAATCTTTGAGAAGATTTTTTTTTTTTGGTTAGTGAAGGTGAATAGTACTTGATAAGGTGATTTAGAGTGCTTATCAAAATTGTTACCTGTTGCATAGCCAATTGTTCTCAGTTTATGTAAACAAGTAGCTTGAGAGTAGTACAAAAGGAGGCCTGAAGTTTGATTTGAGAGGAAAGATGCTAACCTGATTGAGAGTAATGATTGGAAAATGTTCCTTTTTTATTGGCGAGAGAAAAAAAATTGGATTCTAGCCGATTAGAGTAGATTCATATTCTACAGGGATCAGAGTGTTCAACATCCAGTCTTTCTACTTCTGATCCCTTAGTGAAATCTGACTTAAGAAATAGAAAGTCGCTTGATTTTCCTGCTGAACTAGGAAAAAAAATCACTTTGTCCTATCTAATTAACTAAATATTTCAAGGTAACAATCTACAGATAGTATTTTAAATTTCCACTACAACTTGATATCAAATTTTGCTACTCTAGTTTGGTTAAAAACTGTCTCCATCTACTGGCCATAATTCACTTGACATTTAATGATGACACAGTTTTGTCTTGTTTTCCTGAAACGCATGGAAGTACGACAGCTACACAAGTTACCTAGGTAGGGTTGCAGTGACAAAATACTATATGTGGCTTTCCCTCAGACTCCTAGAGGAGATTTGGAGAGTTCCTATAAAAGGGCAATAATTGAAGAGAAACAGGATAACAGCTTATGAGAACTAAACTGAAGAGATTAATTCTTGTAAGTGGCACATTTGCAATAGTATGTTAGGTACCTGTCATTCTACCAACTTATTTAGGACTAATTAACTTATTAAACTATTTAATTTTTGTTAATTCTAATTGACTAAGATTATCATTTTCCAGATTGCTGTTGGTTTAAGCTCTTGTGCCCGTCTGGAAATAATTGTCATTGTCACCACCAAATTATATAATAAAATAAGACTTTTTTGGGGGGAGGCAGGTTATATGTCAGCAAACTTTTCTTGTAAGGTGTCAGATAGTAGGGATTTTAGGCTTCTCAGGCCACACATTGTTGCTGCAACTACTTAGCTCTTCTGTTGTAGCACAAAAGCAGCCGTGGACAACATGTAAACACATGAGCGTGACTATGTTCCAATAAAACTGTCTTTCTGAAAACTGAAGTTTGAATTTCATGTAATTTCCATGTGCCATGGTATATGATTTGTCTTAAGGTTTTAAAAGATTATTTCAGAATGTAGAAACCATTCTTAGTGAGCTATATAGGCAGTGTGCGAAATCTGTTCTGTGGGCCATAGTTTGCTGACCCCTGCTTTATATTCAAACACATTTTTTAAAAATCCACTAGTAAGTTCTCATATCCCATGGAGGTTATCATCTAGATGAGAATTTCCCAACTTTTAGGAGTATTTTCATGCTCTCACCAGGTGAATGTTTTACCTGTTCACCATACAGCATAGAGGTTCACAATTTTGTATACATAGAAGATGATTGTTTATCCACAAGAATGGGATCTGATCTGTTCTGGTTTTATTGTATTTCTACAGTTAAGATAATTTAAATCCAAAACACCAGAAAGGTTTTCCTGAAGGATGTTTTAGCATGTAATTGTATATACAGAAGATTCTTTATGTGAGTTTAAAAGTTGGAAACATTCACATAATGAAATTATTCTAAAGTGATTTTAAAAAAATCATTATTATAATGAGGAATAATTTGCTGTGGTAAGGGGCATGTGGTATTGGTGCCAGAGCACATGGACCACATAATGTGGGCAGGCTAATAGTGTGAAACACCACTGACATTACATTTTGGGACATAAGTATTTTAGAGCATTGAATTATACATTTCAATTAGTCACCTGTAAATACCTTCAACTCGCTTGACTTTTATCCTCTACTAGTCCACAAATTCCTATATGTAGTTTGCTTTCTCTGTTCCTTTCTGTGCTTATGCAACTGGTGCTATGAAGTTATAGATGGAATTGTTGCCTCTCTAAATTCATGTCTCTAAATTCCAGTCTCAGTCTTTGCTAACAGGCAAAAGCTAACAGATTGTGACAGTAAGAAAAGGTCAAGTTTCCAGAAGTGTAGTTGAGGTCAAAGAGATATAATGGAAAACATAAGAGAGACTGATGAAAGATTAGCAGGTGCCATCAGAGTTAAGATACCATAATTAATTGATTTTAGGATTTTTTTTTTCATCTTATTATCTCTGAAGTTGAGATGTTAGTTTAATTGGCAGTGCTTTTTCTTACTGGTATGTAAAATAATGAGTCTTCCAATTTATAGCATCTTAGATATGATGAGGAGAAGGAAATGGCACCCCACTCCAGTACTGTTGCCCGGAAAATCCCATGGATGGAGGAGCCTGGTAGGCTGCAGTCCATGGGGTCGCTAAGAGTCAGACATGACTGAGTGACTTTACTTTCCACTTTCATGCATTGGAGAAGGAAAAGGCAACCCACTCCACTGTTCTTGCCTGGAGAATCCCATGGACGGAGAAGCCTGGTGGGCTGCAGTCCATGGGGTCACACAGAGTCGGACACGACTGAAGCAACTTAGCAGCAGCAGCAGCAGATATGATAAAATGTGGTATTTAAATTTTAGATTCCAAACATGTAGAAGTTACAGGTACTGACAGGTTTATCAGAGTCTGGCTGTTGGAGAAGATAAAAAGGAATCAGAGGTCAAGCCTCTGATAAGATACATTGTGCCATGAATTTTGAAGACCTAGAGTCATGAGTTAGTTGTAAGAATTTCCAGCATTGAGATGCCGTGACTAGAAGTAACAGCACAGAGAGGTAGAGGATAACAACTTCACCTTCAGGTCATCCTTTTTAGTCAGTCTTCCTTTAGGTCTTAAATGTCACTTGCTCAAGAGTTGTTGTCGACCTTCCTTTATATCTCCTTCTCTCAAGTCTAAATTAAGTTCCCCTCTTAGACTGTCTCATGGGCTTCCATGCTGACTCAGCAGTAAAGAATCTGCCTGCCAATGCAGGAGGCGCAGATTTGATCCCTCAGTGGAGAAGATGCCCTGGAGAAGGAAAATGGCAACCTACTGCAGTAGTCTTGCCTGGGAAATCCCATGGACAGAGGAGCCTGGTGGGCTACAGTCCATGGGGTCGAAAAAGAGTCAGACATGACTTAGTGTCTAAACAACAGCAACTTACACTGTCTCAAAATATCCTATACCTTTTTATGATTCTTTAGTAGTTTCTCGATGTTATTATATGATTATATGTCTCTCTCCTGTCTGGTTGTAAACTCATTGTAGTATGATGTTGTGCTAACACATTCTAAGTACCAGTTTTTATCTGCTTAGTAAATGAATTAAAATTGAGAAAATAAGGCTGTCTGTGACTAGATTAAAGTTATGCTCTGAAATAGTGTTCTAGAAGCCATGTTGATCATACAGAGGACATTTTATTAAATTTGAGTCTCTTTGATGGTTGGTTTATTTGTTGCATTTTTGAACTTTGTTTTCTCTGAGTCAGGTCCCTTATATGTTGGATAAAGATGCTAGTATCTACCTGACAGAGTTATGGTAATCATTAAATGGGATAAAATACCAGAATCTTATAATACAGCACTTTCCACATAATTGATGCTCAGTAAGTGACAAGAAGATCCAACCAGTCCATCCTAAAGGAGATCAGTCCTGAATATTCACTGGAAGGACTGGTGTTGAAGCTGAAACTCCAATCCTTTGGCCACCTGATGCGAAGAGCTGACTCATTTGAAAAGACCCTGATGCTGGGAGGGATTGGGGGCAGGAGGAGAAGGGGACGACAGAGGATGAGATGGCTGGATGGCATCACCGACTCAATGGACATGGGTTTGGGTAAACTCCGGGAGTTGGTGATGGACAGGGAGGCCTGGCATGCTGCGTTTCATGGGGTTGCAAAGAGTCGGACACAACTGAGCAACTAAACTGAACTGAAGTGTTAAGCTGATAATAACCATCTTGATTTTTTTCTTTCTGAAAATTTTCAGATTTAAAGCCCTTTCATCTCACCTGGACTATTGCAGTTAACAGTTGACAGATTTTCTTGCCTCTGTACCCACTCCTTCCATTCTCTTCTCTGCACTTGAGATTCTTCTAAAATATTGGTCATGTATCCTCCTTTTTTTTATATTTCTTTAACCTCTGCTCATTGCTTGCATTGTTAAGTCCAAACTCCTTAGCTTGAGCTTCAAGGTGCTTCAGGGCACCTCTTCTAATTCCCCTCTTATGTCTCCTGTCATTTTCCCCTTGCCCACCCTTCATGCTCCAGTGTAACACCACTATTACTTGTTTCCCAAGCATTCCACACTATTCAACATTCTTTGCCTTTGTTTTGGAATTTCTAACTGGAGTGTCCTCTCCTTTCGGGTCTGATGGATTCCTGTTCGTTTTAAAGTTAGCA